>NC_134862.1:90347492-90670178 GCF_049852395.1 Peromyscus maniculatus bairdii
ATTCTGTATTACCAAAAAAGAACTAATTGTGTAGTTGCTGGAAATTTCTCCCTATAGGATTCCCAATAATGTATAGCAATTACCTAATTTTAACTTGTTCGTTAACTTGTATATGTTTGTGTTGACTCCTTGAGTGTTTGTGTGTGTGTGTGTGTGTGTGTGTGTAAGGTTGTTTTTAATAAAATATTAATCATTTGATTTCATCAATAAAGATTGGGGAGCCATATGCTGGGGTGAAAGCCTGCTAGCTCAGAGAGGCAGAGCAAACACCCAGCTGTCCATCCTCCTCTGCAATGTTCCAGAAACCTCTCCTTTCTCCTCCGCCGTCTCAAACAAGACTCATCAAACTCAATGTTCCTCCCTTCTACTTCCTGTGCATCTCTATCCATCCTCCTGACTCCTTCTTACTCCTATGGATCTTTTTCTTGCTCACTTCCAGTCAACTGGTTGCTTGCTCTGCCTCTTGACCTATGATTGACTTCATTTAATCCTGTTTACAATATCCAAGCAGAAAGCTCTTGGATTAAAGGCATGTGCTAGGACTGAGCCACACCACAACTAGAAACAGGTTTTTCCAGTAAATAATGCAACAGTAAATATCCTACAACACATGGTCATGTATGTGTGTGTGGAAGCCGAAGATGCATGTCCGGTGTCCTCTGTTGTGCCCCTTACTTTTCGAGACAGCATCTTTCACTGAACTTGGCATTCAGGGATTGACTAAACTGGCTGGCCAGCAAGTTCCAAGGACTGACTGACCCAGCTGCTCTTCCCCAGCATGAGAGTTACAGATGTGCACCACCACACCAGCTCTGTGTGTGCTGGGCTCGGAACCCAGGTCCTCACGCTTTTGCAACTGGAACTTTACCAAATGAGCCACCACCCTAACCCAGTTTTATCCTGTACTTCATACTCACGCTTTTGAGTTAACAGATCATTGAAATTCAAAAAGCAAGAATAAGTTTTGGAGTTAGTGTGATCCCTAGTTTTCATAGATAATACCTTAACTTTCTTAATTTTAAGAAAATATAATTTTTAAAGATTTCTATTCCAGATTAATTTGAGTTAGGGTTTAAAATAATACTGTACCTTTCCTTTTATTAAGATTTAGTTATGATGGGCATAGTGTGGTATATGGCTTTAACCCTAGCACTTGGGAAGCAGAGGCAGGCAGATCTCTATGAGTTTCAGGCCAGCCCTACATAGTAAGACCCTGACTCAAAAAAATGAAAACAAAAAGATTTAATTGCATTTAACTGTATTTAAATTTGAAGAACATTTAAGCCATGGTATGTAAAACAAAATATAAAGAAGAAATTATAAGCTATGCTCTTCAGTATGCCATGAAAAGGTGATCATATTCCTTATCTCTTGCTCTTTGTAATTGATTTTTCATTTTCAAACCTGCAAACATTTCAAACATTTACTGCCGTTTGATAGCTGAACACTTCCCAAACTTACGTTTTGGACAAGTTTTGTGAAGAGCAGATACAGCAAGCCGCCCAGGCAGTGGTACAGCTTGAGGAGATCAAGACTAAGGCAATTGCAGAGATAAGAAGTACAATCTTAAAGGTAATTCTGTGGTTTTATCTGTCCTGTTACTGTGTGCTAAGTGAGCATTCCAAATTGCATTCCTAAAAAAAGTATTGGAAATGGGCAGGAGAGAGTCAATGGTGGTTAATTAACCAACCAACTGGTATTACATTTACTATGTCTAAGAACTTTTTTGGGGCATGAGACAAAATGCAGTGAAACATGTATATGTAAGTATGTCTATGAGTGCATGAAATATAAATATTTCTGTAATTTCAAGATGCTTCCTATCTAGCCTGAGCTAACATATAAAGGGACTCTGATTAGTTACAAAGTTCTTAGTGTTCATAAGATAAAGAAAACTCCATTGCTCAGGAGAACCATCTAGATGAAATGAAACTTCACTGAGGATTTTATAAAGAGAATTCAGTAATACAGTGGACAGTGTCTGCCGAGGCATTCTTCCCCTGTGCGCCGCTGAAGATCCCTCTGTGTAAGTATGTGGAGGCACTCACCTGCCCGTCCACTCCTGTCTGACTTGCAAACCTACCTGCTTCGGAGATTCTAGACGTCACTGGCTTCAGAACACATAAGGACTCTCTCTTCTTGACAGATGTTTAAATGCAGTGTGAATGTGAGATAAAATACTGATGAAAGTTGGTAAGATTTCGTTTTATATACTGCCCAGGCCAATTATGGTACTATAGACTGCAGATCAGCTGCATGAACATAGGGAAATGCCATGCTTCCCAACTGCTTTATGAATTTTAGGTTGCAGAAAAGAAAGATATTAAAGAATACTTTGAGTCAAAACCATCTGAAATCGACACAACACATTTTAAGCTGCCCCAGTATCGGTCTTTATTAGAAACCAATTTGAAGTTTTTAAGGCTGATTGATTACCTGTTTCAAGAACTCATTCGTCAGCTCATGAACTCTGCAGTCAGCCAGCTTTTGGAACTATTCATTGGTTCTGCTAGGATGCCATTTTCAAAGGAAAAAATGAATGAAAGTCTCATGAGGTGAGTGACACGTTTTGACTAATAAAGGGAAGTTATATTCTTGTAATATATTACTAATTGTGGAGAAAATATCCAGGAATTAAAGTTAGACTTTGAAAATCTTCCATGTAGCAAATAACTTACACTAATTTCTGTAATTTTTATTATCAATAATACCTTAATATTGCCCATTAATTGAAGAAAAGTTGTTTTTTTTTTTCTTTAAATTCTGAGTAGATCTGTTACTGTATAAAATGTAGAGTGCTCAGTGAAATTTGAATAAATTCTTTAGTTTTCTCATGTGGAAATAAAATGTAAATTTCCTCATAAAGTGGAAATAATAATGATGACTATGTCATCAAGTTGCTAATAAACACAGAATAAATTCCTGTTAGATACAGGTCCCATGATGGTTGCTACTATCTATCTGTATTTTAACAATATTGATTTCTATTTCTATAATAACTAATGATGTTGAATATTTTTTCATGTGCTTGTTGGCCATTTGTTTTCATTAAGAAAATGTCTGTTCAAATTTACCTTTCATTTTTTAAAATCAGATTATGTGCCTTCTTCTATGGGGTTGTAAGAACTCTACATGTGTATTTTGGATTTCAGGGATCATCATCTCACTTTCTTCATGGTATTCCTTAGAGAAAGGGTTTTACATTTTGATTTGGGTAAGGTGGCATATACCTGTGTTCTGAGCATTCCAAAGACTGATGCAGGAGGTTACTAAGTCAAAGCCAGCCAAGGCTGCAGAGTGAGTTCCAGACTAGCCTGCCGGGGAGTGAGACCCTAGGAGAAAGAGAAAAAGAAAAAGGAGGGGAGAAGAAAAGAGGAAAGAAGTGAAGAAAAAGAGGAAGGTGGAAGAACATTCATTTTTATGAAATCTACTTTGTTTCCCTTTGACTGTGCTTCAGGCATATCTCACAAATCATTACCTAATCCAAGGCCATGAAGATTTATGTCTATTTGTCATGACAGGGTCTAAGATCATTTCCACATGATCATCCCATTGTCCCAGCATTATTGTTGAAGAGAAAATATTTGTTTCTTCATTGAATTCTTTTGGCAGTTGATAATCCATTCTGCCATAAGTCTATAGATTATTTCTCAGCTTAATTTGTTTCACTTATTTGTATGTCGATCTTTATGTCAGTATCATACTGTCTTGATGACTCTACTTTGTATCAGGAAATTGCCAGTCTTCCAACATTGCTCTTTTTGCTTTTCCAATACTGTTTTGGCCATTGTATATGAACTTGCTAATTTCCGAAAAGAAAGGAAAAAATGACAACCAGGATTTTTATAGGTATTGTATTGAATCCATTGGGAAGATTTTAATAATTAATTTTTAAAACGATATCATTTCCCTCTTCTCTTTTCTCCCTTCTCTCTCTCACATGCCCTACCTTGCTCTTTCTCAAATTCATGGCCTCTTATTCTTTAATTGTTGGTATGCGTAACTAAATACAAAATACAATCTGTTCAGTTCTTATAAAATTACCTGTATGTATATGATCTTAGGGCTGACCACTTGATATTGAACAATCAACTGGGAGAAGACGTAGGGAAGGCCATTTCTCCAACTCTGTATTCCCCAGTGCCCTTAGTTCTTGTCTAGGTTGAGGCTCCAAGAGCTTTCAGCCTTGCATGTCAGCATGTCTTTTGGTGTTTTTATTCATGTCCTGTTTAGGCAGCCATGCTGATGAGACTTCACAGGCATAGCCCATTTCTCTCACATTTCTAGAAGACACAATCTCACAGCAAACTTCCTGTGCCTCTGACTCTTAAAAATCTTTCTATACTCTCATCTACAATGATCCCTGAGCCTTAGGTGTCAGAATTGAGTTGTAGATATATCAGTTGGCACCACACATTCTCTTGTTCTCTGAATTTTAATTGGTTGTGGTTTTCTGAATGGTCTCTCTCTGTTACAAGAGAAGTTTCTTTGATGATAGGTGAGAACTACACTTATCTGTGGATGTAAAGATAGATATTTAGAATGTAGTTAGGGATTGAATTGGTATGGAAAAGTAACAAGTGTGGGTTTCCCTCCAAGATCCATGACTTCAATAGGTTTCCAGTAGTAGGCATGGCTTCCCTCCTGTTGAGCAGGCCTTAGGTCAACTTAGTGAGCTATTAGTCACCAGCAAGAGATGTGCGCCACTAATGCACCTGTAGGGTTAGTATGCCATGCTGGTCATTGTGGTTCCTTGGCATCACAGGTGGCTAGGACTATTGGTTGCTTCCCGCCCTTGGAAGCTTGCCTGGCCCCCTCTGGTACAATGAAAGAAAGTCCTGAGAGAGGAGGCTTTCATGTCAGTTCCAGCTCAGATCTTGTGGGTCCTGTGTCCAAAGGCCATGTTGTCTTCAGCAATAGGAGCTTAGCTTAGCTTCTACCTGTGGGAGGCAACCACGGGTGACCATAGCCTACGTTTTAAGAGTCTCTTGGACAATCCTGATAACAACTCAAAAGGGGACTTCTCATGCCTGATGTTAGGGGGTTTGCTACATGTTCTGTGGCTCTTGGAGGGAGCATCATCAGAAAAGATGGAAATTTTTCATTTAAATTATACGTGTGTATATAAATACAGACATATGAATTATTTTAAGTAAATGGATAATAATATGAAGCCTTCTGACTGTTTTAGACATCCTTACTGTTGTTTTACCCTCTTTCTTATGTACTCATCTCCCCCTCACTAATTAACGCACACATTTCCCCATTTCGTATTTCAAATCATTTGTACCTTGTTACTGTCCTCTCTGCTGCTCCTCTCCCACACCAGGATCCCCCTTCACTCTCCCGGTTTCTGCAGTTACTCTAGGTTATGCACTCCAGTCTAAAGCCTGAGAGCAAGGAACAACAGAGGAGAGAGAACGTGCAGGATTTGTTTCTTTGGATCTGTTACCTCATTATATTTTCTAGTTCATCCGGGTGTCTGAAATGTTCATGATTTTAGTTTTCTTTACAGCTGAATAATATTCCTTAGTGCATTTGTACTACATTTTCATCATCCATTTATTGAGGGGCATTTAGGTTGTTTCCATTCCCTAGCTATTGCCAATGGAACAGCAATGAACACGGCTGAGCAAGCATCTGTGGAGAAGAATATTGAGTCCTTTAGGCAGATGCCAAAGAACGGTATAGCTGGGTCATATAGTAGATTTATTTTTAGCTTTCTGAGAATATTATCCACACTGATTCTCAGAGTGGCTGGACCAGTTTGCCATCCTATCAAGAATGAATGAGGTTCCCTTTCCCCCACATCCTCTCCAGCATCTGTTGTCAGTTGTTTTGTCGATTTTTGCCATTCTGACTTGGGTAAAATGAAATCCCAAACTTGTTTTGATTTGCATTTCCTTGGTTGCTAGGGACAATGAACTTTTTTGAAATGTTTCTTAGCCGTTTTTATTACATCTTTTGATAGTTTTCTTTTTAGAGAACTACCAAAAGGCCATTTTTTTTTAAATGGGTCATTTATTTGTTTTTGTTTTTGTTGTTTTGCCTTAGGTATTTTATTTTTAAAAAATTCAGAATGGTTGTAAGGAACAATCATCAGGCTATCGGTGCCAGACACAGGCCACCAAGAGGCTAGCTTTAAAGATGTGCCTTAGGACCATGAGGGATCACTATCCCGCTTCACTGTAAGCGATGGCTTACACACAGCTGTTCCCATGGACCTAGCTTCTGCCCCCACAAACTATGGCACAGGTAGCTTAGTCTTGCAAGACCTCAGTTGGAGGACCAACCCACGTACATGTGGGTCATTCTCTATAGTAAGTACCCTTGGCCAATGAGGATTCACCTATGGCCTCAATTCAAGGTCCATGACAGACTGCCTTCACTGTGTGTGAAATGGGAAAAATCAACACCTTGAAAACATGGCCACTTCAGCACAAACAGGTTATGCCTTCATATGATTGCTACACGGCCCCATCCCGCTCTTTTACATGCCACTGAAAATAACGGGCTAGTGGCAGAACAGTGCAGGCTAGCTGCGGCTGAGTCTGTGGCCCAGGGAATGAGTTAGGGAATGGTCACTTAGTTTACACAGTAAGGAAATCATATACAGACTGGCACAAGAAGACAGGTTTCCCCCTTTCTGTCTCAATGTCTTCCTTTGCTGTGGCTCTCTTTGGAGTGCGATCTCTTCTTCATCTAATTTTGTGGTTTGGCTAAACCTAGAAACTTGTCCATTTCCTTTAGGTTTTCCAATTTAATGGAGTATAGGTTTTCACGGTATTCTCTTAAAATATTTTGAATCCCACTGGTGTCTGTTATTGTGTCTCCATGTTTATTTCTGATTCTGTTCATTTGGGTTGTCCTCTCTTTGGTTAGTTGGGCCAAGAGTCTATCAATCTTGTTTATCATCCCAAAGAATCAGCTCTTAGATTTGCTGTTATTGTTTTTTTCCCTTTGTTTCTACTAAGTTTGGCTCTGATTCTTATTACTTATTACTATCTAATGGGCTGGGTTTGGCTTGTTGTTGCTTCCCGAAGTTTTGAGTGACATCATTAAGCAACTCATTTGCTTGTTCTTTGTGGTTGTTTTTAAATGTAGGCACTTAAAGCTGTAAATTTCCCTAATGGGGGATATTTTTACTTAACATAGAGTCTAGAGTGTGAAATGTGAGACTCTTGAGATATTTTATTTTTCCAGTGTCTTTGCATGGGATCCAGTCAGACCCATTTTAGATTTCTACATTTAAAAAAGACAGGCTCAGCCGGGCGTTGGTGGCGCACGCCTTTAATCCCAGCACTCGGGAGGCAGAGGCAGGCGGATCTTTGTGAGTTCGAGGCCAGCCTGGGCTACCAAGTGAGCTCCAGGAAAGGCGCAAAGCTACACAGAGAAACCCTGTCTCGAAAAAACCAAAAAAAAAAAAAAAAAAAGACAGGCTCTCCTGGTCTGTAAAAGATGGTTCCTGAGGAAAGGAACTCATTGCTCAGAGAATCCCATTAGTTGTTACAGTTGAGGATTCCATGACATTCCTTTCTGTCTACTCCTTTTTTTTTTTTTTTCCATTTTGGGAAAAGGTCTCACTATGTACTCTGAGGTTTACTTTGAACTCATTGTGTAACCTGACCTGGACTCAAACTCATGGTCCTCCTGTGTCATTTCCCTGAGTGCTGGAGTTGCTGATGTGTGCCATCAGACCATGCTTACAGCCACTACTCTTATCTTTGGAAACTATAATATATTCAGCAAGGCTTCCTCTCTCTGTGTTTTCTGCATTTCTTTGGACCTTTAATATTGAAGAGTTTCTAGGATCTGCCTCCTGTCTTCCTCCCACCTACCCCCATTGTCTGAATCAATTTCAATATCTCTCTCTCCCTCTCCCCCATCTCGCTCTTGGTTTTTGGGTTTTTGAGACTGAGTTTCTCTGTGTAGCCTCGGCTGTCCTAGAACTCACTCTGCAGACCAGGCTGGCCTTGAACTCATAGAGATTTGCCTGCCGCTCCCTTCCAAGTGCTGGGACTAAAGGCATATGCCACCACCGCCCAGCTAATTTTTTTAATGTAAATACTTTGAGCTATAAATTTCCCTCATAGAGCTGGTTTGAAAGTGTCTCAATGCTGGTAGTCATGTCAGAGAAGCAGCAGGTGGCAATTAATCTTCGAAGATCAGACCACCAGGAAGCAAAGCACTGATGGGTGAACCTTGGATAGGCAAGGCCCTGAGGGCTTCGGCTCCAGAACGTCTCTTGCTACTGCTGTGCCTTTACATGTTTGCCACTGCCGTTTTTCTCTGGTACCCAGCATGGCGTGAATGGGTGTAGGGGATCCCCACTGCCTTTAATGTAGTGTGATTGTCTCATGGAAACATCCCATTCTAGTGGGCATTTTTACCTGTGGATTATTATAAGGTGATTTCCTCTTAAGCTGTGCTGTTTAATTGAAGTAATGATTTGATAAATAATAGTGTTAGTCTAAATAGAATTTTGACGATTAAGGCTTTTTAACAACTCTGGTGAGGGATTATGATAGAGCTTAGTTGAGTGGGAAAATTAATATAGGTAAAGGCAGGTATGGTGTTGCCCCTGATAAAGTAGGGGCTGCAGAGGGTAGAAAATAGGACTAAGGAAGTGTTATACAGCTAGGACTTACGTGAGTTTCTCTTGAGGAGCCGTTATAGACTGTGGCTTAGGTTAATGATTAAGGAAAACAAGTATGTCCCAGAAGCTAGGCTAGCTCAAGTTCTTTTACTGTTGGGAGATGTGTTCAAGGTGTTTGGTGTGCATCATAGCTAAAACAAAGCTTAAAATAATGACTTACGGTTAGGTTAAGATGTTTTTGTTAATAGCTTTGAGGTAGAAAAATCTTGGGGAACAATTTATAGTTTAGAAAAGCAGTTGAGTGAAGGACTTGTTGAGGTCAAGAAACAAGAATAAAGTTATCAGCTGACATGCCTTTCTTGTTACAATGGATTGGAATCAAGGATGATGATTAATTCTTCGAAATCATTTCTGCCCTCAGGATTTCCTGATATAAAAGAATTGTTCATGAATGGGTATGCACCCTGAGGATTTAAAGTAGAGATGACTGATAGTTTTTCATATATAAAAGTTTAGATTTGTGTTTCTTTTAGAATTTTTATAAGACTACTTTTTGAGATAAATAGTAAAGCAATTGATTCTTTCTTTGAACCACAAAATGCAGCCTGCCAGTAAAAGAACTGGCTGAGAAAAATACCTTGCTTACTTACACTCTGATAATCTATAACAAGTTGCTTGGACATGAATGTATGTGGGTTCTTGGGGATAATTTGTTTTTCACCTATAATATGTGAAATATTTAATCACGTAAGGAATATGGAAAATGCTTGTTACTTGTATTCATTGTGCTCATTAACTTAAAAACTAGAATGTAACTCCATTGTAATTTTTATACTGCTTGAAAGATTTGGCTGGGGTATTAAGCTGTAAGGGAAAAAATAAAGTTAGGAGGAAGATATCTAGAGAGACAGAAGGGACACATCTAGATAGAGGTAAGAAAAGAAATAAAGAAGAGAGAAGATGATAGAGAGACCCGAGGCTGTGTGTGTGTTTTCTCTTTTCTGCTGGACCCAGAGAGTTAAGTTTTGCCCCCTGAGATAGAAAAGTCAAGTTGAATGATTAGTTTGACGACTCTGTGGATCCCCCTCAATCCCTGAGCTGCTGAAGACTGGTCCTCACGGCAGCAATATCTCAGGATTTGTTTGTTTGTTTGGTATGGTGTGGTGTGTGTGTGTGTGTGTGTGTGTGTGTGTGTGTGTGTGTGTGTCTGTCTGTCTGTCTGTATGTGTGTATGTCTGTCTGTCTGTCTGCCTGCCTGCGTGCGTGTGTGTGTGTGTGTGTGTGTGTGTGTGTGTGTGTGTTGTTTTCATGTTCACTTAATTTTGTACCTTTCTATTGATTTCCGGCCTACACAATACACATCTGTCACCTGTGATGTTAACACCTCTGGATTAAGGTTATTCTGCAATGAAGTTATGCTCCAATCTGCAGATATTTGAGATCTGTTTCTCAATTCTTTTTTCCTCCATACAGCAGGGATTGTGCATGTGAGGGCTTGTGCCAGCCTCGGGGAGATCCCCAGCTCCATGGCCTCCACTCACACTAACACAAACACGTGTTAGCAACTTCCAATCTCCTGCGGGGCTTTAGAACTGGTGGACCATTTGGATCTTACTTGCATCTGTTTTGGAAGTGGCTCCTCTGTTAGTTTTCTATGAGGGACTTTAGAAACATAATTTGATTTTGAAGTTTAAACCAGCCAAAAAGTTTCTGTCTCTTGAGAAGGAAAACAAGATGGTTTGTGTACTTGTTTTTGGCTTTTTGTTTGTTTGGTTTTGGTTTTGGTTTTTCGAGACAGGGTTTCTCTGTGTAGTTTTAGTGCCTGTCCTGGATCTCTCTCTGTAGCCCAGGCTGGCCTTGAACTCATAGAGATCTGCCTGCTTTTGCCTCCCAAGTGCTGGGATTAAAGGCGTGTGCCACCACCGCCTGCCTGGTTTATGTATTTGACCCCATACCTTAAATTACATTTATACTTACTGTTAATTTTGCAGTAGTTTTGATCTTTCCTCTTTGTCCAGTTTCCTGTTTTTCTAATTTGGCTCTTTAGGTAGGACCAGATGGTTCTGGTTGTACTCGTCTCTTATTTCCCATCAGACACCCTCAACCTCCGTGTACTGGAAGTAACTTTTTCGGTTTGTTTATGAGTTCTCCCCATCTTTCTGACTACAGTGGTTCAAGTCATTTCCTCTAGGGACAGAGAGCATAGTTTATCATAGAGCACATGTCAGGATGAATGAGGCTCTGGGTTCAGCGTGCAGCCCCTTGCTGATGGACATTCCCTATGATATACTCAAGTCTGAACTAGGAGAGGATGGAAAACTAAATGCTGGGTTGTTTTCTGTTTTGTTTCTCTTCCTGCTAAAGTGAGGATCATTTTTTATGAGGTTGAAATCTTTATAACATGGAAGATGTCATCTGAAATGTGCTGTTCCGTGTCGTCACATGCTTTCACAGTGTTGTACAGCCACCACCATCCACTTCGAGAACCTTCTACAAAAACTCCACATTAGCCCCCCTCCCATTCTAGCATGGCACCTTTCTAAGAATTTATTCATTCCAGGAACCTTGCATATCTGTAATCATAACTATTGCACTATCTTTTTTTTTTTTTTTTTTTTTCGGTTTTTGGAGACAGGGTTTCTCTGTGTAGCTTTGCGCCTTTCCTGGGACTTACTTGGTAACCCAGGCTGGCCTCGAACTCACAGAGATCCACCTGGCTCTGCCTCCCGAGTGCTGGGATTAGAGGCGTGCGCCACCACCGCCCGGCCTTATAGTACTATCTTTAAGGCCCATCCATGTTGAAGCATGTATCAGCATTTAATTCCCTTTCAAGACTAAATAATGCTGTTATCTGTGGGCAGCACCTTGCACTTCTCCACTGATCTGTTAGATTTCTCCCCTGTGGACTATGATTAGAATGTAGCTGTGCACACCTGAACATCTGAATGAGCACCTCATTTCAGTTCCTTGATGTGTATACTTACAATTTCTGGATCCTATATATCCTATAGAAACATCGCTACAGTTTCTCACAACAATGTCTGCATCAGTCTAGTCTGGAGCAGGAATGTCCTAGGTTCTAATGTTTTCACCAACATGGATCCAGTCTCTGGTATAATATTAGTGGGTCCAGCCTCAATATTATACATCCCAGGGGCCCAGGAGAGAGAACTACTAACGGCGAGGACTATTTTCAGGAAATAGAATCTCAGCACACCGAGCTCTATAGTCCACTTGCTTTAATTCCTCTGGCATAACATCCTTTATACACAGCTTCAGTTCTGTTCTCGTGTCTAGCTCCTTTCTTGCCTGATTTCTCTCTATACTTACCTATCACTCCCTCTAAGTTCTATCTTAATTCTCTCATCTTAATTCTGCCTCATCTAGGTCCTTTTCATCTTGTTCTTACCCAGCTAGTACTTCCCCATCTGGCTCTTCCTCATTTTCCATCTCATTCCTCTAGTCCTCTCTTCTAGCCCTTCAATCTAGTTCTTCCCCATCTCAGTTTGTTCCTCTCAAGTTCTTAACAGGTCTAGTTCTTCCATTCTCGTTTCTCTTCTCCCTGCTGTTCTCTCCCTGTCTACAGAAAACACCTGCCTTTTCTTTCCCTGGGCACGTGGTTCCCAGTCTCCTCAGGAATGTTGTTTTATCTCTCACCTTGATGTTTAAAAACCTCTTTTGTTCTCAAAGTGCTCTGGAGAACCACAAGGCCTCCTCAAGGCCAGGGGATGGTCTGAGCTTCATTAGCACAGGAAACAAAGCTAGGCATCTCCCACCAGCTTGTCTCCTAAGCTCAGCAGGGCAGTTAGACAGCTGAAATATTAAAGGCTGGGTAACATCAAATATTCATAATAAATGGCTTTGCCTTTTGACAGACCCTTGGCCGGTCAAAGTTCAGCTTTAATACACAGCTGAATCTCTGTGATATATTCTTGCAGCCCACAAAACCAGTCCAGTGAGTATAAGGTCAACTCTTACGATTTCGATTTGTTTTCCTAACTACTAGTGATTTTAATCACCTTTCCTGATGCTTATTATCAACTTGTACCTCTTTGAATAAAGGTCCAGCCAAACAGTTTTCTTACCCTATTTATCTGTATGTTTGGGTGTGGATGTGCGTGCGTGTGTGCATGCGTGGGTGCGGTGATGTACATGTGCATGGCACCAACATGTGGAGGTCAGAGGACAGCCTGGAATGTTTGTCTGCAGGCACCTTCCACCTTTTTGTGTGAGACAGAGTCTTGTATTGGCCTGGAATCCTACCATGTAGGTCTGGCTAGTTAGCCTGCAAGTGTCCAGGGGTCTGTCTGTCTGTCTGTTTCTCCCTCCTGTATTACCACCACTGGGAGTACAGATGTGTTGCACCCATGGCCGGCTTCTTATGTGGGTTCTGGCGATTCACACTCAGGGCTTCACGCTTGCCAGGCAAAGGAGTGGATCACCGTCATTCCAGCCCTTTCCCACATCGCCAACCTTCTCACTTCTTCTTTCTCTTTCTGTTTCCTCCTTTCTGCTTGCTAAGTTTACATATTCTCATATTAAACATTAAAATATGTGATTTCAAAAATAAATCCCCCTCCCATTTCTTAATCTAGAGCAAGGAAGATCTTTTCTAGAAAGATATCTAATGATGATGAAGAATTCGTTAATTCAAATGTACCTCCTCCTCCTGTTCAAAATTCAGAACCCAAGCCAGACACTGATATTGATGTGGTAAGATGCACCTTAGAAACATTAAAACAAATTTTGATATAAGATAGATAGCAAATATCAGAATTAAAAATTCAATGATTGTTTCACACACACACACACACACACACGCACGCACGCACGCACGCACGCACGCACACACACATATATATATGCCTTTTCCTCTCATTGTAAAAAGCTGTAATAATGCCTGTCTCAAATTTTCCACTGAAATTAATTCATATTTTATTTATTTGCTTTTTAAGATGTAAATATAATTTATAACACTATTTAAGTTTTATTATCACAAATGTCCTACTTTATTTTGTTCTTGTCTTGTGGGCATATTTGCTAAATTAGATTTTAAATAGAGGGAAAGTGGAGATGGATTTCAGAAAAACATATGCACCAATATTTGAAGTAAACCTATATATGAAAACTCTCACTTCGGATGAGTCTGCAGAGGAGACTGAAGAGAAGGGACCGAAATCTAAACAGAGCCTTGACGAAACTCTGTCATGTGATGATGATGATCTGTCTGAAAGCAGAAGGTTTGTGAGAAACCCAAGTGAAGACCTGCTCACGAGGTACAATCAACCGAGCAAGTTTGGTACCCTCCTCAGACGCATCCTTTCAGGTAAAACAAAAAGAAGCATACTGGCAGCTGGAAAGAATAAGTGAAAAAAAAAATAATTTACACCTTATTAGTTTGTCTAGTGTGATGTTCATACTTGCAAAGGCAAGAAGGGATAGAACATGAATCATAACCTGTGGCACATGTGAGTGATAATATCATTTTTTACCTTGAATCATGAAGGATCTCTCACCCAGGGACTTCTGGACCCTCTTTGTCAGGATGAGCTCACCTGGACTGGCTGCTAAAAGTACAGATTCTTGAGCAGGGGTGCCACTCAGTGGTAGAGTGTTTGCCTAGCATGTGTGAGGCCCTGATTTATCTCCCAGATCTGCAGGGGGGAAAAAAAGATCTGCGGCTCTATCTGAGACTTCCTTTCTTGGTATCAGAGTTGGGGTCCACTGATGGTATACCCCTTTCAGCCAGTCTCTATAGTTGACTCTCAGGATATTTAGAAAATACTAATATATATTAAGTTGTTATCTAGCATTTTAAAATGTTAATCAATTTTTACTTTCTCTTTCTCTCAATGAATTCTAATAGACACAGGACTCCTGCTTGAGTCTGAGCAAGGGCACATCTATAATAAGTAAGTATGAGACTTTTTTGTAAGTAGCTATATTTTGTTGGGTACGGTATTCCCTTGAATATACTTTTTTTTTTTATTGTTTTCTCTCAGATTTTCTGAATTCCCAACAAACCTCTTTATACAACCCAACAGACTGGACTTTTCAACACAATTCCAAAATGTGTTAGCAACTATAGAAAAATATATAAGTAAGTATTTGAAAGGCTTAGTGGCTTCTTTGATAATCCTTTTTAAATGGATTGTTATCTGATGCTCTTAGTCAATGATAAATAAGAGACCATGAATTCCAGTGTTTAGGATCAAGCAATGTTAATTTGGAATTACTTCAAGGTGTGTGTGTGTGTGTGTGTGTGTGTGTGTGTGTGTGTGTGTGTGTATACATATGGTGTTACTCAGAGATTTCTAAAGGAACAGAACTGATAGAATGAGTTTGTGTATGTGTACATATATGTCTCCCAGTGGTAGTTGTTCAGTCCATGAGACTGGATGTCCCAGCAGCCCCAGTTGGTTGCTGGAGTCCCAGGGAAGTCCTAGAGAGCTGCTGGTCTTCAAAGAAGTAGGTTCTAATACCAGAGAAGGAATGCCTCAGGAACAGGATAGATGAACTTGCCAGCGACAGTGACAGCAAGCAGGCAAAAAACAAAAGCTTCCTTCTTTCATGTCCTTTTATGTGGGCCGCCACTAGGAGGGGTGACCCAGATTTAGGGTGGGTCTTCCCATCTCAAATAATCCAATCAAGGAAATCCCTCACAGATGTGTTTAGCTGTTCGGGTTTTAGTAGATTATCGATTATAGACATAGTCAAATTGACAACCAAGATTAGCCTGCATGCATATAAAGAATGCATAACAGACAAGAATTGGGCAAGCAATTTGAGGCTTGAGTTATTTGAATTTTATTTCATAGCATTACATAGATCTTGTTTTCACCTTGAATAACATTTAAATGATTATTTTCAGCTATATGTATATAATTTGAGATTACATGGCAGTGACTTCCTTGGCCAAAGAATTTGTTAATTTCTCACAATAAGTTTTAAGGAAAAAAGTTAAACTAATAGCGTATCAACTCATTTGTCATAGACATAGTTTGCTAAGTTCAGGCACCTATAGATCTGCCCACTGCCTTCTAGCTTTTAGCACTACACATTTATTTCACCCAGTAATTTATCACCTGGAATTCTCTATACTTCTCTATAGAAATTATAGACATGTATCATTCTGTACTAATGTTCCTTAAACTTAAGGTAGGGAGATTAATTATGAAGAAGTAGATCCTCTGTCAGTCTTTCTATATATAGATTCCTTTTGCCATTTAGATTTTCTTTCCTTCTTTTATTTTTAGGTCATTGTTTCTTGGGTTAAAACATCTGACCACTTCCATGTCTTTTTTCCTCAATATAAAATGTTTTTGTCATTTGATTCTTTTGAAATTTTCATTATAAAATAATTTGAGGCTTCTATGAAAGTCACAAGCATAGTAGAGCATTCTTGTATGCCTTTCATATGTAGGTCAGTAGCCCAAGAGGTTGAGCATCTTGTTACTAGTAAGCTAATCATGAGCACTTGGCTAAGATGGACCTGGGGAAAGTCGTAAGATAATACAAATATCATGTTTCTGCTAAATAAATAAATAAATAAATAAATAAATAAATAAATAAATAAATGCACCCATTAATTTTAGGATTTCTCAGTGAAAAGTCCTGCACTAGTCAACTGTGACTTCCTAAGAGGAGTTCCTGTTCCTCTAATTCCTCACACATTGGTCACTCAGGATTCTTCTATAAGGAATAGTTATCCCTCTCTTCTGTTTACACATCTGTGCTATATGTTTAATTGTATTTGAATTCTTAGATTATGTTTTCAGTTTAGCAGGATTACTTTATATTCCTATATGTAGTGCATGAAGCCAGCCTTGAAAAAGTTCCTTTATCAGGTCTTGCAGAGATTTGGGATACAAGGAACATACCTAAACATAATAAAGGTAATTTACAGCAAACTGACAGCCAACATCAAATTAAATGGAGAGAAACTCAAAGAGATTCCACTAAAATCAAGAACAAGACAAGGCTGTCCACTCTCTCCATACCTATTCAATATAGTACTCGAAGTTCTAGCTAGAGCAGTAAGACAGCAAAAGAAGATCAAGGGGATACAAATTGGAAAGGAAGAAGTCAAACTTTCAATATTTGCAGATGATATGATAGTATACTTAAGTAACCCCAAAAATTCTACCAGGAAACTCCTACAGCTGATAAACATCTTCAGTAATGTGGCAGGATACAAGATTAACTCAAAAAAAAAAAATCAGTAGCCCTCCTATATACAAATGATAAATGGGCCAAGAAAAAAAAATCAGAGAAACAGCACACTTTACAATAGCCATAAATAATAAAAAATATCTTGAGGTAACTCTAACCAAACAAGTGAAAGACCTGTATGACAAGAACTTTAAGTCTTTGAAGAAAGAAACTGAAGATAGAAGAAAATGGAAAACTCTCTTAATGCTCTTGGATAGGTAGGATAAACATAAATAAAAATGGCAATCTTACCAAAAGCAATTTATGGATTCAATGCAATCCCCATCAAAATCCCAAAACAGCTCTTCACAGACCTTGAAAGAACAATACTCAACTTCATATGAAAAAACAAAAAACCCAGGATAGCTGAAACAATCCTGTACAATAAAGTAACTTCCAGAGGTATCACAGTCCCTGACTTCAAGCTCTATTATAGAGCCATAGTCATAAAAACAACTTGGTAGTGGCATAAAAACAGACACATGGACCAATGGAATCAACTTGAAAACCCTGACATTAATCCACACATCTATGAAAATGTGATTTTTGACAAAGAAGCCAAGATTGTACAATGGAAAAAAGAAAGCATCTTCAACAAATGACCCTGGCATAAATTGGATGTCAACATGTAGAAGATTGCAAACAAATCCATCCCTATCGCCATGCACAAAATTCAAGTCTAGGTGGATCAAAGACCTCAACATAAATCCAGTTACACTGAACCTGATAGAAGAAAAAGTGTGAGGTAGCCTTGAACACATTGGTACAGGAGACCACTTCCCAAATATAACACCAGTAGCAGACACTGAGAACAACAATTAATAAATGGGACCTCCTGAAACTGAAAAGCTTCTGTAAGGCAAAGGACACCATAAATAAGACAAAACAATAGCCTACAGAATGGGAAAAGATCTTCACCAATCCCACATCTGACAGAGGACTGATCCTCCAAAATATATAAAGAACTCAAGAAACCAGACATCAAAATACCAAATAATCCAATTAAAAAATGGGGTACAGATCTAAACAGAGAATTCTCAACAGAAGAATCTCAAATGACCGAAAGACATTTAAGGAATTGCTCAATATCCTTAGTCATCAGGGAAATGCAAATCAAAATGACTCCGAGATACCATCTTATACCTGTCAGAATGGCCAAGATCAAAAACACAGATGACAGCCTATGTTGGAGAGGATGTGGATGGAGTAAGGGGAACACTCCTCCGATGCTGGTGGGAGTGCGAATTTGTACAGCCACTTTGAAAAATCAGTATGGCAGTTTCTCAGAAAACTGTGCATCAATCTACCTCAAGACCCAGCAATACCACTCTTGGGCATACACCCAAGGGATGCTCAATCATATTGCAAGGACACGTGCTCAGCTATGTTCATAGCAGCATTATTCATAATAGCCAGAACCTGGAAACAACCTAGATGCTCCTCAGCTGAAGAATGGATAAAGAAAACGTGGCACATTTACACAGTGGAGTATTACTCAGCTGTAAAAAACAATGACATCATGAAATTTATAGGCAAATGGGTGGAACTAGAAAAAAAAATCCTAAAAAAAAGAAAGAAAAAGAAAAAATTATCCTGAGTGAAGTCACCCAGACCCAGAAAGATATGGTATGTACTCACTCATAAGTGGATATTGGATGTAAAGCAAAGGATAATCAGAACACAATCCACAGCTCCAGAGAATTTAGGTAACAAGGAGGACCCTAAGAGGGATGCATAGATCTCCTTGGAAAGGGAAAAGAGATGATATCTTCTGGGTAAATGGGTAGTAAAGGGGAGGGGATGGGGGATGAGAACATGAGGGAATGGGATGGCCGAGTTGGGGGAGGGATGGAGTGGGAGAGCAATGAAAGAGAAAATTCAATAGAGGGAGCCATTATGGGACTAGGGAGAAACCTGATGCTAGGGGAATTCCCAGGAATCCACAAGAGTGACCCCAGCTAAGACCCCAAGCAATAGTGGAGAAGGTGCCTGAACTGGCCTTCCCCTATATTCAGATTGATGACCACCCTAACTATCATCATAGAACCTTCATCCAGTAACTGATGGAAGCATTTACAGAGATCCACAACCAAGCACCAGGCTGAGCTACCAGATGAAGAAAAGGGAGAAGGATTATAGGAGCAAGGGGGTATCAAGATCACTACAGGGAACCCCACAAAGACAGATGACCCGAACTTGTGGAAGCTCAGGGACACTAGACCAACAACTGGGGAGCCATGACGGGACCAAACTAGGACCTCTGCATGTGGGCAACAGTTTTGTAGCCTGGCCTGTTTGTGGGACCAGGATCTATCCCTGGTACATGAGCTGGCTTTTTGAAGCCCATTCCATATGGTGGGATGCCTCTCTCAGCCTTGATGCACTGGGGGGGTGGGGAGGTGGAGGGGATGCTTGCTCCTGAACTTGCCAGGCCTTGTTGACTCCCCATGGGAGGCCTTACCCTTTCTGAGGAGTGGATGGGGGTAGGTTGGAGGAGGTGGGGGGGGGTAGCGGAAGGAGGTCGGGGAGTGGTAACTGTAGTTGGTATGCGTGGTTGGTATGTAAAATGAATTGAAAAAATTTAAAAAAGAGAAAAAAAAACAAAGAATAAAAGGTCCCTTTATCCATTTCAATAGGGAGGTAGTATAGTAATATCACACTTTGGTGATTTCTGTTTCACTAGGAATTGATATATGATTCATATTTCCTTACCCCAGTTATCCATCTGTATGTTTGGTCAAATGTTTACCTGCTGCTGTGTATGAAAGATCTTTTAAGTGTGTTAGGTCAAATCTGTTAGCAGCTGTAAGATTTGCAAGCATTTTCCTCCCTTTGCCTTAACCTCTCACTTTCTTTCTTTCTTTTTTTTTTGTTATTTTATTTATTTATTTATTTTTCCATCACAGGCAATTTATTTTGTTCTATTCATTCACAGTTAATACAGAAAATACTTGGAAACATTTCCATATAATGTTTGACACAGAAATCATCAAATAGAAGTATACAATGTTGACAGGAGGCAGTACATTTATAATTTATAACCCCAAATGTATTTATAAATTAGAAATGGAAAGATCTACAAATGAAATTATGAAGGTTCACCAAAGTCATCTAATCTGTCAGTTTCTCATTCATTTTTATGTCTTAATAATATTCTATTGTATGAATAAGCCACATTTTATTTCTCTCCAGTATTTGATAGCTATTTGAGTTGTTTTAACTTTTTTACTATTAGCAACACACTGCTGTAAACCTTCATGTACATGTTTCATAGGTGCACATTTTCAGTAGTTTGAGGATTTATTCCTAAGGGTAGAATTGTTGAGTAACAGAGTAACAATGTTTTGCATTTTGACCAACCACCAAACTGTTTTGCCAAAGTGGCACACCATTTTACAATCTCACCAAATCCTTGTTTTTAAGGCTCTGATTTTTGTACAAAAGCATTCAATCATTCTGTCAGACCAAACCAGGAAAAGTAAGCTATAGTTCAGAGCTGTTCTATTCCATTTACTATGCAAAGCCAATCTTGGTGTTTGCAACTTTCAGCCCTTTTGAGTATTCTTGCAGTGTTCACCTTTTCCTCCACCACTTTTTTTTCTTCTTTCTTTCTGGTTTATTTCTATCTATTACAAATGTATAAAAAATCCTCCATCAACGCTGCTGTTAGCAGCAGAACCTTGAGAAATATACCTTTGGTTTGCCTCAGAAAAGGAACACATATTGCACTGTAAAGTTTATAAAATTGGCGCAAAACATTGTGATAATGTTACAATACCAGTTTTAAGAGTTCAGTGACTAATGGGGAGCCGATGGGATTCATGCAGAACTGTGAAAGCGATCTCACTTAGCCAGCTGTACACGTAGACTGTAAATCTACATTCAGATCATTTCTGAACTAAGACTATCATCTCAGTTTATCTGTTGAGGTCAACCAGGAAACCCTAGAATATACCTTGATTTTTGCAAAAAACAAAATAGGGGGAGGAGTTTCTTCAGCATTTCAGTCCACGAGTAACAATGTCCTAACAGGCAAAGTGTTCTCTCACTGTCAACATAGAATGAACTGCTACTGGAGGTCAACTTGGGCTTTAATTTGCATTAGCACTTACATGAATAGTAGTCCAAGTTGTTGACCTCATGACTTTAAAAAGTAACTCTAAAAAAGTAAAATGGCCCTTCTTGGAAGACTAAAGAAAGACGTCCAGCCACAGTTGTAAAAAGTCTCATCAAAACAATATACCCTTTTATGAATTATGCCTCAATTTAAAAAAAGTAGCCCAAATAAGAAGCAGCTCTGAAAAAGAAAATATAACTTAAGATATTTGAAAAAATACTTGCAGCTTGATCTGCACTGACAATGATTGTCGAAGCCTAGAATTCAATATTTACAAATTCTCATTCACACACACAAAACACACTATTATCACACAACGTGTGTCTTGAGAGAATCTTCTGCTTTTTAAATCTTTGGCCTCCCAGTCAATCCCAAGTTCAACCAACTTGAACTAAAACTTCACTCAGAATTTCACCAAGCTTTTCACCCACACATTAATGCTTGTCGTATCTTTCATCAACTGTCAAAATCTGAAGCCTGCTCAGAGATCGCCAGGTAAAAGAAAATAAATGAAATACACAGAGGTTATTTCAAAACAGAACATGACCATCATCCAAAAAAAAAAAAAAAAAAAAAGTCACGATTCCCGATTGGGATCATCTTTTGTTTCCCACGTTGGACTATTTCACACTCCAGCATTGGCCAAAGGACACGAGAGCTGGTTCTGGAGCATACAGTTTCTCACACAGATGTCCCCAAAGGAACACCAGAGACAAAGTCACGTGAGGCCTCTTCCGTACAGAGACTGTCTCACAGGGGCAGTGAGGGAGGACACCCACTAGTTTGTGGAGATCCCTGAAAGAGTATGATTCTTAAAATCTGGACTGTACATAATTCACATCAGCCCTGTTCAGGTACTTACTGGAAGAAAGATGCAGCTGTTTGCCAGAACTCAGCACTCCACTCTAGATCTCTGCTGCCTTAGTCTCCGTTGCGGATTTCCGAGTTCTGGTAGTTACCTGGACCACTGAGGCATTGCCACAAGACTTCTTCTCTTTTGAAACATCCTTTTTCTCTAGATATTAGGATAGCTACACCAGCTTGTTTCTTAGGTCCATTTGCTTGGAAAGCCTTTTCCCAGCCCTTTACTCGGAGGTAGTGTCTATCTTTGAAGTTAAGGTGTGTTTTTTGTATGCAGCAGATGGATGGGTTCTGTTTTCTTATCCATTCTGTTAGCCTATGTCTTTTTATAGGTGAGTTGAGACTATTGATATTGATGGATATTAATGACCAGTGATTGTTAATTCCTGTTATTTTTTGTGGTTGTGTTGTGTTGTCCTTCTGTGGTGTATGTTGGTGTGGGATTATCTATTGCTTGATTTTTCATGGATGTGTTTAGCTTCTTTGGGTTGAATTTTCCCTTCTAGTGCTTTCTGTAGGGCTGGGTTTGTAGACAGGTATTGATTAAATCTGGTTTTATCCTGGAATATTTTGTTTACTCCGCCTATGGTAATTAAGAGTTTTGCTGGGTATAATAGTCTGGGTTGGCATCCGTGGTCTCTTAGTGTCTGCATGAGATCTGTCCATGATCTTCTAGCTTTCATAGTCTCTATTGAGCAGTCTGGTGTTATTCTGATGGGTTTACCTTTATATGTTACTTGGTCTTTTTCTTTTGCGGCTCTTAATATTTTTTCTTTGTTCTGTGTGTTTAGTGTTTTGATTATTATGTGGCGAGGGGACTTTTTTTTTTGGATCCAGCCTATTCGGTGTTCTGTAAGCTTCTTGTATCTTCATAGGTATTTCTTTCTTTAGGTTAGGAAAGTTTTCTTCTATGATTTTGTTGAATATATTTTCTGTGCCTTTGAGTTGGTATTCTTCTCCTTCTTCTATCCCTATTATTCTTAGGTTTGGTCTTTTCATGGTGTCCCAAATTTCCTGGACGTTTTGTGTTACGACTTTTTTGTCTTTAGTGTTTTCTTTGACTGACGAATCTATTTTCTCTATCATGTCTTCAGTATTAGAGATTCTCTGTTCCATCTCTTGCAATCGGTTGGTTACGCTTGTTTCTGTAGTTCCTGTTCGTTTAGTCAGGATTTCTATTTCCAGCATTCCCTCAGCATGTGTTTTCTTTATTGTCTCAAATTCATTTTTCAGATCTTGGAATGTTTCTTTCATCTGTTTAATTGCTTTTTCTTGGCTTGATTTGATTTCTTCCCATTTTTTGTTCGTTTTTTTCTTCCATTTCTTTAAGGGAGTTTTTTATTTCCTCTTTAATGGAGTTTTTCATTTCCTCTTTAAGGGAAGTTTTTATTTCCTCTTTAAGAGAGTTTTTCATTTCCTCTTTAAGGAAAGTTTTTATTTCCTCTTTAAGGTAGTTTTTCATTTTCTCTTTAAGGAAAGTTTTTATTTCCTCATTGAGGGAATGTTTTATTTCTTCTTTAAGGGCCTCTATCATCTTCTTAAAGTCATTTTTAGGGTTGATCTCTTCTGTTTCTTCTGTCATGGTATGTTTAGGTCTTGCAGGTGTAGAATCACTAAGTTCTGATGTTGCCATATAGGTCTTTATGTTGTTGCCTGTATTTTTGCGCTGGCGTCTACTCATCTTTTCCTCTGTGCGGTGCAGGTGGTGTCTGTGTCTGAGAGTGCCTCTCTTGTTCTAATTTTTAGTCTTGGTTTAGTAGGGGTTCTTGGTTAAATTGGTGCTATTGGGCTGTTTCTTCAGGGGCAGCTGATTTCAGTCGATGAATTATATACTTATGATTCTGGTGATCTGGTTTAGTGGCTGGGTAGCGCCTTCTTCTGTGTTCCCAGGTCACGTTTTGTTCATTTGTCAACTCCTCAGCTGATCTTGTTTCTTCAAACTTCAAACTGTAGGCATCTGAATCCTCTCCCAGATGGGTTTCAGCTGAGCAGGGTAGTCTCACCAACACCTCCAAGTTGTTGGGTTTCACAGGATCAGCAGTTGGGCCCTGGGTTGTCCCCAGACAGAGTGCCCAGACTCGCCCTGGTTCCGACCCACGGAGATAGCCTCTTCCCCAGGTGTTGGGGCCAGGGGCGTCCCTGCTCCAAGCTGTGTCCGCCCCTCTCCGTCCCCGGGCCTGTCCACCCCAGCGGCCCGCCGCCACAGGCCCACCTGCGTCCACTTGTCTCAACCGCCGGGCCTGTATGTCCCTGTCAGCTGCCACTGGGTCTGTCTGCCTCTGCGGGCCGCCAACGGGCCTGTATATCTCTGCCAGCTGCCACCGCGGGCCCACCTACCTCTGCTTGTCACTGCTGCTGGGCCCATCCACCTCTGCGGGCCGCCACCGGGCCTGTATGTCTCCGCCGGGTACCACCGGGCCTGTATCACCTCTCACTTTCTTTAATAGAGATAAGCTACCAGATTTTATAAACTGCATAAATTTATTTCTACCATGCCGCATGCTTTTGGTTTTGTGTCTAGAACTCCCTTAATTCGGGGTCACGCTATCTTCCTCTAGGAGTCCATCCGTTTGTACTCTATGTTTAGATGGAGGCTTCATTTTGAATTGATTTGAGTAACCTGTAAAGATAGGTCCAAGTTTCCTCTCTTTGTTGGGGGTGAAGGGAAGTTGGGGGTAAACTGTCCACTCCTCCCCAGTAGCACCCTTGTTGTGTGCTTGTGTGCTCACAGTGGTACGACACTTTCCTCCGCACAGAAGATAACATTCTCAGGTTCTCTGTTTTCAGCATGGCTGCTTCCCCCACAGCTCACCGTCTGTGGCAGTCCCTTGTATGGATAATGTTAAGTGCAAACCTTGCGCATGTCTGTGAATCCCTCCATCAACACAGAATAGTGTCTGCTCATTAAGTCACTCTGTCAGTTTTTAACAGGACTAGATGTTGTGGCTAATTTTTTAAATGTTGCTTCTGAGAGCCTTCTAGAAATCCTAACTATTCAATGCTGTGTTCCAGCCACAATCACTCCTTTTCACCGAGACCCTCGCCTGTCTGCCCTTACTGAGTTGGTTTCAGTTCCGGATTTATCTGAGACGGGAGGTGTAATCAAATATAAGAAGCAGACCCGATGGCCAGATTTCTATATCCTCTTTGAAACAGATGCTGACTACCAAAACAAAGTAAGTAAGTTTCGAGATAATATGTGTTAAAAGTGGTTGGTAAGGGAGCAGAACCCCATTGAAATTATTATATGAATAGGATGTATGGAAAACTTCAGAACATCCTAGTTCATGGCAAAGGAATAATCATCCCGGTGTGGCCCTAGACTTGTTTTCCCTGTGGTCTCTGATCTCTACTTACCAGTTGTTCAGACTTCCACTATAGACATGAGTTTTCTTCCCTACAGTTCTTTGGTAACATTGGCTCGCCATTCCCCAGCCCTTCCCTTACCACCTAACTGTATTTTTTTTTGTCCAAATTGATAATAGAATGTAATTATCTCAGCAACTTGTGTCTGGATTCTGTCCTGTCCAAAACAACTATGTCTTAAGAACTAGGTGAAGTCATAAATACATAGGACTGGCTTTCTCTGGGGCTATTTTTAAGAGCAGACACTTAAAAATCTGGTGACAAGCAGTGAAATAGATAGCTGGTCTCTGTAATACATAGTTTAATTAACACCTTGCTTACAAAGTTAAATATCTGAGTAGGCTATACATTTCCACACCTATGATAAAAGTTTTGAGTAACATTTTCATTCCCAGATTGAGTGTGTTCACTATTGTATCATTTTCATCCACAGGTTGAGTGTTCTGACTATTGTATCATTTTCATTCACAGATTGAGCGTTCTGACTATTGTATCAATTTCATTCATAGATTGTGAGTCTGCTGACGATTATTGGTAATTCAATGGGCCTGGTTAGCGATTACAGCTGCAGGTTTCTAAAGTATTGTTACATGGTAGAAAAGGCTAAAGTCATGAGTCTGAAACTGCCGTATATGGGGATCTTAACGTCAACAGAGTTTAAAGCTATAATACACAAATTCAGAAGCTACCTAAAGCAGATTGTGACTATGACTATTGAAATGCGCCTTGGAATTTTTTGCGTGAAAAGTTTGGATTATCAATTAACATGCTTACCGTATGTTGATGTCATCATAGAGATGAGCTACGACCTGTTACGTTATGCAATTGAGGAAAAAAGTACAAATCTATTGGAAGTAAGTCTTTAAGCCTTTCCTTTTTCATAAGAAGATTTTGGATTAGATTATAACTGTAAGATACACAATCAAAAATACACAGAAGTATTATCCTCAGAAGTTCCAAAAGTGGTGTGACTATATTTGCTTTTCTTTTTAACCTTCATCTTTGTGTGCGTGCATTCACATATGTGAATGTGACCTGCATGTGTGTTATGGCATGCATTTGGAGGTCAGAGGACAACTTCAGGCGTTAGTTTGTCTTCCTCTTTGTTTGAAATCATGTCTCTTGTTTGTATAGCATAAAGCAGACTAGAGGCCCTTGGGCTTCTGAGAATCCTTCTGTCTCCACTTGATCTGGCACTAGGAGCCCAGGGATTACAGACATGCATGCTACTGTGCCTGGTTTTGTGTAATTTATGAAGATCCAAACTTGAGTCCTCACAGACCATAACGAGTGCTTTACCCAACCCAGCAATCTCGCCAGCACTCACTTGAGAACTGTGATCACATTGAAATTTGCATCCAATGTCACTTTCCATCTTCTGTTTTGCATCACTATCTGGTATTATTTTAGATGTGTGTTTGTGCATCATCCCCTCGGTTAGCACATAAGACCTACCATGCTGTGGAGGGCTGTAATAATCCTGGACAGCTGACGGATTTTCAGTGTGTATAGGGCTCTTTGGGGGGTAGTTCTCTTATGGGGCAAATTTCTAAGACCACGGTCACTTGAAGCTTCTGTGAAAAACTGTGAGTATGTAAACATCTGGAGGCACCCTAAATTTAAGTTTCTAGGACAAATATGTATCCTAGTATACTAGCCATTGTCTATACCAACATCCTCAGTAATACCCTAGACCTGCTTAAAGACTAGAATTTATGATAACAGCTATCATTTTTCCTTAATTTAGCCAGACCACCAATACTTCTTAAACCTAAAGTTAATGCTGGCCACTGACTGCCTCTGCAATATAATGCTGAGAAGATAGCATCATTCTTGTACATACAGAGTCTAATGTAGCATAGAATCTTATCAGAAGTTATCTAATAGAGCCTGAGTGGGCCCAGAATAATTTTCAAGAAAAATGTTAATTACTAAAGGAGAAGCACCCGTGGTGTGGGAGCGCTGGGTTGACAGGCAGGATATTTCAGGCGAATGTTAATTTAGCTAGACTCTGTTACATATGACCCACCACCACCACCGAAAGAAATGAACTGGGACTTGCACAAGTTAGAACTAATTTCTCCGTCAGGTAATAGTAGTACAGAGAGAACGTAGGGTTACTGCAAAACTCCACATAGTCATTGAGAACTGGCTGCCTGGGCTCACTGTGCCTTCTCCTAAGCACCTCTAACATCACATCCCTCTTCTAGGCAGCAGGGCGGAAGAAGGCAACATGTCTGTCATGGGAAGTTGGGCAGTGGAATGTATTCACAGAGTTACCCTCCTAAGAGTTTCCCCATGCCATCTTGCATTTTAACTTATAATTAATTATTCATTACTTAAAAATAAGATTTTATTAATTCTTTGAGAATTTCAGGCAATGTATTTTGACCATATTCATCTCCTTCCCTAATTCTTCCTGGATCCACCCCCTCATTCTACCTACTCAAATCTGTTCTCTCTCTCTCTCTCTCTCTCTCTCTCTCTCTCTCTCTCTCTCTCTCTCTCTCTCTCTCTCTTTCTCTCTCAAACCCATCCAACCCAATCTGTGTTGCCCAGCTAATCTTGGCTCTGGAGCCTGCTCTGGAGTACAGTTGAGTTACCAGGGGTCAAATCATTGAAGAAAACTGACTCATTCTCTCTCCTGGAAGCTGTCAAATGCCAATAGCTCCCTAGCTTGGGGTGGACTTGATGTTTATCTTCCCTCTCCATTCTGGAATTTTGTCTGGCTTGAGCTTTCACAGGTTGTGAGAGCGAAGTTACAGTCACTGTACATTCATAGTGCAATGTCCCTGTGTGTCCGGAAGGTCATCTGTGAGGTCATCCACCAACTCTGCCCCCTCTTTTCTAAAAGTCCCTGAGCTTTGGAGGGGAGGAGTGGGTGTGGGTATCTCATTTAGGGCTACACATTCCAGTTTCTTATTCTTTGCACCTTGACCAGCTGTGGATCTCTGTGTTCATTGCCATCTATTACAAGAAGAAGCTTCTCTGATGATGGTTGAATCATAATTCTGTAACTTTACCATATATCTGATCTTAGACTAATTTGAGATCGTAGAATAATTGGAGATTCAGTTCCCTGTCTGACAGTGTCTCACTAAACTGGGACCATGTACTGGAGAATCTGGAATATAGGTAGTCAGAATGACTGTGATTCTGCTCATATTCCAGCCTCGCTCTTGCAATCTACATTACACTTATTATTTAAAGTTATTCACTGAGTATTTTGTGTGTGTTATAACATGTATTTTACATGTGAACTGTGGCCAAGCACTTTCTGCTAATGCAGAAGGATTTGATCATGTCACTGTTCTAGCATTTAGCAAGCACATAGAGTTATGTGCAGTTTATGTGTTATTGGTTTCTGAAATTACATTTATAGAAGTCAGAATTCCAAGTTAAAACCAATATTTTCTAAGATAGTGAAATTATTGCATACTTATCATTGGCGTGTTAATAATTTCAGATCTTAGATTCATCACTGCACCAACTGGATTGTGAACCTATAGAAGTAGAGGAATTTGTGAAACATTTTAATTTTTTGGAGGACATTTCCTCAAATGTATCTCAATTAGAAAAAGATTTCTCCACAATTTGTCAGCTGTATTCTGTTGTGAGGCATTACCAGATTGATATTTCTGAAGAGCAGACTGCCATCTACAGAATCCTTTTCATGAAGTTTAATCATCTGAAGACAGCTTTGAGGATGGTTGCCATGAATAGAGACGCCACCCTAACTAAATTCAGGAACAGTTTGGAATCGTACATTATTGGTCTACGAGTGGATGTCAGTAACCTAAAAGATAAAGTAAGTGCTTTTTATGTTGTTGTTAAAATTCTTATCTTAGTCTCGTGGAATGCTGTGCATGTAGATATTCATTTCAGCAGAATCATAGCTAAATAAGTTCATCCAAATGTATTTACCCTGTGTAGTGCTTTGAATGAGAAATGTCCCCATTTGAACACTTGGTCCCCAGCTGGTGGCACTGTTTGGGGAGGATGAGAAGGTGTGGCATTGTTGGAAGATATATGTCAATTCGGATAGGCTTTCAGGGTAAAATCCTCTCATACTTCCAGTTGCCTCCTCTGCCTCCTGCCTGAGCTTGAGGGAGCAAGCTCTCAGCTTTCTGTTCTGGCTGCCATGCCTGATATTCATAGTCATTGTTTCCCGGGTGCGATGGATTTTTTTTTTTTTTAAATCCCAAACTCTTCTATAAGTTGCCTTGGTCATGGTGTTTTATCACAGCAACAGAAAAGCAGCTAATACCCTCTGGGATTCACAAACAGGATTTTGATGATTTGTGAAGTTGGATGAGACGTAAGATCACTCGATCTCTTTTTGAGTAAGCTCTACCAGGAATTTAGCATTTTCTTTATCTATGAATGAGTGTAAGGACCAGGGAAGCAAAGTTCTTCAACAACTGCATAAAAGGAGGCAACAAAAACCAAGCTTCTCTAAAAGTGTTCTAGGCTTTTGGGTCAAATGGTAATACTCCAGTTTCATTCACTTTGTCATGTCAAAAAGTAGGTTCTTCACTAAAGACGTTGCCAGTAAGCCATGTCTGTGTTCTAAGCAGTCTGGCCTCCATGAGCATTTTTCCTGTTGCTTTTAGATAAGAAGTCCTGCTCTGGTGTGCGCCAGTACTCCAGTACCACAAGCCAAGGACATGGTCAAGACTTTCTCAGCAGAGGCTTCCAACTTGACTCATAAAGTGAAAACCTACTCAAGCTACCAGGAATATTACGATGATTCCCAGTCCCACATGCATTCTCTCAACATGGAAGAGATGACCCAGATCGTGCTGTCGGAGATCTCGGACATTGAGTGTGACCTGATGCTGAGGAAATTGTTATGGGAGGCACAAGAAGAATGGGGGATACTTTTCTGGAAATGGAGGGGCTGTACTCTCCAGAGCATCGATATGGATTTAGTGAAGAGCAATGTGTCCAAGTGGCTGCATATAATCATTGTCCTGGAAAAAGGTACCGTGTGCGTCTCAAAGCTCCTACAAACCAAAGGCAGAACCATGAGTCTTTGGCCTTCTCTCAAGGGCTGACCATTCATTGGATATCTGCAGAGAAAGACCGTTAAAGGAATTTAGGTAGAAACTATTTGCTAAAGCAAGAAACAGTTTAAAGCCTTGGGTAGGTGGGGGGGGGGGATAACTACAAGTAATTACAGTTTCTTTTCCTTTAAAGGTTGGTTTCGTGGGTAGAACTCCAGATATTTCAGAATCAGTTTTGACTCCCAGGGTTTGTGAGCTTGAGATGTCTTTATGCCAAGACCCTGCCTGCAGAATCTTTTCCTGAATTCTCTATATGACACTTATAGGATCCTTTGGGCAGTAGAGAAAACAGCTGAAGAAACTGTGACATTTGCCTGTGCTGACCATTATCACTTTTGAGATGTTGCCTGTGCATGCACACTGCACTCTGACAGCATTCTCTGTGTTTAACCTGGACAAGGTTGTCTTTGCCTTTTTTAAGTCTCCCTTGCACTCAATACACGTCAAGCTAGGAACCCTTCTCTAGAAGGACCATCTAAAGGCTTTAGTTTGCTTGTTGTTAAATTCTACAACCTAGGGCTGTAGCTTCGTGGTAGTGTGTGTGCTTTGGAGGATGAAGCCTTGTGTTCAATCCCTAGCAGCACAAGAGCAAAAGGACAAGTGTATAATATATCACATAATAAATATCACTGTCACAGTGGGGGTGTGGGACATGCCTACAATTCCAGCACTTAGGAGGCTAAGGCAGGAGGTTCACAACTTCAAGACTAGCCTGAATTACGTAAGAGCCTGTTCCAGAAAAAAATCCCTCTCAATTTTATGGCCTCTTTTTCAATGGTGATTATTGTTACATGTATAAATTCGACCTGCTGAGTCTGGAGTCTGTTTAGTGTTGCTTGTATATACATGAGTTCAGGGCTGAGCACTTGATATGATCTAACCAACTCGGGAGCTCATCCCCAGGGAAGACTAATTCTTTCTCTCTCAGAATTCCCTAAGTTGCCCATAGGTCTTTGTCTAGCAGGGAGGCCCTCTTCCATGTTAACATGTCAGATAGATAGATAGATAGATAGATAGATAGATAGATAGATAGATAGATAGATAGATAGATAGATAGAGATATGTTTATACTTATATAATATATTATATAAATATATTTACATATAATATGTATACATATGTATATCTTGTCAGTGAAGGAAGACTGGGAAGCTTTGTGCCAGGTGCCATTCAGGCATCAAATTTCCCGAGACAGCTTGGGTCTGTTAGGCTTGGGATTCAGTCATTTATCTTGATAATTATTTTCCTATATTTTAGTCCTTAATCAATGGTATGGATGTTTAGCATCAGTAAAGCTTCATTGTTCTATAATAAAGATTAACAAATGATAAAATACCATTATATTGATTAGGAAATTTTAAAGAAAAGTTCTCATTTTCTCAGTTTGGTTGAAAAGATACGAACATATTACTAGTCTACCGATTTGCTGGTATTCACAGGTTTACCTAAAAATGATATGGTAACACACCTCAAGCAGTCAGTGTTAGACTTCAAGCAAGAGCTTCCGATCCTGACAGCCTTGGGAAACCCTTGTCTCAAGCCACGGCACTGGGAGGCTCTACGGGAGAGCACCGGGAAGTCTCTGGATCCAAACCTCTCAGTAGAGAAACTTCTAGCTCTGAAGGTAAATGAAAATAGTCAACAAGAACACATTGAATCATGAGAGGTGAGTTTCAGTTACAGGCAAGGAAACCTACAAGGAACATACATTAGAAAACAGGAAAGTAGGCAGTGTGGCTGGGACAGCACGGAGTCGGTGACAGGATGCTCCATTTAGTTGGGGGGGGGCGGTGCTCATTTTATACACAGTGAAAATATATCAAGAACATATTAGGGGGGCTGGAGAGATGGCTCAGAGGTTAAGAGCACCGACTGCTTTTCAAGAGGTCCTGAGTTCAATTCCCAGCACCCACATGGTGGCTCACAACCATCTGTAATGAGATCTGACACCCTCTTCTGTATATATAATAAATAAATAAATCTTTGCCGGGCGGTGGTGGCGCACGCCTTTAATCCCAGCACTTGGGAGGCAGAGGCAGGCGGATCTCTGTGAGTTCGAGGCCAACCTGGGCTACCAAGTGAGTTCCAGGAAAAGGCGCAAAGCTACACAGAGAAACCCTGTCTCGAAAAACCAAAAAAAAAAAAAAAAAAAAAAAAAGAACATATTAGGATAGCCTTGCCAATAGTGATATTTTGTTTTAAAAGTCAAATTAACAAAATTTTGATTTCCCACAAAGCTTTGTTATGTAGGGCAGTGAATGTGGCTTAGTTTGTGGGAAACCTGTCTAGCATTCAGGAACCCTGGGCTCAATTCCTGGGACCGCATATCATGCATGCCTATGATCTCAGCACTCAGGAAGTAGAGGCAGGAGGATTAGAAGTTTGAGGTCATTCTTAAATACATATTATATTTGAGGTTGGCCTGGTTTATATGAAATCCTTTCTCAAAAAAATAAGAAAGAAAATAAAAAACTATAGTATATAAAATTTTTAGTTTTTATAGTTTAAAAAGTTTCTATTTTCTTGACTAGCCTGTAAGAACCTCCATTTATCTTTAATTTTTGATAATAATGTAATCAAAGCCAGCACATTATGCCTATAATTCTGTTGTAAGGAGGAACATGGGAAGTACTTTGAAAGAATTTAGAAGAGTTTTTTAAGAACCTTAATTACTTTAAAATTAGACTATTTGAAGTCTCTAGACCTAATCCCAGCTTCCCTCCTGAACTCCAGATGGTCATCTTCCTGATGGTGTTTCCATTCATGTGCCTCAGCTACGTTCAGAAACTTAACATGCCTTTCATTTTCCACCTCTAGACTTCTCTCCTTCTGCCCTCCCTTGCTTCAGTTATCGGCAGCTCCATTCTTCCAACTCTTTGCGTGAAATAACATTTGCATTCCCCCATTACCTATACCATGTCCCATTTAAACCTCCCATCATCCCCTGCCTTAATACCAGAGCATCCTAACTGATCTGTGCACTACTGAAGGCTTCAGCAAGATAAGGGTCAGTGACAGCAGCTGAGCTCATTCATACCAGCATGGTGAAAATCTAGGACACTTCAAGTATTTTAATTGAGGTATCTTGAATCATTGGAACTACTTGGGCACAGGTCAGATTAAGAGCAAGAATTTGGCAAGCTAAGAGTTTGAATAAAAGAGTTAGAATAAAAGTCAAAATAAAGAGGCATTACAGGGTGGCAGCTGGTGGCCTGCATGAAACAGTGTCCTATGATGCCCCAATATAAAACCTCTGAGCCATCCTTGACTTTGTGATGTGATAGGTAGTTTAAAAAGAAAGGCTGGTACAGATTTTAGAGGGTCCAAATTAGTGAACATGAACAGAAGCGAGTAAGGCTTGCAGATTCTGTCCCAGGGCCAGAGAATCCCATGTCTCTCTAAGTTATAATGGCAGAGCTAATGAGGAGGAAATCGTGTGGTAAACCCCAACGAACTCCTGAGAGGTTCTAGTAAGAGAGAAGTGGCCAGCCTGTTTTTACCAAAACCTACATTTCTTGGGCTTGACCCAGAGATGAGAGTCATGGTGAACGATTTTGTGAGATGTCTTAACCCTGTCAATGAATGCATCCATCTGTTTATACCGGGATTTGTAATGGTATGCAGTTGTATGGCAAGTGTCCTAAGAAGTCCAGGCTCTTGGGAGCCTGCCGTGTGAAAAGCATGGCATAAGGTAAGTTAGAAGAGAACAAGAAACTGTCCCTTCATGGTTGATCCTTTGCACTTTCAAGACTTTATGCTCTAAAGTAACAGGACATAATTCACTAAAAGCGGTAACATCCTTCTAAAACTGCATCAGTATCACAGCATTTGAACACACACCTCTTTGCCTATTAAGATTAAGATTTGACCATAAAGACTTGACAGCACATGGCTCAGGCTTCACCTTACACATTGTCTGTGTCTGAGTTCTATTTTTAACTATCTCAAAGTATGTTAGGCAGAAAAGTTTTTCTTTTTTTTTCTTTTTTCTTTTTTCCCCCGAGACAGGGTTTCTCTGTGTAGCTTTGTGCCTTTCCTGGAGCTCACTTGGTAGCCCAGGCTGGCCTCGAACTCACAGAGATCCGCCTGGCTCTGCCTCCCGAGTGCTGGGATTAAAGGCGTGCGCCACCACTGCCCAGCAGAAAAGTTTTTCTTTAGCATGACAGCTCTGTGGGGTCACTCGGGCCACTTTGTATGCATCACCACCAACCACAATGTCTTCTTCCGTTCATCGCAAGCAGGGCAAGGAGTCTGTGTGTGCCTCATGTATGTGCAGACTAGTCCCTCCACACTAACGCCTATGTCTAGCAAAAAGCTTTTCCTTTCTACAACAAGAGAAAGCAACGGATGAACCCAGATTTCTGTAGCTTCTTTTACTTTGCTAGATTTACCAGGGACTAAGGGTGTTTTTTTGTTGTTACTGTTGTTGTTGTTGTTTTTTATGCATTAGTAAGACATACAAGCCTTCTCCCATGTATACTGACTGCAAATTCCCATAAGATCCTGGGAGATTCTTTAGATTCACTCACAATACTAGAGACTCAGAGAACTTCTCAATCTCTGCCTTTGGAATGAACTACCTGGGATTACTGTTTTTATCCCTTATGAGAAAACTGAATCTACCACTACTACTATACATAATAATCTCCACAGGGCTAACGAATGGGGCCTGGCCTCTTTGTTTGCTAATGTAGCACAGTGGGTACTGTGAACCAGGAAATGATGAACTTTCACAGTTTGTGATGGGTTGCCACAGAGGACACAGAGGGCTAGGATTTATGGACTTAACCAACAGCCCTGTAAAACAGGCTTGCTTGTTTACCATCTATTATTCAGCTAACATAGATTAAAAAGTCCTAAAAGTTTTATGCTAAAGAAAAACTTTTCTGCTGGGCAGTGGTGGCGTTGCCACGTTAACCTCCCCGGTGTCAGGTCCTCAGTTTGTGCCCCTTTCAAGAAATGGCTTTAAAGCATCCATTTTAGATACTTTGGGGATTGCTTGCTCCTCTGGATATTAAATGATTTCTTCATTTCAGATGTTTCCATATGAAAATAAAATAAATGAGATATCGATTTCAGCAACTAACGAAGCTGCTCTTGAGAAAATGATGTTCAAGATCATCGAGCTCTGGAACAATTCCCCGTTGCACCTGGTTCTCCATCACACAGAGATCTACTCCATCTTCATCATCTCATCCATTGACGACGTGATCACTCAGCTGGAAGACTCCCAGGCCATCATTGCGACCATGAAAGGATCTTCCTATCTGAGGCCAATTAAGGTAAATGCTGTGGCGACGGTTTGGGAGGGTTTTCATTTTCTTCAGTCTACCAGGATAACTTTGCTTTCTGCAAACTCCTATTTGATTTCAATTATATGACTTTTTCATATGTTTATATAGAAGATTAAATATTTAATGATGTGAATACTAAGAATAATTTTATAGAAATACTCATTAATTATTTGTGAGAAAATATCAAAGTTTAATTTGGAAGTGCAAGATAAATTTAGATTATATATATACATATATATGTATATATATATACATATATATATATATATATCCACAAAATATGACTTTTACCAGTTTCTTATAATTCATAACTGGCAGCCTTGCATCTAATAACTTATCTAAAATTAATTTTAAAGCTTTAAGAGACTTAATTCAGTGTGCACTCTTCAATAACAAAATTAATAGAATTGGTGTATGGATTGTACCTCGGTACAAAAAGATTAGAGTGTCACAGAGATCTGAGCAAGTGGAATTCACAGTTGTAAATATGCAAGCATTTAAGGGAATGTGTTATTTAGGTGGGCCTTAGAGAGAAAACAATGTATTACAAGAAGAGAATAAATCGAATGGATTATATTGTCAAAAACCACATAGTAAAATAAAAATTATGATAAAGAGAAAAATAACAAAAAAACAAGATTCATTAAAAATGAGATGCAAGAAATATAATTTTAAAATTTTAACTGTAGACATGAGCAGCAAGAACAGAATCATACATCCGACTTGGTTGCAATTGGAGAAAACCTTGTGCACATGCATGGTGCACAAATGCCTTTAGTAAAATAAAGATTGGCTAAGACGTTGTAAGCTGGGCATATTTGAAAAGCCAAAAGAACTCACATATGCAGGAAGACTGCTTCTAAGTAAGATTAATTCAAAGATTTGATTTACCATCCTGCCCAAAAAACTAAAACCAAACCAGAAACACACACACACACACACACACACACACACACACACACACACACACACATATATATATATATATATATATATATATATATATATAGAGAGAGAGAGAGAGAGAGAGAGAGATCAGTGATAAAAACAGAACCATAGAGGGTGCAGGCTCCCTTCTTGTGACTCAGACTGACCTAGCAGTAGCACCTGAAATAGTCACAGTGGGCTGGGCAGCCACCAGGGAGGGTCAGAGGGAACCACTTGGTGCATTTGCAGCTGGATAGAAGGAGACCATTGTGTTAGGTCCCAAAGAACAGAAGCTAACTGAGGTGCACATTAGCATATCAAAGCAGATGCTGGCCACCAGACTCTCTCAGCACCCAAGCACCTGCTACAGAGTCCTGGCTCCTCTCAGTACTTCTCACCCCTACCCTAAATCTCTCCTGCCCCTGGGCTTCCCTTTCTTTCCTCCAGCTTCTCTTTCCTGTATAACTCAGCCTTTCAGCCCTGCTTGTTCTCTTGGTTCTCTTTGTCCTTCTGGCTTCCTGGTCCTCACTCTCTTGATTCTCTTTGCCCCTTGGTCTTCTCTTCTCTTCCTCTTTCGCTCCCCCTACCCCTCATGGCCTCATCTGTCTTGCTGGCCACATTCAGTCTGGACCCTTCCAAATGTCTCTGGCTGCTCTCTCCCTCATGTCTGTGATAAAAACCTCCTCAGCCATCCCCTGGAGCCGTCCTGGCCTCATTTGCATGCAGATTGTAGTAATGATTTCACAGGGAGAAGAATATGCCGAAACTGTGACCATTAAACACATGCCAGTTACAGGGCATGATAGTACAATGCCTTTAAGCAGAGACAATTGGATCTCTGCGAGTTCAAAGCCAGCCTGATCTACAAGCCTTGTTCCTGGCCACCCAGAGCTATACAATAAGACCCCGTCTTAAAAAAAAAAAAAAAATCAATTAATCAATCAGAGACATTTATATTTTATCAATTATGCCTTAATACAATATAGAAGCAAATACAGAATAATATAGAATGCTGGTAAATTCCAAAAGACAAATAAGTATAAATGAGTTAAAAGTGAGTCTTTGTGAGGGATCAGTGAGATGAGCTAACTACTGGTTTCTAAGGAAGCAATTTATTTAGCATCAATTGACTTCTCACTACTTTTTAAAATGTAATAGTCAGTTAGAAAGATCTACACAATGGAATTTTCCAAATAAAGAAAACCACTAGGTAGGATGGGGACACACACCTTTAATCCCAGCTTCAGACCTCTGTGAGCTGGAGGCCAGCATGATCTACTCAGAGAACTTCAGCCAGAGTTTCATAATGAGAATCAATCAATCTCTCTCTCTCTCTCTCTCTCTCTCTCTCTCTCTCTCTCTCTCTCTCTCTCTCTCTCTCACACACACACACACACACACACACACACACACACACACACTGTTAATTGCTGACATAAAACCTCTCTAGATGTCATCACTAGCTTTTGGACAAATCAGGTCACAGGGCAATGACTAGAACAGCTGTATGTGTGCAAACTCTGAAAGACATCGCCTGCATATAGATATGAGTACAGAAAGACTTAGAGAAGGGACCAGAATAGTGTGTACCAAAAACCTGGCTACCGTTCTGTGACCGGAAGTGTCAAATGGCTCATTCACGTTAATCTTATAGTCTGTGCATGTTACACGAGTTAATTTTATGTATGTGTGCAAGTTTTAAAAAGATTTGTTTCTCATGTAATTAATATATGAGAAAATTAGATGAGCAGGACATCTGAAAACTGACTAGAACCAGATTTATCTTCATTTATGATAAAGCTCTTTCTCAGTTTTGTTATGTCAATGGCTACTGGTGCCTCACCTCAGCTTCTATTATGTGGCTTAGTAATGTCATGTCTTTAGGTTGTTATTTGAGGATTTTTTTTCTCCTCTTTTGCAGGATCTTGTGAATGAATGGCATCAAAACTTAAGCCTCTTCTCTTATACCATTGAGGAATGGATGAGATGTCAAAGGGATTGGCTTTATCTTGAACCAATCTTTAATTCTTTAGAAATACAAAAGTAAGAAATAAAAAATATCATGTACAGGTAAAAAAAAAAAAAGTGCATAGGGAGATTTAACTTAATCTTCCAGAAATGATCTCTTCAAGGAGTGAACATCACCTGTGGTTTGAATGTGAAATGCCCCTATAGGTCATGTGTTTGACTATTTGATCTCAAGTTATTTATGGTTTGTGGGAAGATTAAGGGACCTTTAGGAGATATGGAGCCTTGCAGGAAGAAATGGGTAGTTGATTGTGAGCCTTGAGGTTTCATAGCCTGTAGCACTTCCTGTTTGTTCTCTACTTCCTGACTCTGGAAACCACGTGAGCAGCTGGCTTCCTGTTCCAGCTACCATGCCTCCCATCTTGGTTGAACAAGGACAGACAGACACACATATAGACACACACACACACACACACACACAGAGACACACATATAGACACACAGAGACACACAGAGACACACACACACACACACACACACACACACACACACACACGAACTATAGGTCAAAATAAACCTTCCTCTCCTAATTGCTTCTAGTCCCCACCCCCACCCCCACCCCCCGCCATACTTTGTCAGAGCAACAGGAAAAGTGACTAGAGCATCATGAATGCACACAGGAAGGAATCTGTCAGACCATTATTATTTCCTCATTCGTAGACTAGTACAAGAACCATCTTACTTTTGAAAACTTAATTCCCTTAGTTGCTAATATAAAGCTATAAAAAACTGAGATGCATCAGAACATTACAATCCTTGAGCCATATTATGTGTCTCTTCAGTTCTGGAAGATTGGTGTGGTTCTGATGTGAATAAGAAATATGCTTTTTAGTGGCATTCATACATAAATGAGAATTTCTCACTTTGCACTGGATAAAATAGAGGACTTGGCATTTGATAAGCATTCCATTTCCCCTCTTCATCCACAACACTCAAATTAATTGACTTCTCCTTTCTTAAAGTGCTTAATCTTAAGAGCACTCAAATGGAGACAAAGGAGTTATCCAGGCAGAATTTAAGGGACTAATACTAAGTCCCAGAAGTCATTCTGAAATGAGTAGAGAGTGTGGCTTACGTAGTTGGAAAACCTTTAGAGTTGTAGAAGACCATGACCATCAGGTTAATTAATCTGAACTTTATTTTAGGAACAGAGGGGACCCTCTAGTAGTTACAGATGAGAACTGTTTAAATGGAAGTATTGCTTTACAGGGGACAATATTTCTGTTACACATATTTAGTTCTTGACACATGGATACTTGGTACTCTTCTGTTAAATCAAAGCTTTGTTGAGCCCACACACGTAAGGAGTGTGCCTTTACCACAACCTTGACCTTTAAATTTCAGACTTTAAAACTTCTTCATACTAAAGATGTTTCTTATTAATAAAGAGAATAGATAGTTGTCCTTTTACAAACTTTGCTAAAGTAGGGAAGGGGCCTTTATTTAAGAGAGGCTGGGGTGTCTTTACAATACACCTAAAGCACTAATAAACCTGTAACTAACAAAGGGATACCCGTGGTACAGAACCAGAGAGTCACCAAGAGAATTACAAGCAGAGATCTTTGAGAGTCAAGGGTGTTGTGAGGGCCGCATTAGAGCCACCCAGAGAGATGGGACTGGGACAGTGCTTAGCGGGACACGGGTACAGGGACTCAAGTGTCTTCCATGATAGTATTTTTGCAGTTACAGAAACAAAATTTAGCACCAGCACCCACAATAGGAGTGGGAAGATGGAGGAAGGATCCTGGGGGTTAATATACACTGTTTGGAAGTATGTGGGTATCAAAAATCTAAGCTCTCCGCCCTGGAGACAAAAATCCCAAGTTAGACAGTGGTGACAGATGTTTCCAAACTGGGCCTCTCTACAAAGATCTCCAACCTAAATATCAGTGGGCCAAAATGAAGAAATCCCTGAGAGTGCCACTTTCCACTGGAGCTTGGAAATTGGTTATTTGGGGTCAGCTGGAAAGAGCCAGGGAATGCTACAGGAAGCCCCAGAAGGGAAAAGCCCAGAGGTGTAGTCCACAGATATCTGCTATTCCAGAAGGCAGTCAAGAGGCAGAAGAGGCACATTCCAGGACGGCCAAGGATACACAGAGAAACCCTGTCTCAAAAAAAAAAAAAAAAAAATGGGGGGGGGGTCAAAGGTGACAGCAGCTGAGTGGTTGGTGGGGAACGTTACCCCCGACCTCACCTCCACCTCAGTCTCCAAGCCTTGGGGAACGTGAACCCGGCTGGAGCTACTGTGGAAGGGAGAGCTAGGTGAGCAGAGAGAGTAAAAGATCATTTGACTCTTTTTTTTTTTAAGATTTATTTATTTATTATGTATACAGCATGTATGACTGCAGGCCAGAAGAGGGCACCAGATCTCATTACAGATGGTTGTGAGCCACCATGTGGTTGCTGGGAATTGAACTCAGGACTTCTGGAAGAGCAGTCAGTGCTCTTAACCGCTGAGCCATCTCTCCAGCGTGACCATACGACTCTTAAAAATATTCCCACACCAACTCCAACAGCAGCAGAACCAGACTCAATTATGAGTTGATTGAGCCACGTACGGGTTTTGATTTTTTTAGCCAAGGGGTGAAATAATGATAATGTTCCATAAAGGATAACTTCTGTAAGGACAGTAGCACTGGCCTTCATTCCCTTACCGTCTAAGATTGGACGGCCGTCAACAGGATGGGGATTTCACTATATACCATGGGGATAAAGAATCCTGCTCCCAGGCTGGACGCCCCCTCTGCCTTCACATCCGAGTTGTGTCCCTCTAGAACCCAGATCCTAAGGCTGCTACACAGTCTTCCCAGGATCCCATTCAGCTCCTTTTATGGATCGGCTTTCAGATGCGATGGAATACCTAATTAATTGATGTGCGGAGAAGAAAAGTTTCGTTAAGTTGGAAGGTTGCAGCTCACGTTGGCTTGACATGTGGCAGAGGAGCACATCACAGGGAGTGGCAGGGGCCTTTTCCCTCATGGTGTTGAGACTAGGAACAGAGCAATGTGGGAGGAAGGGGCTGGAGTGTCAGCATCCCTTCCAGGTCACACCCCAGTGACCTAGGTTCATCCCAGTAAGGCCCATCTCCTCAGCGCTCTACCGCTTCCCACAGTGTCAGAATGGGGACACGCTGGCTTCGGGAGATGGTCAAGATCCAGACTGTAGCACCTCTAAGACACAAACAGTTCTCATTTGTTTTATATAGAATTTCTTTATCTATTTTCTGCTATACATTGAGTAAAATCTTAACAAATGATAATTGTATGTTTAATCCTGTTTTTCTTAGAATACATACTGCTTATGCAAAGTAGGTAAAATGGCTAACCAAGTAAAGAAAAGCATATCAAAATTGTCTTATAAACTCAACAATATTATAGATTTTAATTACAGCACTTTCAAAGTTCTTTACGTTTGTACATTTTATTTTTGAAGACAGCTGTCAGCCGAAACAAAACTTTTCTCCCAGGTGCTTGTCATGTGGAGAGATATAATGTCCCGAGTACAGAACAAACTAAACGCTTTGCAGATAACTATCTCTACAGGAGTCCTCGACGTTCTGAAAATTTGCAATGAACATCTAGAAAACATAAAGAAAAGTCTGGAGGTAAACTATGGTACCCGAAGTGCAGCCGTACTGTGAAGCTCACTGCAGAACCTGCCGCAGGGCGGACATCTCTCTGTGTCCCCGTCTCCCGTCCCCCCCCCCCGCCCCCAGCAGCTTTCCTCATTCTCACTTGCCAGTTTTGGTTTAATGAAAATGCTATCAAAAGAAAACAAAATGGATGGGCTAACCAAATGACCTTCAAGCAAAGAACCAGTTTTGCCCATGCCCACCTTTTGACTTCTGTAATTTCGCTTTTGTTCCATCCCTTAGCAGCCTTCTAGTTCCCTTTGTGCCCCTCCCCCAACGCCTCTCACATTAAGTTGAGAACAGTAGTAACCCCCCCCCCCCCGCCCTGCTCCCCCCAAGCTTTTCGCTGAATGAGACGGTGCCTTTGAAGCAGCAGAGCCGGCACAGAGAGCACTTAATACTTAATGAAGGCTAATAACTTCATCAGTCCTGCCTTTAGTAAGCTGGTAAGAGCAGCGGAAGCTGGGGCAGAATGTCTTGACATTTGTGAGCTGGCCAGCAAAGTAGCAGGAAATCACAGGACAGAGCTGGGAGCTAGGGAAGTTCCCATGGAAGCACTTCTGCCCATGCTGAAGAGCTCATGCTCACCTGTAAACAATCAAGTGGACATCTTCTACTGTGGGGACAATCCCGGGTCCATGGCTTGGCTTCTCCTGGTTTCCATTACTCATACTCAGCTGTGATTAGAAAATATTAGATAGGAAATCCTAGAGCTGATTGATGACTTTTTAATTATGAACTATGTAGTGATGAAATCTCACTCCATCCTGTTCGGGACATGAATCAATCATCTCTTTGTCCAGTGGACCCACCTTGTACATGCATCCTGCATACTTAACAACTCATTGCCCTCTCTTATTAAATCAACCACCATAGTTTCATAGTGCTGTCTCCCAGGAATATGAAAGGCTCATAGCTCCCTGGGATCCCAGCCTTCCAGAAGGGTGTCTTCTACAAAAAAGAGTAGCTTCTGTATTTGGGTCTTGGTAGAGAATTAAGGTCCCAGGTAAAGGGCAAGAGGTTATGTCTCAAACAGCCCAGAAGCATCAGGAATAAAGAAGAGTGAGAAGCTGATACTAAAGAGGTGTCAATAGTAAGAGAGGCGTTGGGGGAGGGGCACAAAGGGAACTAGAAGGTTGCTAAGGGATGCAGCAAAAGTGAAATTACAGAAGTCAAAACAGGGCTTTGGAAATGCCCTGTAACATAAAGACTGACGTGCTCCCAGAGGATTTGGATGGGGCCAGATGAGAGCATGGGAGGAGACTGAGGGAGAAGTAGAAAACTTGAGTTAGTAAACTATCTTTTCAAGAACTCTGAGAAGGTGGGCAGATGGACAGCAGCAGGGAGGTAGCAAAGGGTGAAGAGGATGCCTCAGGTTTTTGTAATGAGAGAAATTTCATTGAAAGCAGAGGCCTTCTATGAGAGAGAGAGAGAGAGAGAGAGAGAGAGAGAGAGAGAGAGAGAGAGAGAGAGAGAGGAGAGACTCTCTGAAGACATGGGGGAGGGATGGGGGGCATGCCATCTTAGGCTAGCCTACGATGATGCCTACGTCCTTCCCTGTAGCAAAAGAGAAGCCTGGAAAGGTGAGCTGTAGAAGGGGATGAGAAATGTAGGGAACTGGGTGTTAGAGTTTGAGATCGTTTGTAGAATGATGTGTTCTCTGTGGGGGTGACTTCTCATGCAGGGAGCAAACGGGGCAGAAACCTGGCGAAGCCTGCGCTCAGGGAGAGGAGGGAGGCACGCTGGCTGGCGATGCCTGTGCTCAGCCACATGGTGGTGGCGGACTGGCGACAGGGCGGAGCTCCATCCTGGTTGGTCCTTTGTCGTTAGCTTGCTTCTGTTTTCATTTCCCTTTATTTTAATTTTGCATTGCTAAGAAGTAGTTCAGCTTTCACGGATCAAGGGTTATCATTTTGGCTGGAACTAGTGTGCATACTGCACCCATAATACTATAGGCCGGGTGAGGGTGTAATCCCTAGGATGACTGGACTCATGTTCTCAGCTGCATTTCTTTTGGCTTTGGACAGGATTACCTTGAAATTAAAAGAATGGCTTTCCCAAGGTTTTACTTTCTCAGCAACACTGAACTTATGGAGATTCTAGCTGACAGCAGAAATCCCGATTCTGTGCAGGTAACAGCACTGTCTTCTCGCAGTATCATTTCCTCACTCTATCAGGGGTTCTCTGTGTAACTGAAAGTGTGTTCTGGTTTGCAGCCTCATCTTGTGAAATGTTTTGAGAATGTGAAACACATGCTCCTATGGAAACAAGACATCGGCCCTCCAGCTGTGAAGATGCTCATCTCTGCTGAAGGAGAAGGCCTTGTGCTGCCCAAGTATGAGAACGCGCTGGTTGCAGCAAACAGTTAGACTCTGTAGAGCCACCGTGTCTTCAGAGATGATGGCCTTCTGTGAACAAAGGCTCTCCCCCACCTCACCAGGGCGGGCTCTCCGCTCACTTTTACTTTACTGTAAAGTTGGAACAAAGAAAGTGCCTGACCCTGGGCACTAATTGACACTAGCATTCGTTCCCAAAGTCTGGCTTTTCAGATAGGACAGAAATGTGCTATCTAGGGTCATCAGCATTGTTCTGAGCCCAGGTTTCACTGTGGTGGGTTCCCACACAAATGCAGCAAGCCAAGGCCTTCTGTCTTACTGATCTCATACACCAGCCTGGAGGCTGTCTCCTCCAGCATCTGGCTCCTGAGACAAGCTTTACTGAGGAAAAACAATGCCATGCCCAAGCTTTTCTATCCAATAAAGCCCCCAGCCAGGGTTTCTCTGTGTAGCTTTGTGCCTTTCCTGGAACTCACTTTGGAGACCAGGCTGGCCTCAAACTAAAAAAAAAAAAAATTTAATTTACATGCATTGGTGTTTTGCCTGCACGTATATCTGTGTGAGGGTATCAGGTACCCTGGAACTGGAGTTACAGACAGTTGTGAGCTGCCATGTGGGTGCTGGGAATCGAACCTGGGTCATCTAGAAGAGCAGCTTAACCACTGAGCCATCTCTCCAGCCCCCCAAAAGTATCTTATAATACAATTTATCTCTCATACATTCTATGTTATGTGGAATCTAATTATATTCCTACTTTTGATATCAGAATTCCCTAAAGAAATGTATTTTATGGCATGGTTTTCCAAGCAAAAATCAATACAAACCAGAAGATACAGTGTTATAGTTCTTTTGCCCCCAAAAGTAATATGTGTGTCAAGAACTTAATTTACAAGTTTCTCAAAGAAATGAAATATCCATATATTATAGTAATTTTCATAATATTTTTAACAAATTACAGGAAAATTCGTGTAAGAGCTTCTGTAGAACAGTGGATGGTAAATGTAGAGAAAAGCATGTTTGATGTTCTAAAAAAGTAAGTACAGTGTTTAAATCCTGAAATTATATAGTGTGTGTATTGTGTGTATTTGTGTTGTATGTGTATTATGTATATATGTGTTGTATGTGTGTTGTGTATGTTGTTTGACTGTTGTGTATGTGGGTGTTGTGTGGGTGTTGTATGTATTCTATATGTGTTTGGGGTGTGGGAGTGTGTATATGTTTGTGTGTGTGTGTGTGTGTGTGTGTGTGTGTGTGTGTGTGTTGGGATGTGTGTATAAAGCTTGGATAGCTATCCATGTAAATGAAATATTCAGAGAAACACATGGAGTGGATTTTAATAGAGCATGATGTATGAGTGATGAAAAAAACTCATTGTTTTTGAAGTGCAAATACTAGTCTGTGTACATAATCATGGATACCACCAAGGCTGCTCTGTTCAGATGTGTGTGTGTGTGTGTGTGTGTGTGTGTGTGTGTGTGTGTGTGTGTGTGTGTTTTCCTGGGCCTCAAACATGGGCAGGATCTGAACTCAAGCCAACTCCAGCCTGCTTTCAAAAAACAGGCTCACCACTTAGTGTTTCTGTCGTACTTTTACTCCTCACATTGTTGAGTCAGTTCAGACCGGAGGTCAGAGCATTGCTGGAGACAGAACCTGGGGCCCTGTGCGCACTAGGCAGGCACTGCTGAGCGACAGCCCTGGCTTAGTGTTTCCAACAGTCTCCTTGCTGGACCTTAATCTGTTATTGCCACCTACGTACAGGGAAGAAAGCATCCCGGAGTACAAACTTCTAAAACTAATTTGACTAGAATAGTTGTATTACATTTCTAATTTTTTATTAAAAACTTTTTTCACACAACATATTTTAATCATATTCTTTCCCCTCCCAGCTCTTCCCCCACCTCCCTCCCACCCAACTGCATGTTCTTCCTCTCTCTTTATGGAAAAGCTATTTGAGTTTTCATATTTACTAATCCTCGGAGAAGCAGTACAAGGTTTCTAGAACACAGCTGATGATTGCCATTTACATGAAGTCATTGTGAATGTCTTTCCCTTACCTCTGTTTCTATCCTGGGTGATAGGTGATGTGGCAGAAACCAAGGGATGTAATGCCCCCATGTAAAAATTATTTTTGAACACAGACTTTTTAGCTTTTTACCCTTGATAACATTGTAATTCAAAGCTACTATATGTCTTCTCTTAAGCCAAAATATATTTCTACCAATCCAGATACTGACAGGTAAAGAGAAGCTTAAAGAATGTGCACGACTCATGGACACATGTTCAGATTAAAACATCAGCAGTATTAATGATTCATCATTAAGTGGCATCATCAATGAGCATGTATCGATAATATAAATGTATTTCTCGGTTTATAGATTTTTAAGTCAAGGTATTGAAGACTGGAGCCGCAAGACTTTTTCTAATTGGGTATTGTCACATCCAGGACAAGTGGTCCTGACTGTGGTGAGTTGATGCCACCTTGAACTATAAAGAGAGGAATTAGTATGTGGTTGCAGTGCTAAGAAAGTAAAAATATGAAAAATGAGTTACTATGACGGGTACTGATACATCCTGGTTATTTTGAAATGTATTTAAAATTAAGATAAATGTATTTATAGATACATAAATGATATAAACACAGTAAAATTATTATAGAAAATTGGTGGTTGATAAATTCATTCTATAATGCATGAACAGGTATTCATTCTATAATTCCTTCACCTTCTTAAAGTTCAAAAATCTTCAGTTTATAATATGAAATGAGAATAACCCATGAATTATCGTCTTAAAAGTGTCACTCTATTGCACTATACACATTTTTGTTGTTACCATTACAAGTTACTCAAATTTGGTGGCTTTAAAACTATTAAATTTGGCCGGGCGGTGGTGGCGCACACCTTTAATCCCAGCACTCGGGAGGCAGAGCCAGGCGGATCTCTGTGAGTTCAAGGCCAGCCTAGGCTACCAAGTGAGCTCCAGGAAAGGCAGAAAGCTACGCAGAGAAACCCTGTCTCGAAAAACCAAAAAACAAAACAAAACAAAACAAAAAACTATTAAATTTGTTATCTTAAAGACCTGTGGGTTAGAAGAACAGTACAGGACTCCCTGCTGAGCTCAGGTTGTCCTCAGGTATGTGTGGAGGCTCTTGGATGGTGTGAGGGGGGTTCCAATTCCTGGCCTCCACCAGCTCCTGGAGAGCAGGCCACCAGCATACTTCAGTTTATGGCCTCTTTCTCCATCTTCAAGGCTGGTCATGTTGTATCTCAACTCATCCCCAGCCAGCCATCTACAGTTGTGCCTCCTGCTCAGAGACAAGAAGAAGTCTAGTCATAAGGAAGCATGTGACACTGATAGCCCAGAGTAATCTCTCCATCTCAAGGCTCTCAGTCACATCTGCCCTGCCTCTCAACATCTTGACAGGTTCTGGGGGTTAGGGCGTGAACAACTTTGTAGAAAGCTGTTAGACTGAGTATTTGTTAGTGGTAAGTGTATTGCTTTTCCTGAGGTTAAAAGAGAGAAAGGATCTCAGTGTTGGATCGGCGGTCAAGAGCACTCACTGGCTGCCGTGGCAGAGGACCCAGGTTCAGTTCCCAGCACCCACGTGGTAGCTCACAATTTTCTGTAAGTGAAGTCCAGGGACTCAGACACCTCTTAAAATCCCCTGTGACTCCTGCATGCACGTGGTGCACTTACGTATATGCAGGCACATACATACACACAGAAACAAATTTTTTTTTTTTTTTTGGTTTTTCGAGACAGGGTTTCTCTGTGTAGCTTTGCGCCTTTCCTGGAACTCACTTGGTAGCCCAGGCTGGCCTCGAACTCACAGAGATCCGCCTGGCTCTGCCTCCCGAGTGCTGGGATTAAAGGTGTGCGCCACCACCGCCCGGCTCAGAAACAAATTTTTTAAAAGGAAAATTTTTTAAGAAGGAAAATTAGAAAACATGATACTAAGGAAACCAAAATTTTCAGTTGTTCTAAGAAATTTTGAAATCTCCCTCAGCAGAGTGTGTGAAATAAGAGAAGACAGAGAAACCCCAAGGGGAATAATATTTGGGGAATTGATGAAAGATGAGCCCACGGCAAAGACTGTGAAGGCGTGAGGTGGGCAGAGCAGGAAGCAGGAGATTAGCGTGGAGTCGAGAAGATGACTTTTCATTTGTTTCTTTGATCTTTTACTAGAAAAAGCAAACGGTCCTAAGAAAAGAGGGTGGTCCTAATTTAGAGATCTGTGTTGCGGTGTGTATGGGAAATGTTCCCACCACACTACTTGGTCCCAGCTGGAGGTGCTGGGTGCCTGCCTAGAGGAAGCTGGTCCTTGTTCTTTCTCTGTCTGTCCGAGAGCAAGCAGCCTCTTGTTCCTGACCCCCACGGCCAAGAGCTGTCACCCCTCCCACACTGTGCTTTTTCCTGACATGACAGCCATGCCCTCAGACCATGAACCCTCAGACCATGAACCCTCAGACCATGAACCAAGGCAAATCCTTCCTTATTAAGTGGCTTCTTGTCAGGCATTTTGTCATGACAAGTGTTGTTTTTTAAAAAAAATCTCAATCATCCCATTTTGCCAATAAAGGCTCTGGAACTAGATGCCAGCTCAGAGAGGCAGAGCAAGCACCCAGCTGGCCATCCTCTTCCACCATCATCCCAGAAGCCCCTTCTCTCCTACTATGTCAATCAAGTCCTCTCTCACTCCAGGTCCCTCCCCTCCACTTTCTGTGTGTCTCTCTCTCCATTCTCCTGACTCCCTATATGCTTTTTTTAAAAAAAATAATGCTGTGTTCACTTCCTGTCAGCTGGCTGCTTGCTCCACCTCTTGACTTCTGGTTGATTTTATTTAATCATGTTTACAATATTCAAGCAGAAAGCTCTTGAATTAAAGATGTGTGCTAGGGCTGAGCCACACCACAGCTAGAACTAGATTTTTCCAATAAATCATGTAATCTAGGGGTTCACAGTGTGATCAAATTCCTGCAACCATGACCAATGTCACTAACACAGTCTCAAACTATATTACTTGTCAGTCATTAGGGTCAGTGTGAACCTTGGATACTGGTTTATCTGGAGAGAGGAAGCCTTTGCCATAGCAACCACTAAGTATCGCAGAAAGCATACTTGACCTATAGTTCTCTTATTTAAAAATAAGTCCCCGTTTTCTACTTTGCCTGACCCACCACAATTTTCAAGTCTTCATTAAGGTCACCTAGGGCTGTAAACAGACATTTTGCTCTCCTCTTGACTAAGTAAATGCTAGGTCTTAAGTTGAAAGGCTGGTGTTTATACAAAGGAGACAAAATTATAGGAGGTTCTATACATTTCTGTAGTTTGACAAATTCAAATAGTCTGATTTGCCTTAAGAGAAGCTCTTTCCCAGGTTTCTGGTGGCCCAAGTGTGCTTAACAGTGAGCAGCACGCTGCATTCTGCTCTTAGAATGACTCTAGAGTAGGCTTTTATCTTCAGTCATTGAATGTACTTTTGCCCAGGTTCCCCCACCTCCATCTACCTTACCTATGGCTTATTTCTCACCTCAGGGTGCAATTTACAGCTCACTTGAATTTAGTTCTCTTGAACCTCCACAGAGAGTTGTCTCTGAATAAACATAAAAAGATATTTTTGAGAGATAGCTCTATATATTGGCCACAAAGAGATTTTCTGTATAGATTTGTCCATGATATAGCAATTAGTAATTCCTCTATAAATAAGTGTGTCACCATTCTAGAGGTGGAGGGACCTTGGAGAATGAAGCCAATAAAAGGGGGCAGACTAAAGTCTCATGCAATAACTGACTGTAGAGCCCCAGACAATTTATACTTTGAGGGTTAAGAGTAAAGTCCTCAGGAGTTCAAGCTGTATACAACCACAAGGACAAGCCACATGTGGAAAAAACATGTTTTCCCACAGAGAAAATAAAGAGTAGTTTAAACATTTAATTGAATATCAGCACAAGCGAAAATGAGTAGTGTGAAGTAAATTCACTCTTATCCACTATACCTGGAGAGGAACATGAAGAAACATTCTAAGAACAATTCTGTGTTTTGAAGAAACAGAGGTCACAAGACTCTTGTCTTGTTTTCTTGGAATGTTCTCACAAGTGAATTCTCCTGGCATGGCTCTGTTCCTGGACCATGCTCTGACATAAGTATATAAGTGGAAAAATTTTAAATATGATCCACGGTATTCCCTCACCGTGGATGTTCTCGCTGGAGGCTGTAATCCATTAACCACCCTGTGGGCTGTGGAAATCTTGACTGTTTAGTTGTTTTTCCTGCCTGTTTCCCAATCCCCCTTCTCCAGCCAATCACTGAGCTGCGGTAGCCGGAAGTTTCTCTGGTCTTATCTGGCCCCACAGTCCCACAGCCACTTATAAAACAATAATTCAGAGGCTTATATTAAATACAAACTGTATGGCCTATGGCTTCAGATTTTTGCTACTAGCTCTTTTATCTTAACCCATTTCTATTAATCTGTATGTTGCCTTACGGCCGTGGCGGTTTCCAGTCTGCTGGCATCTTGTTGCTCCTTGGGCAGTGGCTCGTCTCTTCACCTCCACCCTTCTTCTCTCGTGATCTCTTTTGGATTTTCCCACCTGGCTCCATCATGCCCTGCCATAGGCCAGTGCAGCTTTATTTATTATCCAGTGGGAGCCACACATATTCACAGCGTACAGAGAGACATTCCACAGCAATCTGCTGATTATGAAGTTTCTAAATAGTCTTCCCCAGGGAAGAGCACAACAACTGATTGTTCAGTATCAAGTGGTCAGCCCTGGAAATGTACAAGTAACAGCATACAGATTGAGCAGACTGTATTTTTGTATTTAGGAATATATATGAATATACATGTATGTATGTAACAACAACTAATGAAAAAAAGAGAGAGACCGTGAATGAAATAGAGCAAGGAGGGGTATATGGGGAGTTTGGAGGTAGGACGGGGAGGGGGAAATGCCGTAATTATGTTATAAACTTACAAAATTAAAGAAACACTTTTTTTAAAGTTAGTTTCTGTTGTGTGCTAAAAGGGATGTGGATGGATGCACCAGGCTTCTACCACCTACCCTCTAACCTGCAAATCGATCACTACAATATGTATCGCCTCTATGCTAATTATTCCCAATTACATATCTGTATAGCTCTATTGATGTTTTTAAGCACTTTAAATTCAGCATAGCGCAAAGTGAGTTCATGATGCCCCCTTATCCAAATACGACCCTCTTCCAAAAGACACTGAAGTCACAATCGACCTGATTTTCCAAACTCAGAAGCTTTCCTGATGCCTGCCTGCCTGCCTTTAATCTCCACAGTCACCTGACCTTATCCCAGCCTCTTTGCACAGCTCTCATATGTCTGGGGAGAAAGAGTGTGACAGATGAGTCAGATAATAGAAGTTACATCATTTTTAAAACTACAACGATACACACTCTGTGCTGGGAGCATTACTTTAGTGGAGAAGACAACACTAAGTTAATCTTGGGTTTTCCATCATTGTTAATGTGCTCAGATCATTATGTGGTGATCATGTATTAGGAATGTAAGGTTTATTTCCTGGAGCGTGGACCACAAGCTACATATACTGCTGAGGAAAGTGACACCCTTTCCTGAACCCACCATTGACTGTCAGGAGTCCCTCGGGGAGGGACGGGGCCTTGTGAGCCCTTCCCCCTTCCCCTCGGGATGAAAGGTTCATGAGCCCAGTCTCGTGGGCTCTTATGCAGTGAGTTGATGAGTGCGAGGGCCAGGTCACGCTCAGAAGACTTTTTGTTACAGCACACCTCCCTTCCGGCTCCTGCATGATCTCTCCTCCTTCCTTGACGTTCCCTGAGCCGTGGAGGGGGTGATGTGGATGACCCGCTTAGGGCTGAGCACTCCGCCATTTCCCCACGCAAGCAGCCCTAAGTAAATCCAGTGGGACCCACAGGCACACAAACGTGAAAGCAGGATGGGGTTTTGGAGGAAGAGGGGGGACTTCAGCAGGAAAGGATGGGGAGAGAGGGGACTGGGAGGTGACGTGTATGTAATTCACTATGTACATACATGAAGCCATGAAAAATACAGCAAATTTTTAAAATATAAGATTTAAAAAATATAGTCATAAGCATCCATCAGAATTCAGCCTTCAGCTTTCAAAGCTTTATGTGTTTTCCTTTACACACAAATCACCCTATAGATCTGTAACATTAAATTCATGGAAACATTTTAATTAAAAAACAAAACTGTATGCATCTATTAACATGTGTCTCCCTCTCTTTTTTTCCAGAGCCAGATCATGTTTTATAATGACTGTGTGAAAGGTCTTATAAGCTCTAATTCAAGAGAAAAGCTAGAAGCAGTTCATAAAAATTTGCTGGGTCAGATGAACAACTTGGCCGTGCTGGTCACACTGAATACCAGCAACTTGCGCACGAAAGCCATGCTGGCGGCTGTGCTGACCATCTCTGTTCACTGCAGAGACGTCGTGACAGATCTGCTGGCTAAGAACATCTCCAGTGCAGAGGACTTCGAATGGACGAGGTCAGTGGCTGAAAACTACAACTACATACAACAGCTTCTCACATATAGACCGCTAGGTTCTCTGCTGCAAACTGTGTCCATCTCCTTTTGCACTTGAAGGATGTTTTGCTCCCCTAAGCATCACGGTCTTCCCCCTGCTTCCTTGGTCCTCTTCCTCCCCTCCCTTGTTTCTCCGTGCCTTGTCTTCCCCCAATGATGGTGTTCTTCCATATGGTATGTGTGTTTGGTCTGTTGTCGCTAAGCCCAGGAACAGGTCTCAGCAGTAGTGATGAGAGGTGTCCCGGGTGCTTCTTCTCCCCCTGTGCTACCAATGTAAAGATAAAAGAAAGAGAAGAACATTCATAGCCAACTCAGAAACTCCTGCTGCCTCTTGAAGTGAGTTAGCGAAGGCGTAGAGAAAGAGCTGCTGCTCCTGCGGAGGCAAGACTCAGCACAGGTCTCTCAGATTAAGTGAGAAGGCTTTCGGGTTTTACCTACAGTAATGTGTTCTCTCATCTAGGAGTTTGCAAAGTGGCAGCATACAAATAGTTTTAAACTGCTTTTATCTTAAATTTTATTTTGAAAATCAACTCGGTTAATGTCTTCATAACCTGCTCTGCTGTTCCAGAAGGGATTTAGAGGTGTGAATAATGACATACAAACAACTACCTCACAGTATAAATTCTAAGTGTAATGAGAGAAGGGACATTCAAAGGGGCGCCAAATGGCCACAAGGCTCCTAGTGAGTCTGGATTTTGTCGGCTTCTGCTTGTGTTCAAAAGCAAAACAACGCTAAACTGTAAAAGATGTAAAGTCAAGATTACTAGATTATCATAAGTTTGTAACTTGTGGTTTCTAATATCTAATACAGTCATGAGTAAACTTTCCCCTTATTTTAATACTTTGGTTTTTTTGCTTGCCTTGTTATTTTTATACACTATATTTTAATCATATTCTTTGCCTTCCCCTAGATCTTCCCCACTTCCCTACCTACCTAACTTGATGTTCTCTCTCTCTCTCACTCTCCCCCCTCTCAAAAAAAAGCAAAATTCAAAACAGAAAAACAAAAAACAGTAAGACAAAAAATTAATAAACAAAAAGCACACAAAAGTATGGACTTTGTTTTGTGTTGGCCAATTACTCCTGTGCCCTAGAATGTTGTTGATATACCCAGTGTAATTCCATTGGAAAAAACTGATTTTCCCTTTCTTAGAGGTAATCACAAATAGGTTCTTGGTTAGGGGCAGGACTTTGTATCCACTTGCCCTTCTCAGTACTGGGGTTTTGTCTGGATTTGGACCCGTGCAGGTCTGTGTATGATGTCACAGTCTCTGTGAGTTCATATATGTATAAAGCCTGTTGTGTCTGGAAGACAGTTTCCTGGGAGTCACTCACCACCTCTGGTCCCTACAATCTGTCTACTGCTTCTTCTACCTAGATCGCAAGCCTTAAAGTGAGGGGTTTGATAAAGCCATCGAATGTAGGGCTGAGTGCTCCAAAGTCTCTCACTCTCTCTTTATACATTGTCTAGTTGTGAGTCTCTGTGTTAATTACCATCTACCCAAAGAAGAAACTTCTCTGATAAGGACATAGATGACAAAGTATCTCTGTAGTAAGTTGTAGGCTCCTTTGAAAAACATACCCAAATGTGGTGTAGCTGGATCTTGTAGTAGATGAATTTTTAGCTTTTTTGAGGAAATGCCACACTAATTTACATAGTAAAACTTCCATATGTAGCCGGAAGTTTTCCTCTGTCCCACGGCCTCTTGGTCCCAAATAAATGAATAGAGGCTTATTATTAATTACAAACTATTTTGTCTATGGCTCAGGCTTATTGCTAGCTAGCTCTGACATCTTAAATTAATCCATTTCTATTCATCTATATTTTGCCACATGGCCATGGCATTACCAGTCTGTTGACATCTGTTCCTTGCTGGATGCTGTCTGCCCTGACTCTGCCATTCTTCCTGTCTCTCTGCTTGGATTTCCCACCTGGCTCTTATCCTGCCTTACCATAGGCCAAAGCAGCGTTTTTTTTTATTAACTAATAGTAGCAACATATGTTCACAGCACACAGAAAGACTGTCCCATAGCATTTCCCCTTTTTTGTCTAATCAAAAAGGAAGGTTTTCATTTTAACATAGTAAAATTATATATAATGAAACAGTTATCAAGAATTACAGTCACAATATCTAGTCTAGTTGTATTAGGCAAAATTAAAGAAAATATTCTATATCTATCCTATTTTTGTGAGTCTAAAGTTTTATATCTAATTTATCTTTTATTATGACTAAGGAAAACTATAATTATAACTATCTAGTCTTCAGCTCCATCAAAGACCCCAGAAGGATATATTATCTGAGTAAACAGGAAGTGCATTGCAAGCAACTGCCATACTTCTAGAAATGAGAGAGACATCTGGCTTTCTGGACAGTCATCCAAAGTTCTTTTGTAACACTGGGCCATCCATCTTCAGCCTATAGGCCTAGAGTATCTGGCAGACTTTTCAGTGAAGCAGGAAATTTGAAGGTCTGTTCTGCCTATTGACAAAATTCATCAGTCACTTTTCTCTGTGTCCTACAGAATGTCTGGCAGTTTCTTCTGTGATGCAGGAACCTAAAGGACCATCCCACCTTGTTTTGGCAAAGTTCAGTGGTCACTTTTCTATAGGTCCTGAATGTCCAGGTTATACAACATACTGTCAAGCAGTCCAGGCAAGAACAGTTTCTTGCTCAAATGGCTAGCTTTTTCCATATTGTAAGCAAACTCCATAACAAGTTTCTTCAGTGCCTATCAACCGTACCAGTTTGCACTCCCACAAGCGGTAAATGAGTTTTCCCCTTTTCCCACAGCCTCACCAGCATCTGCTGTCATTTGTTTTATTAATCTTGCCCATTCTGACAGGAGTAAGATGAAATCTCAAGGTAGTTTTAATTTGTATTTCCTTGATGGCTAGGGATTTTGAACATTTTTAAAAGCATTTCTCCCTCATTTGTGTTTCATCTTTTAAGAACTTGCTGTTTAGTTCTATATCCCATTTTTAAATGAGTTATTTTTTCTCATCATTATTGTTCGTTCATTTGTGTTTTAGCTCTTTGCCTATTCTGGCAGATGTGTAATTGATAAAGTTTTTCCCCATTCTGTAGGCCTACCACTTTGCTCAAATAATGATCCTTTGCTATATAGAAGCCTTTTAGCTTCATGGGGTCTTATTTAGTAACTGTTGGCTTTAGTGCCTGTGCTATCTGTGTCCTGTTCAGAAAGTCCCTTCCTGTGCCAATGAGCTCATGTGAATGCCTTATTGTCAATTCTATCAGATTCAGGGCATCTGGCCTTGATCCATTTGGAATTGCAGGGTGATAGATATGGATCTATTTTAATTCTGCATGCAGCCATCAATTTGACCAGCACCATTTGTTGAAAATGCTAGCTTTTCTCTAGTGTGTAATTTTGGCTTCTTTGTCAATCAAGTGTGTGTGCGTGTGTAGATTTACTCTGTGTCTTCAATTCTATTCCATTGATCAAAGTGTCTGTTTTTATGCCAATATCATCAGTTTTTATTACCATAGCTCTAAAGTACGACTAGAAATTGGAGGTAATAATAGAAGTTCTTTTATTTTTCAGGATTGCTTTAGCTGTCCTGGGATTTTGGATTTCCAAATGAAGTTGAAGGTTGTTTTGTTGTTGTTGTTGTTTATTTGTTTGTTTTCTATTTCTGTGAAGGATTATATTGGAATTTTTATGATGATTACAGTGAAATCTATGTATTTCTTTTATGATTTTATGCATAAAAGGCCCTAAAGATGCCACCAGGAAACTTCTACAGCTGATAAAACACTCCTCAAAGTAGCAGAGTATAATATTAACACAAAAAAACAGGGTTAATTGTAGCTTCAAAAAAAAGTATTTGGAAATGTTCTTTCATTTCTATTTTTCAGAATAATTTGAGGAATATTTGAGGATTGCCTTTAGTTTTTACAATATTAATCCTGCTTATCCATGAGCATGGAGGAATCTTTCTAACTTCTGATATCTTCTTCAGTTTCTTTCTTCAATGTCTTAAAGTTTTTCTTATAGAAGTCTTTCACACTTGGTTAGAGTTATCCCAAGATGTTTTTGAGGCTATTGTGAAACATGATGTTTCCCTGATTTCTTTCTCAGTCTGTCATTTATATATAGGAAGGCTACTGGGTTTTGTGTGTTAATTTTGTATACTGCTATTTGCTGAAAGTGTTTATCAGCTGTAGACATTTCCTGGTGGAGTTTTTGTGGTCTTTTACGTATACAATTATATCATCTACAAATAGGGATTTTTTTTTAACTTCTACCTCTCCTGTGTGTATCCCTTTGATCCCCTTCAGTTGTCTTATTGCTCTAGCTAAGACTTCAAGTGCTATATTGAGTAGGTATGGAGAGAGTGGACAACCTTGTCTTGTTCCTGGTTTTAGTGGAAATGCTTGAGTTTTTCTCCCTTTAGGAAGATGGTGGATGTGGGCTTGATATAACTGACCCTATTATGTTGAAGTATATCCTTTGCATTTCTAGTCTCTCTAGGACTTTTACCATGAAGAAGTATTAGATCTTGACAAGGAATCTTTGCATCTAATGAATGATTGTGTGGGTTTGTTTTTTTTTTGCGTATGTTTTTATCTGTTTTTGTTTGTTTGTTTGTTTTTGTATTCTGTTTTGTTTTGTTATATTAGTTTTTCAAGACAGGGTTTCTCTGTGTAGCCCTGGCTGTCCTGGAACTCAGATACTGGCCTAGCTCTGCTCTCAAGTGCTAGCACTAAAGGCGTTCTCTCCCAGCCTACTCCTTTGCTTCTCTTTACCCATTTATTTGGTAGACTTTGTTTATTGATTTAAGCATATTGCACTGTCCCTATGTCTCCAGAATGAAGTAAGTTTGATCAGTTTGGTATAGCATGAATCTTAAAAGGTCTTATTAATAAAAACAAACCTGGAGCCAGCTATTGGGGTGAATGCTGGAAGATCAGAGAAGCAGAACAAGCCACAGCTACCTTACCTCACCAGTTCCTCAGCTGATCCTGTTTCCTCAGACTGGAAGCCTCTGTGTCCTCATCCGAATGGGTCTCAGTTGAACTGTGCTGCTCCAAAGCCTGAAAGCTTAGCCAGCTAAAAGCTTCTCGTTCTGGTCTTCACACCTTATATATCTTTCTGCTTTCTGCCATCACTCCCTGGGATTAAAGGCTCACTTCTTGGGATTAAAGGTGATAGTCACCACCCCTGGCTGTTTCCATTGTGGCATTGAACTCACAGAGATCCAGAAGGATTTCTGCCTCTGGAATGCTAGGATTAAAGGTGTGAATGCCACCATTTTCTAGCCTCTGTATCTAGTGGTTGTTCTGTTCTTTGACCCCAGATAAGTTTATTAGGGTGCACAACATATTGGGGAACACAATACCACCACAATTTGGTTTGCACATATTTTATTGAGAATTTTTTGCATCTATGTTGGTAAGGGGTATTGGCCTACAATTTTCTTTATTATTTAATCTATGTATGGATTTTCTATCAAGGCAATAGGGGCTTCATAAAAAGAATTTGGAAATATTCCTTCAGTTTCTATTTTATGGAATAATTTGAAGAGTACTGGCATTATTTCCTCTTTGAAAGTCCGATAGAATTCTACACTGACTCTTTCTGGACCTGGGCTCACTTTTGGGGAGATTTTTAATTACTGCTTCTTAACACAAGGGGTTATGGTTCTGTTTAAATTGTTATAAAATGATGATGTTTCTATATGTAAAAAATGTTTTTTCTCAAATAATATATGAGTATTGCTTTCAGACATTTGAACTATAAATGGAATAAAAAGCAAAAGCTGTGTTACGTATCTCAAGGAAACATCAACTTTGTTTATGGCTATGAGTACCTGGGCTGTGCGCCACGCCTGGTCATCACGCCCCTCACAGAACGGTGCTGGCTGACTCTGACAGCAGCACTCTACTTCAACCTGGGCGGCTGCGCTGCTGGACCAGCAGGTGTAGGGAAAACGGAGACCGTTAAAGACCTAGCAAAAGTAAGTAGCCGCTGTAACCGGAGCGTCACACAGGCTTCCACTGTATCTTGTTTACCCTGTTCCCGACAATAAAATGTTCATCGTATTTGCCAACACATTCAGTACACGATGCACTCCATCAATTAAATTTTGAATATCTGACAGGTGAAAGGTCTTACTTAGCCAGTCATCTTTGCGCTTACCTGGACTATTACTGTACGAGCTGACCGGTAAATAGTGTGGGGGGAGGGAAGCAATCGTTTCTCACTCTGCTCTATTGGCATCTTGGTTTTGGTGTTGTGTAAATCATGACCGGAAGCTCTGGAAATTAATCAACTCTCCTACAGCAGTTAATGGCATGCATATCATGTTAGTTCTGTGGATCTCTGAACTTGGTACCTAACTCATTTTTTTTTTTAACTTTAAATTTTTTCTCAAAAGCTTAATAGAAATATTTTTCTTACTCTGGCAGTTTAAACATCTTTATTTTATGGTATAACTCAAGAACTATATTAAAACAGTATTTTGTTTTCCAGAACTATGGTAAACATTGTGTGGTCTTCAATTGTTTTGAAGATTTGGATTATAAGGTAAAGCTTAAGCGTATATACTCAAAAAAAAGTGCATGTAAAGTAATTCATTGAGGAATGAAAAAAACTAAGAAAAATACAAAAAATGTATTGGTAAGAGTACAAATACTAGTTATTGTAATGAATAAAGAATGGAAGTCTAGAACCTAATTGAGAGTTAAAATATGTTTTAACTTTTCTTTTAAATGGTTCAACTGAATTTCTTAAAGCAATAATTCTCAATTTTTATGACAGTGGGATTCTTTTTAAACAAAATCTCACACGCACAAAGCACATAGTTGTGCTTTAGTAATACAAATACAAATGTTCATGTTGGCGTGGTGGGAAATGTCTTTAATCCCAGCACTAAGAAGACAGAGGCAGGTGGATGTCTGTGAGTTTGAGACCAGCCTGGTCTAGAGAGCAAATTCCAGGCCAGCCAGGGCTGCACAGAGCAATCCTGTCTCAAGAAAACAAAAACCAAAACAATACAAATGTTCCTTACCCTGAACATTCATTTACTGAAAAGGTAATTAATAAACTCAAAGAGGCTACAGTGTTTTAACATGAAAAACAATTATAAAAATAATAATAATTGCCTTAGATGTATCTAATAAAAATCTTGAAATATTTGTATTAAAATTTCATGTTCCCCTATGTATCTGTTACAAATTGAACTTCAAGTCTCACAGCACTACAGATGGGGCTTTGTATCCTGCTGCCGGGAACTGACCCAGGTGCCTGTCTGAGCAAGTGCTCCGTAGCTGAGCCACATGCCGGCTCTGCAACTTGTTTTACATGTTGATTAGAGCTTAGAATATCCCCTGGTGAACGGAACATTGACGCTTAATACAAAGGTGTTTTAACAACACCGGCTTTCAAGCTTCCCAACCCCCTACCCCCTAACCCCCTCACTTCCCTACCCCTGCCCTTCTACCCCCTGACCCCCACCTCCAAACCCCTCACCCTCACCCTCAACCCCTGCCACCATTGGCCTCACCTATAGCCCAAGCTAAACTACAAGGAGTCTGTCCACTCCAGAGAAGGATATCTGCCTTGACACTTGACCCCTACCTACTGCAGTATGGTCATAAAGACACCACTAGGCTGCAGCTCTGAGACCTGAATAGCTTTGTGTGCAGATGGCTATCACCTGCCAGTGGTCCTGGGGCACAGGAGCTTGCTGTTTGTGTTTAAGCTTTTGAAAGAAACAGCAGTGAACTCACCTAGAGTCTAAGCAACTGATAAACTTTCTATGGAGAGAAAATTGCAAAAGATGTTTACTTCGTTTGGGTAAGGTGAAAAGAATACACAGAATTTAGTAGCCAGGTGGAAATGGAAATGTTCACCTTTATGGTTTCTGTAATCGATCCTTTTTTTTTTTTTTTCAAGATAATTGGCAAATTATTCTTAGGGTTGGTTCAATCGGGAGCTTGGTGTTGTTTCGATGAATTCAACCGAATAGATATAGAGGTGCTCTCTGTCATCTCCTCGCAGCTGCTAAGCATCAAGGTTGCAAAAGACAGCTATTCTGTGAGGTATGTGTTCTCGGATTACATCCTTGGGGTGGAAATCCCATACATGTCGACTGTTTAATTAGTGCCAAGTCCTTTTCTTAAATAAGTGCTGGAGTCTTTGGGTTTTCGTTTGGTTTGGTTTGCTTAGCATGCAGGAAAATGAATGACACTTGCCTTGAATGTTCCTAGTGAATTATGTGGAATATATCTAGTCTCAGTTTGAATGCCAGTTTAGAGGTCCCCACCCTCCTTTCACACTTTGGAGGAGCCTGGAGCCACCAGCCCTTGAAGCAGATACACTCCAGTTCACATTTTCTTTCTATCTTAGAATCTCCTTCATCTTCAGATATTACACTTAGAGAAATCAAACAAGAGTTATGGATATTTTCCTTAATTCTGCATAGATTTGTTTTTCTTTAATTCTACACCCATTTCAAAACAAAAATACTGGCTGTTCTCCTGAAGCCCGCCTCACCATTCTAAACCAAGGTGTTTCTTTTAAAAAACCACAATAAAATGTATGTATGTATGTATGTCAGGGCTACTGTTGTTTATGAATAATAAACACGTTTTCCCTTCCAACACACGTAGACGCTCACATTCCTGGCTTCAGGGACACAGATAGACATTCAGAAATAGAAGATATCTAACTCATGCTGACAGCTGCTAACTTTACTCTGATGGATTTCATACTGTTAGTGTTACCAGGGCTTACAGGTCCATGGCTACAGGTGGGGGCACGGGAACCCCCATTTTACCACCCTCTTCTGGGTCTTAACCTCTGTCCAGCTGTGTCCTGGTTGTCTGCCTCTTGTGTTTAAACCATCCTCTTTGGTAAGAAGTCACCCCAGAAGTTCCTGCCCTTGTCTCTGCCCGTGGTGCCACTGACGGGATACCAGTGGTTTTGACAAAGCATCTGTCTCGCAGCCATCCAAATATTTTTTTTTTTTAATTTTTGAGATTTTATTATTTTGTGGGTGTTTTGCCTACATGTGTGTCTATGTACCACAGACATCGGATACCCTCACACTGGAGTTACAGATGGTTGAGCCACCGTGTGGGTGTGGGGAACCAAACCTGGGTCTGCAGGAAGAGCAGCCAGTGCTGAGCCATCTCTCTCGCCCTGGTCCCACTGTTTCAGCTGGCGAAGGGAGGCTGGAAGTGAGCTGTGTTCTGAGCAGGAGCTCTGTGGTCAGCTACTGTGTTCTAGTGAGTCTTCCAGACCCAGCTCATTGTGGTCTTCCAGTGTAACATGAATCTTTTCAATTTTTTTTTTTTTGTTTTTTGTTGTTGTTGTTGTTTTGGGTTTTTTTTTGTTGTTGTTGTTTTTCAAGACAGGGTTTCTCTGTGTAGCTTTGTGCCTTTCCTGGATCTCACTCTGTAGACCAGGCTGGCCTCAAATTCACAAAGATCTGCCTGCCTCTGCCTCCCAAGTGCTGGGATTAAAGGCGTGCGCCACCACCGCCTGGCGCGTTACATGAATCTTAAAGGGTCTTATTAATAAAAACAAACCTGGAGCCAGGAATTGGGGTGAATGCTGGAAGTACAGAAGAGCAGAACAAGCCACAGCTTCCTCACCTCACCAGCTTCTCAGCTGATCCTGTTTCCTCAGACTGGAAGCCTCTGAGTCCTCATCCGGAATGGATCTCAGCTGAACTGCTGCTAAAAGCCTAAAAGCTTAACCAGCCCTAGTTTCTGGTTCTCATGCCTTATATACCTTTCTTCTTTCTGCCATCACTTCCTGGGATTAAAGGTGTGAGTCACTATGCCTGGCTGTCTCCAGTGTGGCTTTGAACTCACAGAGATCCAGATGGATCTCTGCCTCTGGAATGCTAGGATTAAAGGTGTGTGCTACTACCTCTATGTTTAATATTATGGCTGTTCTGTTCTCTGACCCCAGATAAGTTTATTAGGGTGTACAATATTTTGAGGAACACAATATCACCACATTCCAGGGTCTCTTCCCTGTGTGGGTCATTTTGTCTGATGGTGCCTTCTACCATCCAGGCCCAAAAGCTTCTCAGATGTCTTTTAGATAAAATCAAATATACCTGAATCCCAGCAGAAGTCAACATTGGCTCAAAATGGGCCCCAGTCTCCTCTCTGTTATTGTTGTTTTTAGTATGCTTATTTGGATTTAAGTATAATAAAGTCTTAAGAAAATCCTCTGATTTGTTATAGTTTTAATACCCTTTGGCCTAGAGGAGTGATTTTGTTTTTGTTTTTCAAGACAGGGTTTCTCTGTGTAGCCCTGGCTGTCTTAGAACTCACTCTGTAGACCAGTCTGGCCTTGAACTCAGAGATCCACTTGCCTCTGCCTCCAAGTGCTGGGATTAAAGGTGTGCGCCACCACCACCTGGCTTAGAGGAGTGATTTTAATGATGAACACTTCACTGTCTTCTAGGTTTCTCCTGGATGGTAAAGAAGTACGGATCAATATGTCATGTGCAGTGTTCATCACCATGAACCCCAGGTAAGCGGTCAGGAGTCTAACAGAATATACACAGACTGAAATCCGTTTCTTTAACCTTAGCTCTGGGTGGAGTTGTCCAAGACTGTGTATCTATCATTCACTCTCCAGAATCTTTTTTTAACTAATTCTTTGAGAATTTCATAATTGTATTTCAATAATATTCACTCTTCAGCCTAGCTCCTCCCAGATCCACCCCTCATTCTTTTTTTTTTTACTTTCTTTTTATTTTATAATTTAATTTAATTTTACATATCCACCACGGATTCCCCTGTCCTCCCTCCTCCTGCCCCCCCCACTCTGTACCCATATAACTTTGTGTCCTCGTTTTAGAAAAAAATCAAATCCAGTTAGTGCTACCTATGGACTCTTGGGTGTGTGGCTGTCCAATGGAGTAGGGTCAGCCTACCAGAGGTCACACTGTTAAAGAAAATAAATGCCCCCTCCTGCCCCCCGCCCCCTGCAAATATCAATTATCAGTACTTCTTCCAATAGGGATGAGACTCAGTGCCCGACTCCCCTGTCCATGATGGGGTTTTGTTTGGTTTTATCTTAAACAAGTTTTAGACATTCATGATGTCCCAACCATTGGGAGGTCATGTTCAACCGCCCCATTGTGTAGAGTTTCTCAATCTTGAAATGGTATACTTTCTCCCAGAAAGAATTCTGTTGACTTTCTCTGTGACACTTACCTGAAAATGAGTTGAAAAGATGGCTTTTACCTTCTGTGTCCTGAGTATCTTGTAAAACACCGCCGCTTCATTATAGTTACCTATCACTTCTGTGTCTAGCAATCTTTCCACCCACTCTTCCCCAGGGAGTGTTGGAAGTGGCGGGGGGGGGGGGGGGGGGGAGGGGGGATGATATGACACTGATGTCCGAGGACTCTGCAGTCTCCTGTCCTCTTCAGCTTGACAAGTTGTGAGTCTGTGCTCATCCCCATCTCCTGTAAAAGTAGCTTCTCTGCTGATGGTCGAAATGTACTGCTCTATAAGTGTAAGGTTGTAGGAGTCAGTTCCATAGTGTGTAGGGCTGACCCCTGTCCAGCCACAGGTTCTGAGCACTCATATTGTGCCAAATATGAGTTCCATATTGTGGAGCTGACACAGCCCCACAGCTGCCTCTTTTTATGAACAGATCTAACATCTCTACCCTGTCTGTATGGGTGATTACACTAGGCCTCTGACTTAAGGCTAGGTTCATCAGACATCTAAACAAGTGCTGCATTGGTCCAAGGAATCAGAAGGAGCTGAGATGAGGTGAGCCATACAGTGAGACACAGGACATATGCTAGACCAGCATGGGATGAAAGGTAAAAACCACCTTGTAAACTGATTTTCACATAAGGGTCACACAGAAAGCCAATAGAATCATTTAGGGGTAAAGTAATATAGTTTCAATTTTGAAAAAAAGGAAAGCACAGTTGGATTTTTATTGTTGTTTTTATTATTACTGTTTTTCTTTTCCTCTTTAGATACAGTGGTCGAGCTGAGCTCCCGGGTAACTTAAAGTCTCTGTTTCGCCCAGTGGCAATGATGCTGCCCCAGTACACATTGATCATTGAAGTCATTCTGTTCTCATTTGGCTTCAAATCTTCAAGATCGCTGTCTGGAAAGCTCGTTAACCTTTACAGTTTAGCTGACAAGCAGCTTTCAAAGCAGGTGAGGATCTGCCTCCCTCTAGATATTTAATATAAAGCATGAAGCTGGTTACAGAAAGGCCCAGGCCCACCGTAAAACAGGAATTGCTGTCTTCAAAGTGGCTGTGCATCCATGGTCCTAGGCCTTTACTCAAAGGTCTGGAGAAAGTGGTGCCATATATGATAACTTCACACCGCACCTGCTCTCTCGGCTCGTGGATGTCAGCCTCTGGATCAGTGTTCTCCAGCAATGTGTACATCTCAGTGACTGGGAGGACTTGTGGGAAAACAAGCACTCAGCCTGACCGTGTGTGTTCAGTGCACAGCTGAGCACGGCACTTGCAAGCTCGCTTCCTGGTGTGGCAGATTTGAGCCCCACACTCTTTGAGAATCATTCTGGGGTCTGGGTATTTGTTTCTAACCTAAAATGGTTTGGACAGCAAACCACATTTTCTCCAAAGTCACCCTCTCCTCTTATTATTCTCCCAGCTTCCCTTCCTAGTTCTCAGACAGGGCAACTCAGGTGCTGTATGTTAACACTTGCCACCCTCCCCTTTAAGAAAGAGTTCAGTAGTGCATGGCTGTAGTCCTCAGTCCTGGAGAGGCTAACAGTGGGTCCAAGTGTGAGTCCAAGAGTTCAAGGCTGGATAACGCAGTAAAACTCTAAAGGGAGGGAGGAGGAGGGAGGGAGGGAAGGAGAGAGAGGGGGAAGAAGAGGGAGAGGCTCAGGACATGAGGCGAAGGGACTCTCAAGGACTTTCAGGAGCATCAGCTTAGAAGAGAAATAAGAGCATTGGAGGTAGAGTTGAGGTTTCTGGATTCGTACAGACGTCTCCTTTTAGAGATAGATGGTTATTAATGTGCATATGTATGTGACTGTTTTAAGTGGTTCTATTTTTCCTTGAGAACTATAGTAACTCAGATATTGAATACTATATTTTAGGAGCATTATGATTTTGGCATGAAGACCTTGAAGACAGTTTTAATAATGGCAGAAAAGAAGAAGCGGGAGTGTAAATGGTCAGTTGAAATTTGAATTTAATGTTAGGTTCAGAGAGTTACGTACTGCTGGATAAATAATTAGTAGAATTTTAAATAAGGCAAGCTATTATTGCTGCCTGAGGGAACCAGCCTTCAGGCAGCTCAGGGTTTGAAAGAAATCCACGGCATCAGAGCATTGTTTTTCTATCTGAGGGGTTTGGGAATGAAGACATTCACACACTATTGATGGTTCCCTTTTTTTTTATCCCCTGTTCTCTCTCCCTGTACTGTTTAAATACCCCAACAAACTCTTTCAGGCAATGCAGGCATCACAAAGGGGTTACATTCCATTTCTCAAGTGAATGATTTTAGGTAAAGACATGTTTTTTTTTTAATCTCCCTAAAACAGTCATCTCAACAACTCACATGCAATATATCTAAGTAACTTGTCATGAGCAAGCAAGGAGCATATTTTCTCAGCCAACTCTTTTGTTGACAGGCTGCAAATTGTAGTTATAAAGAAAGAATCAATTACTTTATCATCTATCTTGGGCTGTAATCTAAAGCAGCTCCTTAGGGAGAACTCATAGGCTCTGACTGTGTAACCTTTCTTTGTATTTATATTCATCAAAATTCTGTATAGACTATCATTATTATTATGAATTAGACAGTACAGCTTAGAGAGGAATCATCTTCTTGAAAATCCACAGATAAAAATGCCCAGTAGATTGCAATGTATTCATGAGATAAACACACTACAATACAAGCAGCGGAGGACTCCCTACATCCATTCACACTATGCGAGATACCAGGGAAAGATTGTAGCAGCAAGCATGTAGAGGGACAACAGAAGCAAGACACTCCAGAGTCTGCAGCCTTGTGGCCTTGCTCAATGAGGTTTACCCATCAGAGAGTTTTCTTCTGGTAGGCTGACACCTACAACTTCAATTGCCACCTGTTGTGCTATTTACATGTCTACCAGCAGCAAACAAAACCAGGAAGATACCAGAGCACCCCAGTAAGATAGACTGACAGGTACTTACTGGCATCCATAGAACAAAAATGAGCCATGGATTCCTGATCCTCAGTGGAGCCTATTCTTTAGAAGACATGTGCTACTTATGTGTAATAAAACATAAAGAGAAATGAAGGGCCCATCTAGAAGAGAAATAATGAGAAAGATAAAATCATACCTGCACGAAACAGGCACGCCCTTTTTGTTATCATCATTCTGCAATCAATGGAGCATTGCTAGCCATACAGAATTAGTGTCGTTTTAGGCAATCTAAATGATCTAGAGATGGTTCAAAGTACATGGAAAGACTGTGTAGACGATAAACAAATACAACATTTTATGTAAAGGGCTTGAACATCCACAGACTTCAGTACCTGGGGGTATTCCTGAAGCTAACAAGACTGCACGGTGAAATTCAAATGTGAATAACTGAAATAAAAAGCACTTGTAACATAAAACATCTTACAAATATCATAAAAGTTTAAATATCCAGTTTTAATTTATGAAAGGAGATATTAAGAATAGCAAACGGGAGACTAAGGAGGCAGCTTGGTGGGTATGTGAATTCTTGTTCCACAAACATGGGGACACATGTTCAAATCCCCAGCACCCACGTAAAAGGCCAGGAATGTTGAATGTGTCTGTAATCTGAGGATAAGCAAAGGTTTATTATTGTTGTTATTATTATTATTAGTTTTTAGACAAACTGATTCTAAAATTCACATGGAAAAATAAACAAAAGTAGTTTTAAAATATTGAAAAGCAAGATAAATTAAGGAGAAGTACCTTACTAAGGATTAAGCTATGTTGCAAAACTTCACCAATTGAACATGTGGCACTGGCTGTCAGTGGACAAAGTATTGAAATAGTGTAGCAAGTCAGGAAGCAGGACGGTATGCCTGGGACATAGACTGTATCATAAACCTATCACCAGGACGGTATGCCTGGGACATGGACTGTATCATAAACCTATCACCAGGACGGTATGCCTGGGACATGGAGTGTATCATAAACCTATCACCAAGACTAGATTGTTCGATGCTTGGTGTGGGAAACTAGCCACCACCTGCAGAAAGGTCAAGTGGGAGTCATGATCCACAGCATTTGCCAAGACAAACTCTAAAATAATTGAGGGATTTAAATGTAAACAAACCTCAAATGTAAAACTGTTAGAAGGAGCAAATCGTCTTTTATATTCTTGGAGTAGAGAAGACTCTTCTCCCAGTGTTAGAGCCTGAGTCTTGGGCCTTCTGTTAGTGACTTACTTGTTGCTATGGCAAAATACCTGAGCAGGGAAACTCGGGGAAGAAAAGGTTTATGTCGACTCAAAAATCCAATCCGTTGTGGCAACAGGAGCTCTGAGCAGCAGGTAGCATTGTATCTGCTTTGAGGACACTCAGCTCACTTCCTCCTTTTTATTCAGACCAGATCCCCACAGAATGGGGTCACCCACATTTGGGTGGAGCAGAGTTAACCCAGTCTAGAAATTCCCAGACATGAGCAGAAGTTTGTCTCCCAGTCATTCTGTATCCCATTAAGTTGACAATCAATACTGACCGTCACAGGCCTCATATGACTTTTAAAACCAAAACTCAAAAATCTAGAATCTATAGGGGCTGGAGAGATAGTTCAGCAGTTAAGAGCACTGGCTGCTCTTCCAGAGGTCCTGGGTTCAATTCCTAGCACCCACATGGCAGCTCACAACTGTCCGAAACAGTCCTCTTCTGGCCTCTGTGAGCACTGCGTGTAGGTGGTACACAGACGTACATGCAGGCCAAACACCTACACATTAAAAAAATGTAGACTCGACGAAAGAACATATTTATAACTACAGAGAAAGATCTGCTCATCTCAAAATATTAAAGGTGATTCTATAAAGGTAAGTTAGAAATGACATCTGTGGATTTGAAAAACATGACAAACTAGGGCAGACAATATTTGCAACTTACACTGCACACCGCCATGGTTGCATGCAGACATGGATGGTCTAGGATAAACTCCTCTTAAAAATCAGAGCATAGTTTAAGCCAAGCCGAGCAAATCAGGCCAACCTCAGAAAGACAAATATCATATTTTCTTTCATTTGTAGTTCCTAGATGTCATATAGATACATAAAATCACATATGCATATATAACATAAAAGTAGGCACAAAACTGTAGAAGAGCAAAGGGAACTAATGGGAAGGGGAAGAGAGGTGTGGAAGGGATAATCTCAATGTATATGTTATAGTATATGTATATACGTATGTGTATCTAATATAGTAATTATATGTATATTATATACACATGTAAACTTTTCTTGGGACACAGTTCCATGTAGGCTGAACATACACAACAAAACACTTGAATAATGAAAAGGGAAAGATACTTGAAAATTCCTTTATTTGTTAAAGACATGCAAGAATATGCAATTAAAATCTTTCCTAAATGGAAATGAAGAATAGTAACATTTTTTTACCATTGGGGGAAAACTCATTCTTTTACCACATTAAAAAGTATTCAGCAATTCTGAGGATTAAGAAAGGAGGAGCACATGGCTGGGGAGATGGAGCTTCTCCTGCCTACACGGGCAGTTTCCTCCCTTGTGTTCCTTAGGGGAATTTCCAAAGCTCCTTTCATTTCTCAGACCAGGGACACAGGAGGGTTCTGCAGAAATGACGCGGGTTTGTTTTCTTCAACTTCTACAGTGACAAGCTTTCTGAAGCAGACGAGTCTCTGGTCATTATTGAAGCAGTCCAGGAAGCTAGTCTATCAAAGTTTCTCCCCGAAGATGTCCCAACTTTTGAAAGTATCACAGAAGATTTTTTTCCTGGAGTAAGAGTTTCAAAAGTGCATCACCTTGCCTTGGAGGTATTACAAGTATGGGAGGCACCGCCAGGTCACTGGCAGGTGGAGTAGGTGTGGGCGTAAATACAATGGCTCTTCTGAAATACTCTCCTCACGTCAGGACCAGGGGATAAAAGCATTGCCGATTTATTTTTACCAGGGAGGGGAAGGAGCTTTAAGCACACCGCCACTAATGGAAAGAACAAACAGGAAGTGGGGGTGCTCTGTGCTGAGTTCTCCTTCTTAAGTGATGATACTGGATTTCGCTATAATTGCATGGTGATTACTACCCGTTATTAGGAGAATTTAACTGTTTTGTTCATAAGTGTTTACTGCATTTAGGGTGTTACCACAAGGCTTCACAAGTTGCTTCCCTAAGATGTGTGTGATAGTATGAGCAAAACCAGTGTTGAATTGCCATTACCTTACAAACAAAATCGAAATTATTATTGGCAAAAACTGGCTTCCTCCATCTGGTGGCCAGGTCATCCTTCCAGCATATTCTGCCCTTCCTGCCTTCATCTGTTCCCTGTTTTTTCTGCCCCTCTTACTTCCTAGCTCCTAGCCATCCAGAATTTCAGATGTATTAATTACTTTGCCTTGGACTTGACTTGAGGGGTGTTTTTTTTTTCTTAGTTATTTCAGGAACTACAATATAAGCAGCTTTATATCTGCTTTTAATATATCAGTAGTATATGTAATTAACTTGACACAGCACATATGAAGCATTGTAGCAAACATGACCACAGATAATGCAGGAAGGCTCGCAAGAATTCCTCTTGAGAACCATTCAGAGTAGATGTGTGATCATAGCTGTTCTATTATGGTCTGAAAATAAGTGAATTTTAATCTCTGTGGTTCTCCTTGAAACAGCCTTGTCTAGCTAGACAAACACTTGCATTTCATTCATGTTTTAGACTGTATCAGTATGGAACTGAACAAAGTACTATTTTGATTCTTTCAATTTCATGCTTTCGAGATTAACCCGTTACATATTTTCCTGATACAGGCTTTCCTTCTTAGACTACCTAGCAGTCTGGTCTAATGTATGTTACTTTCTTAACTAACCAGCTTCTGCTTCCAAATGTCTTGCCATCTCTTTTCATGTTCGAAATATTTTTCTGTCTTCTCCTGGGGCTTCCATCTTTTTGAGTAAGATTTTTTTTGAAATTCAAAATTAGTTTTCTTTTTTTACTAATGGAAGTTTGTAAGACTAGAATTTTCTCCAAGCAAATGTGTTTTCTGTGTCTGTGGAGGTGATGCTATGGCTTTGGTCCCTTGTTCTGTGAGTGTGGAGACATTCACTGCTTTCTGCCCTGGAGAGCATCCTACACTCTGGAGTGAATCTCAACAGGCCACAGTGAGACAACTTGTGAATGTGCTGTTGGGCTTCATTTACTAACATTTAACTCAGGACTTTTGCAAACATATTCCTCGAGGATATTGATCTTTATTATTCCTTTGTTGTGGTGGTTTGTTTATCAAAATATTGCTGGCCCCAAACAATGAATTTGAAAGAGTTCTCTCCCTTCATATGTTTAAAAGAGAGTTTGAAAAGAATTAGTGTTAATCTTTAAATGTTTGTGGAACCATCTGGTCCTGGGCTTTTCTTCAATGGGAAACGTTTTATTATTGATTCAATCTCATCCTTTATTTTTATGGGTTTCCTTGGGCATCTAATTTTTCCTTAGTCAGTGTTGGTAAGTTGTATATGTTCAGAAATCTGTTTATTTCTTCTGTTGCTGTTTTTTATTTGTTGGCATGCAATTGTTCATAATTTTATCTAATGATCCTTTTTATGGTTGTGGTATCTATCCTAATGTCTCTTTTTTAGTCTCTATTTTTATTTATATGAGTTTTCTCATGGTAAAGTGCTTGCCTCGTAAGCCTGAAGAGCTGGGTTTGAACCTTTGCAAGCCACATAAAAAGCTGGGCGTGGGGTGCACATTAAAAACCCACCCCTGGGGAAGTGGAGACGGGAGAGGACTCGTGGCTAGTCAGTATAGCCTGCTTAGCGAGCTCCAGCCAGTGAGAGACCCTGTCTCAAAGGAGGTGGACAGCATTTCTGAGGGTGACCCCAAGGTTGTCTTCTGCCTGTGGCATGAATGTGCATGCCCTTGCACCATCATTATATATGTGCCCATGTGTTCACACTGATTTAAAGCTTCTTTCATTCATCATTTGTATTTTTAATCTTTATTTTACTTATTTTTGCACTCCTTTAATATTTTTCTTACTGCTAACTTGGAATTTGGGTCAGTCTTATTTTTGTTTGTCTATTCATTCCTCGAGGTACAATATTAGGTTATTTATTTGAAATCTTTAATTTTTTTTTGTGTGTGTGTGTCTGAGTATTTTTTGCCTACGTGTATGTGTGTGTACCATGTCATGCCTGGTGCCTGCAGAAGCCAGAGGAGGGTGTAAGAGGCCCCTGGAACTGGAGTTAACAGATGGTTGTCAGTCACCTTGTGGGTGCTGGAAATCAAACCCGGGTCCTCTACAAGAGCAGTAAGTGCTCTTAACCACTGAGCCATCTCCCCAGGCCTGAAGTCTTTGTTTTTGGTGGTGGGTGATGATTCCAATAAACTTCTCTACATTCAATTTCGCTCTAATTACATAATTTTGGGCATACTATATTGCCGTTATCATTTGTCTCAATAAATTTTATAATTTCTGGGCTAGTGAAATGGTTCAGCCGTGAGCTGCTTGCAGTCAAGCCTGACAACTTGAGTTTGATCCCCGATCCTACTGATGAAAGGAGAGAACCGACTCCTGAAGGTTGTCGTCACACGCACACACGCATGCATATGCTTGTGCATGCACACACACACACACACACACACACACACACACACACACGCATGCACACACACACACACACATACGCATGCATATGCATGTGCATGCATACACACACACACACACACACACACACACACACACACACACACACACACACACTCCTTCTCGGTGGCACTTGCGTGGACACAGCCCCCGAGTCTTTCTGGACTGTGTTGTTCCATTTCCTGTATTCATTTAGTATCCCAAGTGTCTCTTGTTGCTGCTTTCTACTTTTATGCTGTTGTGGTCAAAATGATACTTGATGTGATTTCATTTTGTTAAATTTGTTAATGCTTGCTTGGTTTTGTGGGCAACTCTAAGATGCATATGGAGTCTTCCACGTGCTGCTAAGGAGGCCATGCATTTGCAGCTGTTGGATGAACTAGTCTATGAATGTCTGCTGGAATCTTCGGTTAAACCAGGGTACGGTTTAGCTCTACATTTCTTTGTTAACTTCATCTGGGTATTTCACTTACGCTGAAAGTAGAATATTAAGTGCTCTACTGCTGCTGTGTTGGAGTGTACCTCTCCCTTTGAAGTCTATCAGCTTTAGGAGCAGCAATATTGGGTACAAATATCTTTATGCCTCTTGTATCACCTTGCTGAATTAACCTTTTATCATACATGATTACTCTCTGTCTCTCTGTCATCTCTGTCTCTGTCTCTCTGTCTCTCTGTCTCTGTCTCTCTCTGTCTCTCTGTCTCTGTCTCTCTCTCTCTCTCTCTCTGTCTCTCTGTCTCTCATTTTTTAAGATAGGGTTTCTTTGGCTGGAACTCACTCTGTAGACCAGGCTGGCCTCAATTTATAGAGATCTGCCTGCCTCTGCCTCCAGAGTGCTGGGATTAAAGGTGTGTGCCACCACCGCCCATGATTACTCTTTTTGATTGCTTTTCTAGCTTTTGACTTAAGGTCTGTTTTTTATCTTTTTTTTTTTTTTTTTTTTTTTTTTTTTTTTTTTTTTTTTTGGTTTTTCGAGACAGGGTTTCTCTGTGTAGCTTTGGAGCCTTTCCTGGAGCTCACTTGGTAGCCCAGGCTGGCCTCAAACTCACAGAGATCCACCTGGCTCTGCCTCCCGAGTGCTGGGATTAAAGGCATGCACCACCAACGCCCGGCTCTGTTTTTTATCTTTTGAACTCCTCTTTCTTTATCTACTTCTAAGATTTCTTCTCTCTCTCTTCCTCTCCCCCCACCACGTTCTTTTTAACTCTCTCCAAGAAGTATCACCGATAGTCCTGAATAACTCAAAGGAAGATTATAGATTTATTCAAAAGCAGTCCAAAATAAGAACTCTGTTAAGATATGTAGCCAGAGGGAGGACCTGTCCAGACATCTCTTGATGGCTGTGAGTGTATGACTCCTTTGTGGAGTTCCATGCCTCTGTGGCTTCTTTCCTGGACCCAGATTGGCATCATAGTCTCTACATATCATCTCCTTGAGGCTGGGGCCTTAGGCAGGGGGTCTCATCCAGCTCTGCTGGGAGGGTCCTTTAGACGCACAGCAGTGCCTCTCTCGGTCTCCCTGGAAGCTGCCTCTTCTCCACTGCGCGGTCCCGGGCTCTGCCTCCTCTGTCTGCTTCGTGCTTTCTCATTATAGGGATGCAAGGAGTGCGGAGTGGATGGGAGACAAAGTGTGGTGCTATATTGTGTACCCTAATAAATATGCCTGAGGATCAGAGGACAGGGGCAGCTACTAGATTAAACATAGAGGCCAGGCAGCAGTGGCACACACTTTTAATCCTAGCACTCGGGAGGCAGAGGTCCTTTGGATCTCTGTGAGTTCAAAGCCACCCTGAATGACATGAGATTGACTCAGTCTAGGAGAGAAAACAGAGCCAGGCAGTGGTGGCACACACCTTCAATCCCAGTACCAGGAAGCACACACGCCTTTAATCCCAGGAAGTGGTGGCTGGGTGGAGAGAGGTGAGGAGACAGGAACTAAATGCTTTTCAGCAGAAGCGTCCCTTTCAGCTAGAGGCTTTTTTTGGCTGGAGCCTTTCAGGTGAGGACTCAGAGGCTTTCAGTCAGAGGATTTGTGGAATTGGTGAGGTAAGAGATGGCTGTGGCTTGTTCCTTTGTCTGATCTTTCAGCATTGACCCCATTATCTAGCTCCAGGTTTTTATTAAAAGACCTATTAGAAATTCAAGATGAAATTAAGTATTAATTGTATCCACCCAGAGACAAACCCTCCTTTAGATGGAAACATGGACCCCCAGGTTATTTTTTGTTGTTGTTGTTCTGGATATTTTAAGAACGTACATCATGCTTACAGTCCTATCTGCTTTATATATTATCTTAGAACATTCTCACTGAAACATTAAAATAATCATTACAAAATTGAAAACTAATATAATGGTGATTAGAATTGCAAACAGACACAAAGCCCTTTGACATTTTATTTCAATGTAGGGTGAGTATTTGTAAGTACTTTTTAAGATATAGTTTTAATTAAAATGTAAGTGCATCTCTTCTCCCCTCCCCCCCCCCCCCCCCCCCGCCCTCCTATGGACCACCTCACTCCTCTTAAATTGGTGGCCTCTTTTCTCTTATTATTATTGTTACACATGTGCACAGATGTACAAACACAGCCTGATGAGTCCGTTTTTTGTTTTGTGCATATGACTTTGTATTAATAAATCCAACAGTGAGGATTCTTAGTCTGAGGGGAGGGCTGATGAATTTGCTACCAAAGGTCTATGAACATAGAATATTCTGTGTGTTGCACATTTCTGGTGAGAAAAAAAGTGGTTTTCATTATTTTCAAAGACAGAAGTTGGTGAAACTAAAAAAAAAAAATGAAGAAATACTTTTTTTTTTTTTTTTTTTTTTTTGGTTTTTCAAGACAGGGTTTCTCTGTGTAGCTTTGTGCCTTTCCTGGAACTTGCTTTGGAGGCCAAGCTGGCCTTGAACTCACAGAGATCCACCTACCTCTGCCCCCCACCCCATCCCCCAGTGCTGGGATTAAAGGCATGTGCCACTGCTGCCCGGCTTCTTTTTCTTTTTCTTTATTTTATTTATTTATTTTTTTTGGTTATGAAGAAATACTCTTATAAACTACAATAATTAGTAAGTAGCAAAGAGGTTCTAAAGGATTTAAGGGTGTGGGCTGGGGGTGTGGCACAGTGGTACATCATTAGATGACTTTGTACAAGGACCTGGGTTGTAGATGGATGGATGGATGGATGGATGGATGGATGGATGGATGGATGGATGGATGGATATATAGATAGATATTCAAGTTATAATGCATTTCAATATATTTATATCCTTTTAGAAAGCAATATTTCTTGCAACAGATCAATTAGGCTTTCAACATTGGCCACCTCAGAAAGAACAGATCATACAGTTGTACAATCAACTTCAGGTGAGTACAGAATGGCGTGTTGGCAGGTTCTTCACCTGAGTTTCAGTCAGTGAGCTCAAATGCGCAATCACAATAAGAGCAATAGAGGGGGTTACAGTACTCTTGGAAGAACAACAGCATGGTGAGTGTTTTCCTAGCCATTGTATCGCCCCTTAATTTGACAGATTGAATTGATCTTCTTATTCATTAATATATACTTGTCAGAGCCCTACAAGGGTAGTCTGAAATAGCTCGTAACCTGTTGTTATTCCATCTTTAAACTCCCTGTTCTGCCTGGCTATGGATATACATTGTGTATGTTCACAAACACTACATTATGTGTACCCCCTGAGTCTTTGTACGATTCCGTGTCTCTAAATATTTTAGCTGCCTGAGTTTTATGTGATTGCCAAATTATACAATGAACTTATTCTTCATTGGTCGTTTATCTTTTTCTTAAGAAATGTATATGTTTCTCACAATGTATTTTACATCATAATTCTTTAGTAGTTGTGTGCATTATGAGTAAATTCTCTAAGTCTCAGCTTTTTATAAGTGTTACTATGTTCAAGCTGTATTGAAGACAATTTTAGTGCTGTAGGCTCTATTCCTTTATGGTTTGAGCATTTTGTATCTTAGTTTTTTTTAAAAAAAAAATCTTTTCAGCTATCTTTGTAAAGACATTTTCTATGGATTTTCCCAATTTTTTTTAAATATTTGCATTTTCCATTTTTAAGTTGTCTGGAGTTCTTTTTTAAGGTGTCAGCTAGAGGTTTCCCCCAAAAGGATAGTCGGTTTTCCCATGGCTTCTCCTCACTGGCTTGCTACTTATAGAGCACATTAAGTTTTCACATCTAGTAAGATTGGCTTCTCAGTTTATTGGAGCCTCTTTCTCCATCTGTGTCTACACCACACAGTTTCACATATCACTGTGGTTTGTGAAATTAACCTGTCCCATGTTCATGCTGGCAGAGGAACTAGATTCTTAGGTCAGAGACGAAGAGCAATTTGTTACAACAGTACCAGTAGCCAGACTAACATATTTATACCACTTCCTAAGATGTAATTGTCAAAATGACACAAGGATTGGTAACTACTGTACGTGAGCAATGTGTGATGAAAACCTTGAATTTAGTGCACCCAGCCCTAGTCTTAAAAGAAGACTTGCATCAAAAATACCCAACCTTTGTTTCTGAAGGAGACTTTTTAAATATACATTCTGGGTACCAAATTTGTGCTTGATGGGGTGTAGCTCAGTGGTAGAGTGCATATTTAGCATGCATGAGACCACAGTCAATCCCCAGCATCCTCACACCCAAAATCTGTCTTACATTCTTGAAAACATAAGCTGCCAATGCCTCTGCTCCAACAGCATGTAGGAATATCAATGACCCACAAAGAATGTCTCCCAAGAGCATCCGCCTCTCATTTATACATTGTCTTAGCTTCTGGTGAATGTCTCCAAGAGTACAATGCTATATTAACAACTAATTAATCTTGCTGACAGGACCTATAACCCAAATACATTTGTTTTACCTCATTGTTTTAGTTAGGGTTTCTACTGCTGTAAAGAGACCCTGTGACCATGGCAACTCTTATAAAGGAAAACATTTAATTGGGTGGCTTACAGTTTCAGAGGTTGAGTCCATTATCATCACGGCGGGGACATGGTGCTGGAAAAGAAGCTGAGAGTGGAAATGGAGCTACATCTTGATCCTGCAGGCAACAGGAGGTGGTCTGAGTGTCACACTGAGAGAAGCTTGAGCACAGGAGACCTCAAAGCCACCCCCACAGGGACACACTACTCCCAAAAAGGCCACACCTACTCCAACAGAGCCATACTTTCTAATAGTGCCACTCCCAATGAGCTAATAGGGGCCAATTATATTCACTGTTGAAGAAATATGGACCTTGGGACTATAGATTAGAAAAGCAGTGGAATGCTTTAAGCACTGCTTAATAGGACATACTAGTAGGAGCGTGGAAGACAGTGGTGCTGAGTGTGATTTGATGAACTGTGGGGGCCTGGATCAAGAAGTTTCAGAGGAGAAGAATTTTAGCATATTGCCTAGAGATTGTTCTTTGATATTTTGGTGAAGAATGTGGCTGCTTTTGCCCTTGTTTGAAAGTTTGCCTGAGGCTAATGTGAAGAGTTTTGGATTAATTCTGTTGGCAGAGGAAATCTCAAAACAAATACAACCTAGTAGAGACTCTGTTGTGTGGTTACTAGTGGTAACTCTAATGAGGATTTATAATGAAAAGGAGCAAGTTGAGCAGGGTAAATTACAAAATGTACAATTTGAGGAAAAAGGGAGCATCATGAAGTAGATTGGAGCTAAATCCTATGTTCAAGGAAATCAAGAGATTAAGAAATGGGATTAAGGGAATGGTGACCCCAGGGCAAGATCCCACCCACCCAAATTTCCAATTTGTAAAAAGGAATTAAAGAAAAGCTTAGAGCTTTTAGAGCATGTGGTAGAACACACTTTTAATCCTAGCAGCCCAGAGGCAAAAAAGCTGGTGGATCGCTGAATTTGAGGCCAGCCTCAGTTCATCAAATCACACTCAGCACCACGGTCTTCCATGCTCCTCCTAGTGTGGTCATGACCATGACCACGACCACAGCAGCTCCCCACCACCACCACCACCACCACCACCCCCGTTTTCCCAGACAAGGTTTCTCTCTATAACAGCCCTGACTGTCCTGGAACTTGTTCTGTAGACCAGGCTGGCCTCAAACTCACAGAGATCCACCTGCCTCTACCTCCCAAGTGCTGGGATTAAAAGTGTGCAGCACCACCTCCTGGCCCACAGCAACTCTTATAAAGGAAAACATTTCATGGGAGTGGCTTACAATTTCAGCCGTTTAGTCCATTATCATCATGGTGAGACATGGTGGCATGCAGGCAGAAATGGTGCTGGAGAAGATGCTGAGAGTCCTACATCTTGATCCATAGGTAAACAGGAAGTGAACTGGGACACTACGTATGGCTTGAGCATATATATATGTATATATATATATACATGTATATATATATGTATATGTATATATGTATATTGATGTCAAAACCTACCTCCACAGTGACACACTTCCTCCAACAAGGCCATAACTATTCCAACAAAACCACACCTCCTAATAGTGCAACTTCCTATGAGTTTATAGGGCCAGTTACATTCAAACTACCACACTCCTATAGGACTTAAGGCTTCCATCATCAGATCACTGAACAGCAGAGCAAGAACACCCTAAGCTCTAGTCCCAGCAGTGAATAACCACCTAAAGTTCTAGGTCCAAACAGCTACATAAACACTGTAGCTCACCTGAGTCTACCTTAGAGCTCCAGATGGGATCCCTCTGAAGGTCTGTATTGGCCCCTCCACTTCATATTTGAAGCATTAATCCAGGCATACACAGATTTTCACATTACCCCATAAGGGAGGGCTGTGCAAGTCAGTGAGCTGATGATGCCAGTCTGAATGCCACTCTCAAGGAAAGCTGGGTTGTTTTTAGGAGCGAGACAAGATCATTCCTGGGCCCGGTTTTTACATAAGAAATAAAGATATAAAGGGGAACAAGGTTTGTTCGCTTGGAAAGTGGAGTCTTTTGTTTCTTTTGTGGGGAGGTTTGTTTGATTGGTTTTTACAGTTGTAATCTTTCTTAAATGTGAACTATGTCAAGTTCCAGGTGAGGACTGATGAAGTGGGCGGTCCCCAGTGCCAGTTCGCACTTCATTCAAACAAACCTACTTCTTGTGTTTGGAATACCTAGTACGGACGGACGGTTGGCCCAGCGTCCTGGTTTCACTATGCATCAGCAGATGTCACTCCTCAGACCTGTGAATGACTGTAGAGATGGGGAGTGAGCACTGGAGTGTGCACATAAGAGCAATTTTTTTTTCCTCTTTTTTTGTGTGTTTGTGTCGTACTGAGGATTGAACTGAGGATTCTAGGCAAGCACCTTATCACAGACTACACCCACTGCCCTTTGCTCTCCTTACAGGGCCACTAATTACATCATGGGAGCCCTTCCCCAGATATCAGACCTAGAATCAAGAAAATTGTAAGGGATGAATGAAAAAGATCAATATTCTACTCTGAGCAATTGGTACATGAAAAAGCATCAAGTTTGGAAAGGCTGAATGAAACTTATGAGACGTGGGGATGGAGATGCTTAGTAAAATGAGGCACTGAGGGAATATGTACATTAGACAGTCGTTTAGAACCTAGGTCAGGCTTCAGGCCAAACTGGTAAGACCAAAAGGAACAGTGACGAGGAGATAGCAACAAGAATGATTGAGGGAAGTCCAGCATGGAAAGATTAAAAAAAAAAAAAAAAAAAGCAAGAGAACAATCATTGTGTTACAGATCCCTGTAGTTCAGAAAGCCACACGGAGGACAGGAAGCAGGGAGCAAAAGAAAGTGATCACCAGAAATTGAAGATGTTCTCTGGTTAGGATGTTTCTCTTCACTTCCGCAGAGGGCCAGATCCGTGTGGGTTGGACGGTCATATGAAGGAAGAGGGTGTGGGTACAAGCAGGGATGTGCTTGTAGAGGAGCGTTAAGCCGCTCCTCAGCACACTAATCTGAATTTCGTTTCAGGCTTGTATTGGTGTGATGCTGGTGGGCCCAACAGGTGGAGGGAAAACAACAGTCAGGAGGATTCTAGAGAAAGCCTTAGTGATCCTTCCTGTCGCCGCCATTTTATCAGTGAAAGAAATGCAATCCGATTCAAAGGTGAACATTCTCCTCCATAAACCAGTTCCTATTTGTGCACAGCTTCCTCTTCAGTACCCAGTTCTTTTCTTTCTACCTTTATATTTCAACTACTTAGCAGGTTTACTACTGGAAGTTTTGTAGGAAATTATTGTAGTAAGTGAGAATTTTGAAATTTAGATATCAAACTGGTGATGAGGAACGTAAAATAGAATGGTTGGCTTGTATATTTTGTATTTAGCTATTTTGCTGAATTAATTAAAGTTCTAATTCATTCCTGAGTATTAATTCAATAGTCTTCAAATAAAATTAATTATACCTCTTTTCCAATATTTATGTGATTTTTCTTTTGTTTTTCAAATGATTACCCCTTCAAGACTGTGTTAACTATAGTTTTTATCCTTTATTTTACTTGAAATGCATTTAATTTTTTCAATATGATGTTACATTTATCTCTAATAATTATTTTTTCTAGATATCTTTTTCTAGAAATTCTTTATCATATTTGTAAGTTTCTATTCCCCAAAACTTCGTAGTTTTGATGACTGGAACTTAGATGATTGTTAGGGAACTGTTGGATCAGGAGGTGAGGGCACTGGCTGAATGTTTTCTGCACTGGGGCACAGGGAGATGTCTTTTCTTGAAGAAGCTACTTGTGTTCTTTAGATTGTTTTAATGGTTTTTATAGTATGCCTTCTTTAAACAAGTCAACTTTTACTGTTTCTTGTTAATTACTGCCTTTATAAAATGTTTTGTTTGATGTAAAAGATTTCCCCTGACCCATTGGCAGCAACGGTGCACAAAATGAAGTAATTGTGCGGTAACTGATCCCCTTGAAAACAACATGGATTTCTCACCCCTGCTCCCAGTTTATAGGAAAAAAAGGAAAGGTAGAAGTGTGCGTTTTGAATCCCAAATGTGTCACTCTTGGTGAACTATATGGACAGCTGGACATTAATACCATGGAATGGAATGATGGGTTATTATCAGCAGCAATTCGAAATTATGTGCATATCAGCACTGCAGATTACTCCAAGAAAGACGGTGACCTCAAACTAAAGTCAAGAATCACAAATATATCTAATGTAAGTTTACTATGAAATTTAGCATTTTCCTTTGACTAATATAGATAGTTGCATAGTTCAAGCTATTTATTAAAACATCATTGACCACCTATTAATGTAAAAGGAAAAAGTATTATAAACAGTTTTTAAAATAGAAAAGTTATATTATTAAAAATAGACAATGCACTGTTGAGTGTTTTGGGGTTTTATTTGGTTTTTGTTTTGGGGGCTTTTTTTTTGGCTTTTCGAGACAGAGTTACTATTGGGTTTTTAAATGGTCAGTAAACCATTAAATGAAGTTAGAGATAATTGTGTTGAAAGGAATGCAAAGAGAATTAAGCCTAAATAGAGAACAACCTGGTGATTAAGTATCACTAATGTATCTTACAAATTAAAGAAAAAAGAGGATAGTTTTGTTTTTTTTAAAAAAAGAATAAACTCTTTGATGTAAAATTTGTTAAATAGTAAATATATAAGTGGCAAAAAATGGAAAGTTGTGTTCTTGTAACTTATAGGTGAGATCATTGGTAGTTTTCAGTAGGTAAGCTATATGTGTATGTGTGTGTGCATATATATATATACATATATATATATATGCAAATGGTGATGTTTGAAACCAAAGGGATTAGCAAAGATAGAAAACAATAGCCTGCATTTGCTAACTCATAAAGAAATATACAAACATAATTTAGGACAATTTTGAGAATATAATCAGACCTCAGTATCCATGAATTTTACCTCTGCAGACTCACCCAAAAATAGACCCAAACTATTTGGAAATGAAATGGTGTCTGTGTGAAGTGTATACAGACTTTTCCTTATCATTGTTTCCTAAACAATCTAATAACATCACACACAGGCTTTAACCTGTGTTAGATTGAGTAATGCAGACACGTAGTTGTGAGTAGGTTGTGTACAAATACTGTATCGTTTTACGTAGGGTACCTAACCACCCATGTTTTCGTATTTTCTGGGGCTTCCTAGAAATAGCCTCCCCTATAGATACCAAGGAATTACTGAACATGTTGAGATTTCTACATAAATGTTTCTTTGATTTAACAATCAATTCCTAGTCATTTAAAGAGATAGCTTTATTAAGCTGATGTTATCTTTTCATATTGGTAAGAGGATGCTTTCTATATGAAAAGTTACAAGTTACCTGTCTACCATATGAACCACTTATATTGTCTCAAACTTATGAAATACATTTATATATTCCTTATGGAGTCATCTTTTCAGTTTTATCATAAAGGTATGCTAAATTTTACCAAACGCCTTTTTTGTATCTACTGAGGTGATAATACATTTTTATTTTACACTTTGTTTTCTGATAACATGTAGGAGTTTGTATGTATGTATGATGATGAGCTTCACTTGTATGTGTTAAGCCGTATTGCATCCTTGGGATCTATCCCACTTGGTCATAGATAAACCCTTTCTGTGTACTACTCTATTTGAGTTGCTGGTGTTTTGCCTAAGAATTTTGCACTTGTTTTGATGAAGGTCAGTGGCCCACTGCTTTTGTTCCATTGTGGTTCCTTCAGTTTGGTCCCATAGAACAAGTGAGAAGGATTCTGTTCTCTTCAATTTTTCCAGCATATGTTAGGGAGACTTAGTATTCATTCTTCCCATCAATAGTGAAGCTATCTGGTCCTGGACTTTAGTTTGAGGAGGAAATTTTTTGTTACCGATTCAGTCTCGTTGCTCTTTATTGGTCTTTCATTTTTGTTTCTCCTTGATTCAGTCTTGGCGAGGTGCATGGGTCTAGGATTTTGACCATTTATTTTATGTTTTCAGGTATGTTGGCATTTCATTTTTAATTTTTATTAATCCTTAATGTTTCTGTGGTATCTGTTGTAATGTCTCAGATTTCACCTCTAATTTCATGTAAGTCTTCTCCTTGTCTTAATCCAGCTGAAGGTTTGTTGATTTTGCTTATGTCTTCAAAGAACCAGTTGTCTTATGTGAGGCAGAACTGGAATTCTGAGGGTCCTGAGCATGGTCAGTAAGATTTCTACCACTGAGAACCCCATCTACACCCCTCCCCTTTTTCTGATGCCAGACCTCCCTAGTTTTCCAGGCTAGCCTCAGACTTACTTGTGTAGCCAGGCAGGCCTCCATCTTGTAATCCTTCTTTCCTAGCATCCTAATGAGCTGGGATGGCAGCCTCTGTCACCATACCCAGTCATTCTGTTGCTCTTAGAAGGTAAGTTGCACCAGACATGGTATTGTACACTGTTAATCCCAGTGCCTGGAAAGGCAAAGCCCTGTCGGTGTCTATGAATTCAAGGTACCATGGCCTAGAAACATTTGAAATTATAGGCCAGAGAGATTCTGTCTTAAAAAAGAAGGAAAAGAAAGGAAAACTGTTAAGTTCCATATATGAATATACTTTGCCAGGATTTTATTGTTACAAATACTGCATTGTGGTCCTAAGCACTATGATTTTTTTTTTTCAATTTGGGACTTGATCTATGTTGTGATCTACTCAGGAGGGTTTTCTTCATGCCAGTGGGAAGTGTGAGTTCCTATAGCTGTTGGGTGGGCTGCTTTGTGTCACATGCGGTCGGTCCAGTGGGTGAAGTTCATCTGTGCTGTTTCTCTGCTGATTTTGTACCTTGATGACCTGATATTGGTGAAAGTAGAATGTTAAGTCCCTTGCTGTTGGTGTACTAGAATCGTTCAGCCTTTAAGTCTATTAATATTTGTTCTGTATACCTGATGCTTTGCTACTGGTTTTCCATATGTTTACATTGTTTACAGTCACTTGCTAAATTCACCTCCTCTTTGCTTTGCTATTTACCATGAGGCTTACAAAAAACATTTTTAAATTATAAAAGCCTATATTAAAATGATAGCTACTTAACATTGATGATAAAGACCGAAAAATGCTAGTACAATGCTACATTCTGATTATTCATTATTTAGGTTTTCCAAGTTGATTTCTCTACTACAGCAGATATCGATAACAGTGTTTTTATGAAGGAAGTAGAAAAAGGTGTTAAAGTTACAGAAACTCATGGTAAGTGTTACTATTAAATTCAGTATCAGTATATTATTAATAGAGAAGAAAAATTTTGAGTCAACATGAACTGCAATTGTGTCTTTATATTTTTGATTAGTAATATTTTTATTCTTGTATAATTTACTTCTTCCTTGTGTGTTTGCTTAAAATTTCTAATCTCACAACAATAGTTTTATAGTGTGTACATATCTTTTTGTGATATATAGCCACTAGCACGTAAGTAACCTTTTGGTTTATAAATAATTAGGACTAAAATGGTATCGATGGTAGAAATAATGATCTGAGAAGCAGCAGTGGCAGCCTCCTATCTCTGAATGGCAATGCCATACCATCTGTGCATTGCCAGCTAAGTCACACAATCCCAGCTGATTCGTCACTAATGCGCAGAGCAGGTGTAGAATACAGCTCCTACTCCATAGGAGCTGCCCCGCTGCTGGAAAAGCCTCAGCCTCCTTTCCCACCCCAGACTGAGCCTCATGGCGGCTCATCCGCTTGCAGCATGTTTATGGCCCATACTCTAAAAAGGACTTTTCCTGCTGCATCTACTTCCCCAGAGTTTGGGATGGCATTTTGAGGAAAGTACAATGAGTGGTTCTAGTTAAGTTTTCCTCATGAGTTTTAGAATATTGGATAGGATAAATATTTCAAGCAGAAAGACCCCATCTTCTCAGCAGTGGCTATCTGCATCCTACCTCTGTTCTCTGGTTCATCAAGGGCCCTGAATGTCCTCTGGGTGCTTAGCTGTTTTCTGTCTTCATGGTGACCCTTCCTTATTCTAGGTGAGAGGTTTTCTAAAACCACTGGGCATGGTGGTAAACATAGCATGTGGTGCTGTCTTCTGAATGTTTGCATCTACTTCCCCAAAGTTTGTATATTAAAATCCTAACTCTCAAGTTAATGATTTTAGAAGGTAGGGCCTTGGGGAGAGCAGATGGTCTTGAAGCATGTGCCCTTGAATGTGGGATTAGGTCCTATACAAGATGCACTCTGCCCCTACTGACAGAATTAGTGTACTTGTAAAAGAGACTCAAGGGACCATCTTCCTGTCATGGGACCATACAGCAAGAGGAATGTTCCCTCTTTGAACCAGGAAGCTGTCTCTTACCAGACGATCTACTAGTACCTAGATCTCAGCCCTCAGCCTTCAGAGCTGTAACGGACATGTGTGTACTGTTTATACCCTGCCCAGTGAGAGACTTTGTGTTACAGCAGCCCAGAGAGACTACAATGTCATGGAAAGGGTGTAAATGGGTTCTGAGTATAACAGTTTAAGCTATCTACCTGATTTTCCTTTGATGTTGTCTAGGAACAGCATACCTAAAAATTATTCCTGAGTGGAAAATACAAATTCACAAATCATATTATTATGAAAAAATATGGAACCACTTGTCTTTCTCCTATCCAGATTTTAAGGGTTAATTATACATTTCAACAATCTAAGAACGTCTAGAAAGTGCTTAAAACAATTTCAAATATATAGTGTATTTACTGACCTTAGTGAATACTGGAGGATATATATAAAATAGCCTCTTTTGTGAGGCATTAATCCCACTCATGAAAGTTGAGCATGTCCAACACATGCCCCACTGTAACCTAGGCATTCCTCTAGTGTTTCCTGGGACAATGTTTTCATCTTAGAGGCCAGGCGGTCGGGGGAAGGGGTGGCTCAGCAGATAAAGTACTTGACACACATGTGTAGTGGGTAGCCATTCCAGCTTTGGTCTAGAAGTTCCAACCCCCATTGAGGCTTTGGTAACTATCATGCCTACAAGGCAGGAGCCTGGCTAGCTCAGTCAATAGAGCATGAGACTCTTAATCTCAGGGTCATGGGTTCGTGCCCCACATTGGGTGCCAGATATTGGTAAAATTATTAAGGCCACTCCACATAGTTAAAAGAAAAATTTATTTAGTGGGTAACTTACAAATAAAGGGATAGGTAGGTGGCAGGTTTTGAAAAAGGTGCAGCACAGTCCAGTGGTGTTCTCTGGAGAACTCCCCTTGGTCTACCTCTAGCGTCCAGGTCCAGGAAACAAGAAAGCGTGGTGCATCCCGATCTCAGGTCTTCAGGGCCCTCCCTTGGCCCTACCTTGTAGGCGTGATAGTTACCAAAGCCTCAATGGGGGTTGGAACTTCCAGACCAAAGCTGGAATAGCTACCCACTACACACATGCACGGGACTTCATGTGTGTCAAGAAGTTCAGATCCCCAGGATCCAAGCAGAAACAGGTATATATGCATCTGTAATGCTGATGTTCAGGAGGCAGAGATAGGAGACCTCCTCCTGCCGGGCAAAGTGGCTAGCTAGACCAGCCAGAATTACCAAGTGAGAGACCATGGCTCCATGAACAAAAGAGAGAATGACTGAGGAAGACATCTGACAGCAACTTGGGCCTTCTACACACATGAGCACACACATGCATACACACCCTCACACGTGTATACCCATGTATGTATATGCAAATGTGCATACACACCTGCACACACGTGCATCGCACACACCTATGCACACAAAAAAGAAACTGTTGCCGGGCAGTGGTAGCGCAAGCCTTTAATCCCAGCGCTTTGGATGCAGAGGCACTTGGATCTCTGTGAGTTCAAGGCCAGCCTAGTCTACAGAGTGAGTTCCAGGACAGCCAGGGCTGTTACACAGAGAAACCCTGTCAAAAAAAAAAAAAAAAAAAAAAAAAAAAAAAAAAAAAAAAAGAGGAAACTGTTTTCTAATAAAATAGAATGTTTTCAAGATTGTAATAAAAGAAGTCTGATCAGTTTTAGCTACATTAAAAATGTTTTTCTGTCCAGATTTCGATTGGCAATGGATTGTTTTAGATGGCCCAGTCGATACCTTATGGATAGAAAATCTAAACACTCTGCTCGATGAAACCAGAACGCTGTGCCTGGCGAACAGCGAGAGGATTGCCCTGACTAACAAGATCAGGATGATTTTTGAAGTGGACTCTCTGTCTAACACCACGCCGGCTATTGTCACCCGGTGTGCAATGGTGTTCATGGTAAGTCTGCAGAGCCTGCTCCTTGGCACAGGTGTGTTGTTTAGAACGGCAACCCATCCCATCAGTTGTGTTCTTGTGACCCCAGTGACTCAGTGACCCCAGTGACTCAGTGACCCCAGTAGCTCAGGAACGTTATTTGCCCCCAAAGCCTCATAATCCAGAAGTAATACTGTCAGTAATAGTACAAGGGAAGTTAGAACATCAGCATTTCAGACAGACAGGTTAGGCCATTGGTATGGATTATTTTGCCAGCAAAGGAAAGATTGCCCGAAGCCTTTTCACTGTATGACTCTCAGAACTTGGAAAACATTACCAAGACAGTGATATGGGAGTAGAAAACATAACCCCCCAAATTCCATACACGAAACTCCTTAGCAGTGTGAGGGCTCTCTTCTCTCCTCTGCCTGGTTTGGGGGCTGGGGCTGCCTAGGCTGCCGGGCTCCTTTCAGCTTTCACACCCCATTGGGTTCTCATTGTTTTCTTTTCAAACCGCAGTTAAAACTCCAAGATCACTCCAGAGAATTGCAATTCCTTTAGCTGATTGTTGTTGCTGCTGTTGTTGTTGTAGCTTTAAATAATGCTGAATCTAACCATGGTGAGGGGGTGATGAAGAAAAAAATTTTAAAAAGTAAAGAATGCTGTATTTTTGTTTACATGAGATTTTTCTTTTGCTTTTTATTCCTAGGACCCTGTTGATTTGGGATGGAAGCCTTACATTAACTCGTGGCTTTTGAAAACTTCAAAAACTATAAGTCAACGAGGAATGGAGTGTCTTGGAATGCTGATTAAAAAGAGTGTTACAGAAGGGTTAGACTTTCTGAAAAGGCACAGAAAGTTTTTAGCATATCCCTTACAAGATGTGACAGTCATCATGACTCTGTGCAGGATTCTAGACGCCATGTTTGAATTCATGCACATAAAGAGAGGAACGACAAAAGGTGACTTCCCCTGAGTTATAGTGAGGAAATTGTGTCTCCACGATCCAGTGGCAGCTTGTCACTTCCTAGTGAAGGCCGGAAGAGCATAGACTCTCGGTCTGTTTGAGTGGACAGCGAACATGGACATAGAACAGGCTAAAACCTCTTAGCAGAGATACACATCCAAAGGGGCAAACCAATAACTTATGTGTTGAGGTTCCCATGTGTGAACCTTAGACTATATATATATATATATATATATATATATATATATATATATATATGCAGAGCCTTAGGAGATCTTGATTACTCAAGAACGGTTTGTTGTGTTTTAAGGATTCCTCAGGTTAGGAAGTGTCTAACCCTGTACTGTGGACATGCCAAGGCAAAGCGAGAAGAGATGCACAGTTTCTTCTTGCTGTTGGCATTTCCTGTTGGGTGTTGCCTTAGCTTTCGGCTCATTATGCCCTTGTTCTATACAGTTTACTCTGAGGCGATTGTGGTCACTGCTTGCATTTCTGTTGGACTAGATTATAGCTTTCACAGCTCTGTTGAAATTTGACATTTTTAAGGAATATAATACACAGTGCTCCTCTGTGAAGGGTTACATTCAGATAAATTCTCTGTGACTTCACCTTTTAAGTTGAAGATACGCTTAACACACCTTAGCTATTACTGTGGTTTTATTGAGCCTCTAACAGGCCTTGTTTCTGATGAAATTACTTAAATTCAAAAGAAGAAGCCAACCACTTCTCATCTGGACAATAGAAAAGATGCCTTAAGGGTATCTCAGGAATTAGCTGGACCCCTACCAATTTTAGGGTCAAGGGTATGAACGGATAAACTCATCTTAAAGACTTTTCCTTGAAAAGAGAATACCTTCAGCGTACCGTACTTCTGCAGGCCTGCCTAGGAAGCCATCTGCCTTATTTGTTTCACTGTGCTTGACCACCCAGATTGCTGCAACCATGGTCCAAGGGGACCTGGCACTGCTTGAGCAGGTGGCGGACCTTGGTGTTGTATATGTGATTCTGGTTTTGCAGGAACATAGGATGCAAAACTGTGAGATCAAGGACACTTCCACACAGATCTTAAAAGAGTGCCGGGGAGGCCAGGTGGTTTGTGTCAGGCCAGTGTTCATGTAGGCAGCTCCCGAGAGGTCAGTGCGTGGAGCTGTGAAAGTAAAGGTTAATCCTCGGTGGAGACCTCAGGGTTCCAGAGATGCCAGGAGCAGGAAATATGCTGAGGGAGCTGCAGGCAATGAGCGTAAGAGGTCCAAAAGAGAGGCCACACAGGCGGCTTCAAATGGCAAGGCCACAGGGACAAGGCTGCCCAGGACCTCAGAAGCTCACATCAAAACAACGGTGCCCTGGCTGCTGACGTGGTTCCACAGGGTTTACAGTTCATCCCTCCAGGTTTGGTCTTGCTGACCTGACCTCTCCTTGCTGTCAGTATTTCAGCTCCTCCAGTTTGGAGGAGAAGAGTTAGTCTTTGCCATTGTACGTAAGAAATAAGTCATGTGTTTTCTTTCACAGCTAAGAGTTGCATTGAGCTGGGCAGTGGTGGCACATGCCTTTAATCCCAGCACTCAGGAGGCAGAGGCAGGTGGATCTCTGTGAGTTCGAGGCCAGCCTGGGCTACAGAGCGAGATCCAGGAAAGGTGCAAAGTTACACAGAGAAACCCTGTCTCAAGAAACCAAAAGAAATTCAATTAGAAATTTCACCACATTAAGGAATATTAAAAGACTTAAAACATGCTAGGCATGGAGGCACATACCTTTAATTCCAGCACTCAGGAGGCAAAAGTATTTAAATCAGAGTCAGAAGTATTCAAATCTGAGTTTGAGATTAGCCTGATCTACAGAGTGAGATCCAGGAAAGGCGCAAAGCTACACAGAGAAACCCTGTCTCGAGAAAAAAAAAAAAAAAAAAAAAAAAAAAAGAGTTGCATTGAGTGTCAGAGAACAATTTAGACTTGATTTTTAAACAATATTGGAGTTTAACTTGAATAAATTGTGCATTGTAAGATTGACATGAAGTTTTGGAGGCCAGAGGTAGAATATAACAGTTTGAATATGAAGTATACCCTTGAATGTTCATGTTTGGGGAGTTGGTGATGGGTATCTAGGTGAGGGCACCTAACTAGATGGAGTAAGTAGGCCACTATGTGAGGGTACTTGGGGGTATGCTAGCCCTGAATCCTGTGCCAGCCCATCCTCCTTTCTGCTTCCCATCCACACTAAGGTGCACAACCTCCTCCTCTATACATTTCCCAGGCCTGTGATGGTCTGCCTCACCCTGGGGCCAGCATCAATACAGCCCAGGACTGTGAACTAAAACCTCCAAAACCATAAGCTAACCTAAATCTTTTCCCAAAGATATTTATGTTGTGTATTTGGTAGATAGGCCTGGCTTTGCCTACCTTATCAAACACACTCAGACCATTAACATTAGCCTACACTTTGACAAAATTATCTGGCACAGTATCTGCTTTATATGTTGTAGACAAATTTCTAAGTGGTCTTATTAAATAAAAAGCATGGAGCCAAATACAGGGGTGAAAGCCTTAGAGAGATCAGGGAAATAGGGAAAGCCACCGACTAACCTTACCTCACCAACTCTGCAGCTTCCAAATGCGAGCTACTTCCTGTCTTACCCACGCCTTTATTGCCTTGCTGTTCTGCCCGCTCATTGGCTCTCTTAGCCCAGCTACCTCACTTCCTTGTCACTGCCTGTCTGTACAGACCTCCAGATCTCTGTGGTTGGTACTAGGATTACAGGCGTGTGTCACCACGCTTGGCTCTGTTCCCTACCTAGTATGGCCTTGAACACACAGAGACCCTGCCTGCTAAGTGATCAGATTAAGGGCGTGTGCTGCCACTGCCTGACTTTTTAAAATGGGTTGCTATTACCTCTGATCTCTGGTAAAGAGATTATTAAAGCACAAATAAAATATCACCACAATATATTATGTGATTTATTTAACTAATACTGAAAGTGACAAACAGTGGTGGTATGAGTATGTATTTGGACCATCATAAACCTAACAAGGTGGATATTACTGGACTGGAAAACATCACCTTATTAACTATAGTCATCATGCTATGCAGTAGGTCTTTGATCTCAATTCCCCTGCTTTACTGACATTTCATATCCTTTGGCCAACATCTTTCTTACATTTTCTCCTATCCAAACTCCCGACTTCGGGTGGCCATCATCCTATTCTCGATTTCTGTGGGAACAACACTTTTAGATTTCATATCTGTATGAAATCAATTGGTATTTGAATTTTTATGCCCACTGTTAGAGTCACTTCAAAGTGAATACACATTGTCATATGATGGGGTTTTCCTTCTTACAACTGACTAATGCTGCACTGTGCGTACACCACATTGTCTCTGCTCGCACGTGGAAGCTCAGACTGATCCCATGTCATGGTGAGAGAAGTAATGCCTCAGTGTCAAAGGAAGCACAAATAGCTCCTAAAAACACTCATTTTGAGTAGAAGTGAGACTGCTGGGTCATGTGGCCATTCTATTTTGGGTGAGCACTGTGCTCTTGTGGGTCATGGTTTCCCATTTGTTGAGATAAGACTATGTCAGTATTGACTGCATTTGGTTTTTATTGTTACTATAGTTACGTTACTTATGTTCCTCCTGTACCTTTCTAGAAATGATTGTTTTGTTTATTACCTGATACAAGGCTTATTATGGGAAACAATTTGTTATGATTTAAGACTATTTAACATTAAAGGAAGATTCTAGCAAATTCCAGAGAGAGAAAGACAACAGAATAACAAGAAGAGATGAAAAGTTTTCTATGTCAATACTGACTCAAGAAGAAAACAAGAACAACCTTTATAATAGAACATTATGAAGATATCTATTACACACACACACACACACACAGAGAGAGAGAGAGAGAGAGAGAGAGAGAGAGAGAGAGAGAGAGAGAGAGAGAGAGAGAGTCAGTAATGTACCACAAGCTTGAAATGAGAGCCCGGGAACTGAAGGAGTCACTTGTCCATTCCCACACTGGAGCTGGATGCCAAGGCAACAACCTACAAAACCAAGAGGCATCTGGAACCTCTGTACCATCAGAGGAAGTTTCTACAGAGCAGTTACACTGAGCTTTCCCCACAGAGAACTACAACCATTACTTCAATGGGTTATACTAAGAAAAGAGGAATACTCAAACTTATTTTATTCTTTGCTTTGTTTTGTGATGGAGTTTCATGTTGCCCAGGCTAACCTTGAACTTCTAGCCAGGATGACCTCCTGTTTATACCCTCTGAATGTGGAATTACAGGCTTGGACCACCACATCCATTTTATTGTTGAAAATGTGGCAAAATTATCTACTGAGTATGAGGCATCAAAAAAGCAGTTTCCCTCTAAACTTCCTTTTCCTTCTCACCTAGTCCCTCAATGGCTACTCCACTGAAGAAAATGGCACACACCCCCTCCAGCATCTCTTAACAGTTGGTAGTTCTTCAGGAAAGGGTGGGGCTGTGGGCACTTCCTTACCCTTGATAGACACTGATGTCTAGAATGTACTGGAGTATAAACACTAAAGAAGGTACCAGTGGAGGCACCAACCGAGTCAACCTTTTTAAAGCTCCTTAGCAATGCATGCTGAAAATACTGATAAAGTCGCCTTAGTGGTATTGTTCTAGAATCTTTTATAGAGTTATAATTGGAGAAGTATACAAATGGTTTATGCACAGAGGGGGTTGTACACAGCAGAACTATTTACAGTCATAAAAACAGCCTGAATTCCAACAATGGGAGATTGGCTTAATAAATTATGTTACAACAAAATCATGTTTCAAAGGACACATAATGGCATAAAAACAGCCTTAAAAATCAAAAGGCAGCATAAGAATGCAAGTCTTTTCATTTTTATCTGAGTTTAAAATTTAAAATACATTGTGTACTTTGTTATTCCATAAGTAATACAACAATATTTTAATGGTTATGGAGGAGAGTAAAACTGTGAGTTCTCGTTTTTTTCTATGTACTTTTCTGTTCTGAAATCTTCTAAAAGATACATTTTAACATTAAGAACACAAATATTAGAATATGAAGCTATAAGGAATGAGTCATGATTTAGTCTGTTGTTCTCTGTTGAATGGATAACTTGGACAAAAGGAGTCGGAGTAAGGATGGAGAGTCTGCCTGGGATGCTCCAAGTGAAGGACTCTCCCATGGCAGTTCTCAGCTAGACAATGTTACAAACCGAGCCTGGTTAATTAGCCTATGAAATTTTAGGTCTGTTGTTAATTGTACAAAAATCCTGTTGTTTCTAAGGTGAAGACGCCACAGGTGAAACCTCAACTAAAGGGACAAAAACTCTGAAAGTCAAGTTCAAGGATGCTGAGAGCAGGTCAGTTACGTTCACCCAGCCAGTGTGCTTGGGGAGCCTACTAGATGGGAAACACCCAAAGGCACGTAGGATCCTTGTCAGCAAACCATATCTTATGGTTTCATAATATTAAAGTCTACATTATTTTATCCCATCTTGGAGTCCTCTGTATAGCTAATACAAGATAATCACATTTTTATGGTATTTTAAAATAGTAAGAGTGTTATAAAAAAAAAAGCATTCATCTTGCCTTTACACATTTTAGAATGGAATAAATTGATGTGAGTTTATTTCACAGATCAGCTGTTTATAAGCTATAAAATGCTGCACCAGTTAGAAATTTTTAAAGCTTTGCCTCACAAAACTGGAATGATGATGTGACATGCTAGCTGTCGTGGCGATTACTTAGGTTAATAATTAGGTGCATGATACATTGTAGCTATGGAATTATTCCTTCTATATTCCTTCTGGATAATGGTCTTTGCTGAGTCCACAGTCTAAATCTCTGCAACCTCCACAGCCAGCAGGGTGACAATCCACAGGGTCAATAAGGAAGTTCAGTTCAGCATGGCTAAGTGGCTGGTGCTGGTTCAGACTTTGGGAGTCTGACCCCCAGTGGTTTATTTTAGGCATATTTAAGCACAGCACAATTTGATGAAAACATTTATGGTGACAATTAACTCGATCCCGTGTGCATAGTAAGCATTCACAAATCTCTTTGAGGAACAGAGTAAGCTAAATAAAAACTGGATATGACCGCATCAAAAGAAACTTTTTGTAAAGTGCCTGTGACACCATCCATAAAGTTAGGTTCTACAGGTTGAAAAAAACAAGCCGACGCAGAGGGTCTCGGGGAATCTGGTGTGGTCTCGGCCACACAGATAGCTCAAAAGTCACCAGACTAGAATGCATGTCACCTGCCAGCCTTCCAGATAACAGGTGTTGCATTCCATCCCTTGAAGGAGTCGCCCTGTGTGCTCTTCCAGGTCCCCAGGGCATGTCTGTGAACACAGGGACCTCTGTGCCTGCCATATTACCCCATTGTTATGCCTCGTATCTTACTCAGCTCTGTGTGTTTTGTTCACTCTTTCCTGTCCTGTGAAAAAGGTATCATGTCCACTTTGTTCAGAGTAACTGACAAATAGTAAACAATTAATAAATATTTGCTAAATTATACACAGCGAAATGTTTCAGATAGAATTATGCAAACACACTATGCTGGTAGTTGCTAATGAATTTCAATCTGATATGTCTTGTTTTTTATAATTTATAGATAATTTTATGATAATATTAGAACAATGGGAGATGTTAGAAATTAGGCCCAACCCTTCTGTCTAGCCCTATCATCATCAACCCTGTCACCACAAAACTCACAGATCATTAGCCACGAGGAGCCCAGGCTAACCTCAACTAGAAAGCAGACTCCTCAGATTCTGACTACCTGTCGGTAACCATGTTGAACTAAGTCAGCCCTTAAGACTTGACAGAAGAAATGCGAAGTGAATTACTGTTTATTCTGTCTTTGATGAAATGCAGAATTATCAGATTGACCCTCTCCCCCAACAAGTAAACTTCAAACTATAAACTGACCTAAAATTAAAAAGGTTTACATATAAATACTAAATAAAATGAAGTGTATATGTAAAGTATATCAAATACATATCAAATAACTATTAAACATGTATCAAAAGTATATCATGATAAAGGTATATATACAGATATTAAGTAGAACTGTATGTTAAATAAAGGTATATGATAAATTTGTCAACACATTACCAAAAATAGATATAAAACAAAAGTTAAGTAGGAATGTCTTATACATATGGCACTTTAAAAATGAACACAGTAACTAATTTATGTGACTGTTATCTGAGGAAACATTATGTATTAGATCTAAACTGATGTGATGTTGAGATAAATTTTCCAACCACTTTATAAAGCTTTTGACATTCATCTTCCCACACACAGCTATGGGAATGAAAATGCATGGTATTTGGAGAAAAATCCTGAAAAGTTAACAATAATGATTCAGAAGGTTTTTGTGTTTGCATTTACGTGGGCATTCGGAGGGATTTTAAAGCGTGAAGACCAACATGAAGAAGACTTGCTCTTTCGTTCAAATTTTGAACCTGATTCTCCTGCAGAAGTAACCTATAATTTTGACAACCTTGTTCATGAGTTATTTGAGGATGATTCAGAAAAAGGTCAGTTTATAAACTACCAGTTATAAACTAAATAATTCATTTTTGCTAAAAGTGTAAACTCTAAATTATACACAAAAGAGCAAGATGATGGGAAGTGTGTTCAGTGGGTAAAGGATGTTAAGGTCTTTGTTGGAGAGAAACATCCAAAAGCTTTGGATTAATCAGGACAATATATAAATCAGTATATTTGAAACAAACAGAATGCTAAAAATAAGTTAATAAGTATATGTGATACAAATACAAAATAAGGCAGAGGAGCAGTAAAGCAAAATAGAATAAAATAGATTGAAGGGCACTGTATTTAAAGATAATAGCAGCCTACAGGGCCTGGGGAGACGCCTTAGAGGGTAATAGAATTGTCTGTGCAAGTATTAATACCTGAGTTCAAATCCCCAGCCATCACTTAAAAAGCCAGGCGTGGCTGCGTGTGCCTGTACCCCAGCATTGGATTGTGGAGATGGATGGCGTTTGAAGCCAAGAAGCCTAGCCGAATAGTGGGTTTATGGCTCAGGGAGAGCCACAATGTCTCACAGCAATAAAGTGGACATTGACAGAAGACACCTGATCTCCCACTCTGGCCTCCACATGTGTGCCCAAGGTGCATGTATGCACACACATGCATGTAGCATGTACACAAGGACTCACAAACCAATTGTGAACTCGTATGAATTTTTATGAACAAAATTTGTAAGGATTCTGAGAGAAAACTAACTCTAAAATCATAGTCAAGTGAGGTGTTCTGACTCATGCCTATAATCCCAGGGCTTGGAAAGTGGAGGCAGGAAGTCATCTTTGAGTATATAGCAAGTTTGAGTCAAGCCTGGGCTACATAATACCTTGTCTCAAAAAGAAAAGGAAATCATAACAAATTATTTTTACTATATCTCAAACAAAAACTGAAAAAGATAACAAGCTATAAAAACTAACAAGGTATATATTAATATATCAATGATGGTTAGACATATGCATCTATCCAGTTAAATAGTAACTCTGCTATCTTTGATGAAACTATGGCTAATCTATTTTGCTTTTTGTTTTGTTTTTTTTGGGGTTTTTTTTTGTTTTGTTTTGGTTTGGTTTGGTTTTGGTTTTCCGAGACAGGGTTTCTCTGTAGTTTTGGTGCCTGTCCTGGATCTCACTCTGTAGACCAGGCTGACCTTGAACTCAGAGATCCGCCTGCCTCTGCCTCCCGAGTGTGGGATTAAAGGCATGTGCCACCGCCGCCACCCGGCTTATTTTGCTTTTTTTTAACCTATATTTTCAAGAATTTTTTCCAATAAATGTATTATTTTTTAAATGGGAAAGAAATATGATTTATAAGTATTCTCAGTGTTCTGTGTTATATTGGTCTGACCTGAGCCGGTATGGTACTGGAGTTTACTAGCATCCAAAACACACTGTAATAACAAGCACTTGAGGATAAGATTTCACAGGACATTGATCACAATTTACCCTTTTCTACATGTAAAAATGAGTAAAAGTTAATAAACTTTTGCTTTTGTGCAAACAAATATTACGAGGAATTGGCCTGCCTGTTTTTATGATTGCACGACCTCCAGTGGACTCCTGGCTCACAAACCCTTACCTTTGAGGTAGCGTTCATGTCGTCGGTGAACCGCTTTCTTACTGGATTCTTGTCTATGTTGTTTTCAGATATAGGTATCAGCTTACCAGCTGGTGAACGTTCTATATTTGGGTATTTTGTGGACTTACAAAATTGTGAGTTTATGCCTTGGTCAGATTTACTTCCTAATGCTCAAACAATAATTCAAAGAGGTAAGTATAATCATTTTTAAAGGCTTTTAACGTCTCTAAAATTCTGGAGGTATATTAATCATTAAAATAGATGTGTTCGCAACACTGAGGATTGACATGTTCAAATATGTATCTCTGCTCTTCCCCAGTACCCTCAATCATTCATACATTTATACACATGCCCCTCAACTTACTGATGGAGTTACTTCCCATAAATCTATGATAAGTTGAAAAAAATGTTATTTGAAATACATTTAATGCAACCGAACCTCCTAGTTGAACAGCACAGTATTCTGGGGAGTATGGGTGTTCACCCTGAGGTTTCTTTAAAAAAAAAAAAAAAAAAAAAAACCTCACATTTATAAAATGTGCCTTGAAATCACCTTAGAACATTACTTTATAAGAAATGGGAGGGGGCTGGAGAGATGGCTCCATGGTTAAGAGTATTGGCTGCTCTTCCAGAGGACCCAGGTTCATTCCCCAGCACCCACATGGCAGCTCACAACCGTCTCTAACTCAAGATCCAGGGGATCTGATGCCCTCTTCTGTCCTCCCTGGACACAGGCATGCGCATGATGCACAGACATACATGAAGTCAAAACACCCATGGTCATAAAAGAAGTAAATAAAGTTTTAAAATGTGTAGTGTATATAGACACAGTACAGAACTATAGTGTATAGAGTCTCACCAATGACAGTGTCTACTGGTTTAATTAGCTGTGGTACTAACCAGTAATGGAAAGTAACTCTTTAAAAGTAAGAAAAACACACACATAAAGATCATGTACTTGGTTGTTAAACAAAACCAGAATTTAAAAAGAATAAGGTGGACATGCTGGTTCACACCTGGAATCCCAGTACTTAGGAGGCTGAGACAGGAGGATAGCCATTAATTCAAGCCCAGGCTGGAATACATAGTGAGTACCAGTCCAGCCATTAGCCCCTGTCTCAAAATAGTAACAACAAAAAAGTAGAAAATGATGGTTTAATTTTTTTCATAAGTATCCATATACTCTAAATCGCTTTTATTTGCAACATGCTTCTGTATATCACAGAAGATCCTTAATCTTGCTGAACTTGCCAGGAGGTGGTGGTGGCGGCGGCGCACGCCTTTAGTCCCAGTACTCGGGAGGCAGAGCCAGGCGGATCTCTGTGAGTTTGAGGCCACCCTGGCCTCCAAAGCGAGTTCCAGGAAAGGCACAAAGCTACACAAAGAAACCCTGTCTCAAAAAACCAAAAAAAAAAAAAAAAAAAAAAAAAAATCTTGCTGAACTCTGAGAGCTTGGTAGGAGATGAAGACAAGAACTTAATGACAAAATGTCGTTTAAAGTTAAAAGTTACTTCAGCTTTATAGTCTTTCAGCCCCAATGGTGTGAACCCAGTCATGTTGAACAGAGCCATGATTTTTTTTATTTCCCATTTGGGTCTTTTCCCAGGCTCGGCAGAAGCAGTATGCTTCATGCATCGCTGGGTAGTTGCCAGTAGCTGCAGCTCCCGCTCCCAGCCAGCCCCACAACCTCAGGTGAACACCCATACTCCCCAGAATACTGCGCTGCTCAACTAGGAGCTTCGGTTGCATTAAATGTGTTTCAAATCACAATTTTTTTCAACTTACCATAGGTTTATGGGAAGTAACTCCATCAGTAAGTTGAGGAGCATGTGTATAAATGTATGAAGGATTGGGGGTACTGGGGAAGAGCAGAGGCAGTGGGAGCCAGGTTGACAAGGCAGCTACCTCCAGAAAACTCCAGCAGAGGTGGCCTGCTTGCCAGAAGTCCATGTAGAAACATGGCCTCTGTCGCCACTGCCCCACAGCCTTGGCATCTTTGGCCACAGCCTCCTTAGCAGTAAAGGCATGGAGAAAAAAGTTCCTACGACCAAAGTCCTCAGCACTGTCAAATGCTCCAACATCAGAAACAGACATGGACTTATGAACCAGAGTGACACCCGAGAGGTTGTAGTCTTAGTGACATTAAGAAAAGTAATCCAGACCTGTGAGATGGCTTAGTGGATAAAGACCACCAAGCCTGGTGACCTGAATTTGATCTCTGGGACCCATATGGTAGGAAGAGAGAACCCACCCCCTGTAAAGAGTGTGAGTGGGGCAGAGAGTAAGGGGGCAACCCCTAGGGCCCATACAAAGGTGGAAGGAGAGGACCAGATCCACGAAGTGGTCCTCTGACCTACACACACACACACACACACACACACACACACACACACACACACACACACACACTACAACAGACAACAGTAACAATAAAGTGAAGTTTTAAAACAAGGATTAGGGTAACATTATAGACAGCATTCATGTCCAGGATGAGTTTTGTTTGGTAGGTTGGTTTTTGTTTTGTTCTTTCCCATGTGTGTGTGTGTGTGTGTGTGTGTGTGTGTGTGTGTGTGTGTGTTATTTCACACTGAATTTTCTGTGTTCAACTGTCCTTTACTTTGTGAAATGTCAATTTCATGTGGTTCAGATAATCAGGTTGAAGGTTCAGCTTGTATGATTAAAACTTGTAGCAGAAGAGTCCGGAAGGACAAGAAGGGCAGCCCGAGCAGTGGGTTCTCAGGACAGCAGCAGCCTTGGGAAGAGAGCTGCCTCCCCATCCTCCTGTCGGGAACGGCTGGACCAGCAGGGTTGGGGTAGGAAAGCCAAGGAGTTTGCTTTAGGAATGTGTGTGATCTCTTGGCCAGCTGAGAACTCGGGAGAGAGCAATTTCTAAGACCCACAAAGACCCCGGGCACATCTAACAACACTGGCCAGTCTATCCATGAAGTTGCCGTGTACCAGGCGGACTTTCCCAGAGTAATGAATAGCAAAAACAATTGGCTGCTATCACATTCTAGGTCGTCTGAAATTTAAAAACTGTTTTCTGACCTTAGGGACATCGTTAATGACTGACTTTCAGGGATCCAGTGAGAGCATGCTGAGGATGAAGGAATGTGGGGAGTACGTGAACTATACCGCTACCAGGGACACGCTCTGCCTGTCTTTCCTCATGAGTCTTCTCCTCAAGAATTCCTACCCTGTCCTTCTCACAGGTAGCAAAGATAAGGAACAGGGAATTTCTAAGTTGGGGAGAAGTTTAACATTGGGTCTAATCATTTTTAAGTGGGAATTAATAATTAATTAATAGGTGCTGAAAATTTAGACTGATTTTCACAATCTTAGCAACAGCCCATCTTAACAAGGACATTCTAAGTCTGTCTATGTACCTTCCGCGTCCTCCTCCTTCCCCACCTCACCCCCCCCCCTTTTTTTCTTGCTGCCCTTGAGAGGTGAGCCTCTCACATCCACCTCCCAAGTGCACCCATCACTCTAGACTTGGGTGTTATATTTTTTCATCTTTTCATTACATTAAAGACAAATTCTAGAAGTAGACACATTGGATGAATGTGTGGTTGACCTCCATAGCCCATGAGCCTTAGAGGGCCACATCTGGTAACACCAACTGTCTAATTAAACTTTAACATACAATTTGTAAATATGGCATAAAATTTTTCCAAACTTTTGCTATTACCAAAGGAGTGACTCAATGCAGTTCTTGTTCATTCTGAGTATTCATCCAACCCATTGACTAACATTTTCTTGTCTCTGACCTGTGTTGGCTATCACCAGAGGCAAATTTAATAGAGTGTTCCTGGAGACATACAGAGGACTTCAGCAGTGTGACACTCAGATAACACATATTTACCTCTAATTTGTGCTAAGAAAATTCTTGAATTTTTCTGTTTTGTGAAACTTGGGAGTCATGAGTCCTTATTCTGTTTCAGGAAGTTTTATTTTTAAATGCCTCCTTCGATAATGTTAGCAAAAAAAAAATTTAAGGGAACTAAGTGTTGTGATATATGTCTGTAATTCCAGTACTCAGGGCGCTAAGGCAGGAGGATTGTTGAGTTCAAGGCCACCCTAGGCTACATAATAAGACCCTTCCTCAAAAAAAAAAATGATGAAGTGGGCTAGAGAGAAGGCTCAGGGTCAGCAGCCCTTGCCACTCTGCAGAGGGCTCAGGTCCATGTCCTAGCACACACTTCGTGGTGCACAACCATCTGAAACTCCAGCCCAGGAGGGTCTGCAACCGGCATGGGCAGGAGGCATGCACATGGTGCATATACACATACAGATACGGTGTTCATACACATAAAATGTTTTTTTAATTGATTTTGTTCTGTTCAAAGAGTTTCATCTAACACAATTCTAGTGTGCTATAAGCAAGAAATAGTTCTGATGGGCTTAAATGAACATTAAATAAAAGTTATTATTATCTCCTAATCTATCTTTTGTAACAAATATAAATCAAACAATTTAAAAGAAATTCACATTAAGTTCCTACTTAACCTCTCACATTTAAAACAGAACAGCGAAAACTATGCTTTCCATCCGTGCAGATTCAAATGAGTACATATATGCCACTATTCGTTTTACCATATGAACATGTGTAATCTTCTGACATGTGGCTCTAACCTAGTGTATCTCCCCCTCAGGAGATTCTGGTGTCGGGAAGACTACTGCCATCAATGAGATGCTTGACAAGCTAGAGGGTCGAGGAACATTTGATATAAAATTCGGGTCAATTTTAGGAAAAGTCCTGTTACATAATGAAATTAAAAGATCAAGGTATACATATTAAACTTTAAACTTGGCTTCTCTGGTAAAAACGTTTCCTTGATGTATGTTGACTTTGTTCTTACAAAGCAAATCTTTTATATAATGATGAGAATTATTCAAATGAGGCAATAAGAAAAAAATGTTTTCCCAATCTCTTAATATATATACTTGTAAGGTACAGTGGGCTGTTTAAGTGTGTGCATGCACTGTAAAATTATGTCAGCTGATTAACACACCCGCCTCCTCATGTACTTACATTTCATAGTGAGAACACTTAAAACCTGTGTTTCTGCAGCTTTGCAGTATATGTTAACAGAACCCTCCAGACCCATGTGATCCACCTTGAAATCAGATTCCTCCTATTTGGATCCTCCCACCTCACCCTCGGCCCCTAATACCTACCCCTCTTTCTGCTTCCACCCCCTTCATATTCTCAGTATAGTGGAGACTGTATAGAATTTAATCCTCCTTTCCTGGCTTACTTTACTCTTTATGGCAATATTCGGTTGTTTTGATCAATATCCATTTTTATTATATTCTTTTAATTTTAATTTTTTTAATTATGTATCTGTGTGGGGGTTTGTGCACGTGAATGCCGATGTCTGCAGAGGCCAGAGGAGAGCATCATATACCCTGAAGCTGGTGTTTGGGGTCGTTATGTGCTGTGTGACATGAGTACCAGGAACCTAACTCCAGTCCTCTGCAAGAGCGGGAGAGCTCCTAGCCACAGAGGCATTCATTCCCTCCAGTCCTGTCATCACTTCTTCCACCTCGTTCTTCCTGTTCAGGATTGCTGTATCTATTTGGAGTCTTCTGATTCCAAAAGAAAAATGAAAAATAGCTTGAGTTTTGATAGAGGTTACATGAATTTATAGATCATTTTGGGTAGTATAAACATTGTAACAGTATTGATTTTTCTAAACCATGAATACTGGCTATAGTTTCAGATAATTGTGTGACTTTTCAGCTTCGTTATAGTTTTCAGTAGCTAGATTTTTTACTTAGTGAGATGTCATTATAGCTTTTATCCTTTGTTCTATTACTATAACGTATCACTTTTATTGATTTGTACATATTGGACCATCCTTGCATCCCAGGGATAGTGATTCTCAGTTGATCATGAAGAATGGTCTCTTTAATGCTCTGTTGAATTTGGTTTGTTAGCTTTCTGCTGAAGATTTTTGCATCTGTGTTCCTAAGTAATACTATCTTGAAGTTTTCTTTGTTTAAACTGTTTTTTCTGGCTTTCTTCTTAGGGCAATGCTAGCTTTATGAAATGAGTTTGGAAATATTCCTTCTACCTCCATTTTTCAGTAGTGTATGATATTAGTATCCATCCTTCGTTAAATAATCACTAGAGTTCAGTGTGAAACCACATGGTTCTGTGATACTTTTTTCTTTTTTTTTTTTTTTTGGTTTTTCAAGACAGGGTTTCTCTGTGTAGCTTTGCGCCTTTCCTGGGACTCACTTGGTAGTCCAGGTTGGCCTCGAACTCACAGAAATCCGCCTGTCTCTGCCTCCCGAGTGCTGGGATTAAAGGCGTGTGCCACCACCGCCCGGCTATACTTTTTTCTTTAATGGAGAACTTTTTGCTACTGATTTAACCTCCTTCCTTATTATTGGTTCACCATAATTACCTGTTTAGAGAAAAATCTTTACTTTTTTCCAAAGTGTTAACAGCTAGATTCATTCATTTAAATCAGATACACTTGCATTTATTTTAAATATAACTAAGTTTAGAACCACATATGTTATATAACATAAAATATAACTATAAGCGATTTTCCTCCCAGAAAAATGCACCTCAGATATACTCACAAAGTTTTATATAATATCAATTTTTGTAATAGAAATAAATCATCTACATATGAAACATAAAAAGACTTTACAAAGAGCTTGTGCCTATCATTCTGAATTTTGTCTACCTCTTCATAAGAAAAATATAAACCTGTTTTGCAAATAAAAATTTCCAAAATAAAACACATTTTTAAAATTAAGTCTCACATTGTTAAAATTTTAGAGAAGCCTGTTTTTTCAGCTGAATAAGAAAATGACATGTGGAGAAGTCTTAAGATTATAAAAGTGTGAACAGAAAAACAAATGTTTTCTTGTGGGAAATCCAAGTAAGATCAATGATGTGCTGTTACTTTGATTAGATTTTATTACTACAACTAAAACTATAAACTAATTTTGGATCCTTGAAACATTTGATTCCAACAGCATAAGGCAGAATATCAACATCTTGATTGCCGAGACCTACAAATCAGCCATCGGAGGTTTCGGTAAGTGTGGCCGCGTGGGATCGAAACTATCTCTTGATCTGTTGTGTTCTTCTCTACTGTGGCCATATGCAAAGCCATTCCTTACTGTGAGAAGTCATAGAGTAAAAACTGGAATTGCTTTAATCCCAACACTCAGGAGACAGAGGCAGGCAGATCTCTGTGAGTTCAAGACCAGCCTGGTCTACAGAGCTAGTTCCGGAACAGCCAGGGCTACACAGAGAAACCTTGTCTCAAAAAACAAAAGCAAAAACAAACAAACAAAAACTGGGATTGTTCATTTAAAATACAACCTGCTGGAAATTATCCAGGACCCACTCAAAGCTCCTAAAAAGGTACAAGAGGCTCTGGTGGAGGAGGTCGTCTGCACTCACAGGTGAGTCCTGTCACCCTGGTAAAAGAGCAGATGGAACCTAGAAGCTGCTGCATTCTTCCCTGACTTTCAGCACACACAGGAGAAAGTCATGACTCTGTAGCTCTCATGCCAGGAGGTATAGCAGAAACATGAGTTCCAGAGATAGTTTAGGGTCTTGAACTACTGTAGGCTCATCCTACACATCCCTCTGAATGATTCTTCCTCTGGGAACGAGTCCTGCATGCACCTTCCCCATCATTCAGCTCGACATTGTAACATAGACAAATGAAGATGCCCCCGCGCTTCATACCACTGCATGTGCTATGGTTTCCGATGTGCAGTTTACAATGAAAGATAATAACTATTCAAAGCTACTGTTCCTCTCTCGGAGCATTGTCTTTGAAAGAACAACAATAAAATAAAATTGCTTGTTTCAAATTTCTTAACACCCTAAAATAGAGCAAACATTGCTTAAACTGCCCTAAATTTATTTCTCCTTTTGTATTTGGCATTGTAGATATGAGTACAAAGAAAGTCATGATTAAAACTGATGATGCCCCAATTAAAAATGATAAAGGAATTATAGTCTCTACGATCAATTTAACCACCAACGTGACAGCCGCCAAAACCAAGGAGATGATTCTGCGGAAGTTAGTTAGAAGAGCCAAAGACGTACTTGGAGCCCCGAAAAACAACAGGGTAATTTAGCCCCCCTAATCTGTAAGAAAATGGTTTGTTTTAGTTAGTAAAAAGGAGAATATACACTCCTGGGCACTGTTTAAAAATGCACTTACAATGGGGGCGTTGATTCTCAAATCGGTGTATTCCTCTTCCAGTACGATGGGTTGTCCTGGGTGAGAGTTATTAAGACCAGAGGAATATGCCAAAATCTCGATGAAGATTGTCTGGAGCCTGAGTTAGCTGATGGTGCTTTGTTGCTGTAGTTTCTAGCTCATTTTCATCTGCTGCATGAAGCTCTAAAAGAAAGAGTGACTTCTAGAACCCGCAGACTTGGAGAAGGCAAGAAGGAAGTGTCTTGTGGGAACAAGGCAGATACCCCGTGGTACCAGATGTTCTTCATCTCACCTCCAGTCTGCTTGGCATGGAATCAACTGTCAATTTATTATCTGAGTCACAGGTGGAATTTACGGCCATTGACTCCCATTCAGTACCATGAAGTTAGCTCAGGGTCAAGCGGTTTGCAAGATTCATGAATGGCCTGCGTGGCCCCGGGAGTCCCTGCTCTCAATGTTTGTGTCACCTTTAGGAGGTCTTAAGGGCTTGCTTCAGATTCCCTGGACTTCAACCGAAGATGTGGATAAAACTGGTAGATCTTTGCCTACATGAATAGACTTTAGGGATTCTGAAAGGGTTTCTGCAACCTATAATCACACCATTAGAAAAGGCAGGCAGGAAACATGGCTGCCAGTCTGTATTCCAGGAAGAGAAACAATGTTCTCCTTAAAAAAAAAAAAAAAAGCCGGGCAGTGGTGGCGCACGCCTTTAATCCCAGCACTTGGGAGGCAGAGCCAGGCGGATCTCTGTGAGTTCGAGGCCAGCCTGGGCTACAGAGTGAGATCCAGGAAAGGTGCAAAAGCTACACAGGGAAACCCTGTCTCGAAAAACCAAAAAAAAAAAAAAAAGTAACATTGACAGTTACAAGTTGGGAAATCAAAACAGCTATTTGTATTTTTGTTTTCCAAAAAAATAAATGCAACCAAAAGGATTCATTGCACAGAGACTGTAATTGATACACTTGACTGCATAATATTTTCCTAGGCAAAAAGTAATACAGATTTAAAAACTGAAAGTGCTTCTGAATTTGCTGCCCAAACCAGGGTGCATATGAAACAGAAAAGCTAAATCCGACAACAGAGCAAGCACATGGTAAGAAGTAAGCTGGCACATTCAGAAGCAAGCGCCACAGTTAAATTGTTTGATCATTATCAAAAAACATTCCTAAGTATTATGTAGTTGTGTTAGGGACCAAGGGTGGATAGAGTTTCTGCTGGTTGGGACACTTGCTGTCTTCTAAGACCATAGCTTCAAAATAGATTTAATCTTCTGCTTTTAATTTTAAAACAGATTTATTGCATATAATTTTGTTCTTAAACAATAGCATATCTGTAATTCAGAATTTTTAAAAGGTTGCACTAATTAATATTTTTAAACATTCTGTCTCCCTTAAGATTGTAGTATTTATTGATGATATGAATATGCCAACACCAGAAAAAGGTGGAGCCCAGCCACCCCTGGAATTGATCAGACAGTTATTAGAAATGGGTGGGGTTTATGATACGGAAAGAAATACATGGAAGGTACAGTATATACTAAGATTTTCTCCTCACTAAATATTGTTACTGAACGCTTACAGCAACATTGAGTAGAGAATTTAGAAAGTCAGATACATTAATGTGTCCCTGTTGAGACCCTTTTTCGGTTCCTTCTCTAGAAATGAGAAGCCCCTTTGTTCCAAAACTGACTCCACCAATGTCTACTGTCCAATCCTCAGCTCTGTCCTCTGTAAGACGAGATGACTGTGCTGCAAAGTCTCATGTCTCGGGCAGACTCAAGCTGAGATTCCAAATGAAGCATACTTGCTAGTGAGACACCAGCCAGACTATCCCAATCACCATCCACCTAAGGCAGAGAGGAAGAGCCCCAATGCAGCCCTCCAGAGACAATTTGAGAGAGATGGGGGAGGGGAGTGAGTCCTAGAATACACGGCCTGGACAAAAGCCTTAAAGCGGTCAGAAAATGATCACAGCAGGTCTTTGGTGGCATTTCTGCAGCCCTGGCACAGGCATGGAGAAGGACCAGGGGTGTCAAAAGACTGGGTTTGTGGGGGGCCCGCCCCCACCTTTTCCCCCAGGATCCTCTTGAGGAGTGAAGGATAAGAGATTTAGATAGAAATATAGAGGGGAGAGAGACAGGTAGAAACACAGGATAGCCTCGGGAGGGCCTGGATCCTAATCCACCAGCCCCCTCTGTCTCCTCTACAGGACTTTTTAAAGGAACACCAAGGGGTGGGACAAAAGACCTCCCCCCATCACAGCCAAGTGCAGACCCTTCCAAACATCTGGAAACCTCCCATGTGGTCAACCCACCCCCTTATGCAGCCCTGCTGGGTAAAGCACACTCCGAGCTCACTAGGAAACCTCTGTGGGCTCCCACATGGGTTCTGTTCTGACTGTAGCCATGCACAGCACTGTGGCTTTGTAGTGTTTCAGGGTCATTACAATGTTACCTAGGCCAGTCCTGGCTACAACAGGGGCACATCGCTGTGATAACTCACTCATCAAGGCATCCTCTTTGCTAGCCTCAGTAACACATTGCTTATTTTCCAATGACTCCTCATTTATTTTTAATATACATAGAATCATTGGACATATCTATAGATACAGTGTGACATTTTGCTATGTTTATACAAAACATAATCATGAAATTTGAGCTCATGAATCACCTCAAACATTTATCATTTTCTTTAAGTAATGATTCCCAAATCCTCTCATCTAGTGATCTGGGGATGTGCAACTTAGTCCTGCTGTCTGGAACTTGGTGCCTGTTGTTCACCCTCTCCTCATCCTCCCTCCCTGCTAGCCTTCTAGTCCTTTGAGATCACCTTTCTCATTGGAGTGTACAGAATCCTAGTCTTTGTTTTTTAATTAATGTTTTACTAACATACAAAGCAATGTGTTCTGTTTTGATATTTTTGTGCATTTATATCATTGTACCTTGCCCTGATTTGTCTCCCTCTCTCATCCCTGTCCCTCACTGGTCCCTTCTCTTCCCCCAAGTAGTTCTACTTCTGATGTCATGTCAAATCTGAATATATATATATATATATATATATATATATATGATTCATATATATGAAAGTAAATGTGTGATATTGTTCCTTCCCTGTCCCCCATTATCCTCTCTTTTTCTCCCTCCCCTATTCATTTATACACCCTTCTCCTCTCATGCTGCCTTCTTCCTTTATATTGTATGTGTTTGTTTATTTACATCTAGAAAACACAATATTTTCCTTTATGAATTTGTCTTTGTGTCATAGTGATCTCCGGCTCCACCTACTGCCCTTCAAATGATTTAACATCATTCTTTTTTTGGTTTGGGTTTTTTGTTTGTTTGTTTGTTTGTTTGTTTGTTTGTTTGTTTAGATGTATTTATTTATTATGTATACAGTGTTCTGCCTGCATGTACATATGCAAGCCAGAAGAGGGCACCAGATCTCATTACAGATGGTTATGAGCCACCATGTGGTTGCTGGGAATTGAACTCAGGACCTCTGGAAGAGCAGCCAGTGCTCTTAACCTCTGAGCCGTCTCTCCAGCCCTGGTTTTTATTTTTAATTATGTATATGAGTTCATGTCTGTGTGTGGGGATGTTCACCTGAGTGCAGTTGCCTGTGGAGGTCAAAAAAGGGTGTTAGATCCCCTGGAGCTGGACTTAGAGGAGGTTTTGAGCTCTACAGTATGGGTTCTGGGAACTCAACTCTAGTTCTGTGCAAGAGCAGTATGTAGTCCTAATCATGAAACTAACTATCTATCCAGCCCTACTTCACTCTTTTTTATAACTAAATAGAATTCTCTGTGGTGAGAGATGGATTTTGTTTTGTTCTTCTATATGTAGCTGTCCAGTTTTTTCAAGACCATTTGTTGAAGAACTGCCTTTTTCTAACTGGCTGCTTTGGAGTTTGGCTTATTCTCCTTTTTCTAAGACTTTGAGATGTATCCTGAAGTTATTTACTTGGGATCCAATTCTTCTTTATTACCTTTAAGTCATCATACAAAGTAATGAGTTTCATTACAGCGTTTTCAGGTGTCTGTGTGGATAAACTTTGTTTAATTACCCCCCACACACACACTGCCTCCTCTTAGTTTTTAGTGTAAGCACTCATAGCTGCTCCTCTGCAACGTCCTCCCCTTGGTCCTAAAGGCTCTGATGAACTGACTGCTTTCATCTTCATTTGAGTCTAGGAAGGTTTTTATTTTCACCCTGATTCCTCCAATGACTCGTTGGTCACTCAAGAAGACAGTGTTTAATCTCTGGGTCTTTCTCTTATTTCTACTTTTACTCCACTGTAACCCGATAGGAAATTGTTTCAATAAATTTGCCTTTTGCTAAGACTTGCTTTATGGACTAAACTGTGGACAATTTTTTCAAAGTTACACATGCTGCTAAGAATAATGTGGACCCCACAGCTGTTGTATGGCTTATTCTATAAATGTCTGTTAAATTTATATAACCCATGGTGTAGATCACTGTGAAGTTTCCTTATTAGCTTTTAGCCTTGATGACCTATTTCAGGAGTGAGCTATTGAAGTCACCGACTGTGGTTATATCCAGACCTATGTGTTCTTTTGCATCATTAATGTTTGTTTTAAGAAACTGGACGTCCCAACATTCAGTGAACGTGTGTGTGTACATTGTTACAGCTTCTTGGTAGACCCTCCACTTTGTTAATATGCAGTAGCTGTCTTGTGCCTCTCCTGAAGGTCTTCAGTTACAGCATACTTCTTCGGTTATCAGAATAGTTCTGCCAGAATGATTTTTGCTTTCATTTGCTTGGTTGATTGATTTCTGTCCTTTCTCTTGGAGATTTTTTTTTTTTTTTGAGTGAGCTATGTTTTTGTTTGTCTGGTTTTTTTGTTGTTGTTTTTTGGTTTTTTTGTTTTGTTTTGTTTTGTTTTTTGGTGTTTTTTTTTTTTTCAAGACAGGGTTTCTCTGTGTAGCTTTGCGCCTTTCCTGGAAGTCACTTTGGAGACCAGGCTGGGCTCAAACTCACAGAGATGCACCTGCCTCTGCCTCCTGAGTGCTGGGATTAAAGGCGTGCGCTGCTGCCGCCGCCGCCGCCGCTGCCGCCGCCGCCGCCACCCCACCCCACCTCCCCCACCCCCCACCCCCCCACCCCCACCCCCCACCCCCGGCGTGAGCTGTGTTTTTTGGAGGACATTGTCCAACTGACTAGTCTGCATTATTTAATTGGGAAGTTAAAACATTTACATTTAGGATTATCGGTGGGAAATATCTACTATTATATTTTTTTAGAGCCCCAAAATGAATACAATGGAGCAGTATTTGACTTTCTGTATCTGGGCTATTTCACTTAGCATGATGTCTTCCAGGCTCATTTATGTTATTGGTGTGAAGAATACAGATATATTTTATATACTAATTTAATCTCTGTTGAATGTGCATGTGTATATATATATATAACAGTAGGACTATTGGAGCATGTGGTGATTATATTTTTATGAGGAACCTAAACCCTGCTTTTCATAATGTCTGTGCTAATTACATCCCCTCTAGTAGTTTACAAGAAGTTCCCTTTGTCGCAGCCTCACCAGCATTTTTCATTTCTTTTCTTTTTACTAACAGCTGTTCTAGCTGGGATGAAATGTTATCTCACTATTGTTTTTATTTGAATTTCCCTGACACTCAATGGTGACTGGTTCTTTTTTTCCCCATTTACCAGCTTGTTGTATATATGGTTTGTTGTTGTTGTTGTTGTTGTTGTTGTTGTTGTTGTTGTTGTTGAAATGTTTCCCAGGTTTTTGTTGGATTATTTGTAATGGGGTGCTGTTGGGATATTTGAGTTCCTTGTATACTCTACACTGTAACCCCTTGTCGATGTCCGGTCACACTGGCGACTGCTGTGCTATGCTGAAACTTCTTGTTTGGTATAATCCCACGTGTCTATGTTAGTTTGGCCTCTCATGCTTTTGAACTTTTTGCCCAGACCGGTGTCGTGATGTATTACCCCATGTTTTCTTCCGTAGTTTCACATTTTGAAGTGATTGTCATTTTTTTTTTAATGGGCTGTTCCTGATGACATTTAGAATGCCTGCTGGAAGTGACTTATCATGAAGTTACATCTTATGACAGGTTACATATAAGAAGACAGGTTTCTATTACCATTGTAATTTTTGTTTTATAGTAAATAGTAATCTAAATGTTTGCCTAAATTCTCCTGCTTGGGGTGAGGAAATGGATACATATTTACTTATTACAGATGCTTTTCCTTTTGAAAACTCTTCCCACAGACTATTCAAGATCTTTCTATAGTCGCTTCTTGTGCGTCTTCTGCCAGTGGGAATGATATCAGTCCACGGCTCCTCAAACACTTCTCCATACTGGTATTGCCTCATCCTCCACAGAGTGCCTTATGTACTATCCTTCAGGTAATGCATCGAGCTCGTTCCTGTCTCTCTCTCTCACCCTCCCTCCCTCGTCTCCTCCTCCCTTGTCCTCCCTCCCTCCCTTCCTCTCTGGGATAGAACCAGGTTCTCAAGAATGCTGTAGTACTCTACTACACTGCTTGCCTTTTGTCAACTGGACACAAGCCTAGACACACCTGGGAACAGCGAATCTTCCCTTTTTCTGTGTGTGGTGGTTGAAAGAGGGTTTCTCTGTGTAGCCCTGGCTGTCCTGGAACTCACTCTGTAGACCAGGCTGGCCTTGAACCCAGAGATCCACCTGCCTCTGCCCCCCAAGTGCTGGGATTAAAACTTGAGGTGTTGTCTTGGTTGGTATTGATGTGGGAGGGCCCAACCCATCGTGGGCAGCGCCACCCCTGGGTAAGTCATCGTGGGGATATAAGAAAGCTTACTTAAGTAAGCCAAGAGGAACAAACCAGTAAGCAGCACCCTCCATGGCCTCTGTGTCAGTTCCGCCTCCAGGTTCCTGCCTGAGTTTATATCCGGCCTCTCTTGGATGATGGACTGCAAGCTGTAAAGTGAAATAAACCCTGTCTTCCCCATCCAGCTCATTTTCTACTGGGGGCAAAAAAGAACATATTATAAGTAAAAGTCTGAGAAACTGAAAACACTAACACTGATCAATTATTCTTGTCTTCATAAATTTTATTTCTCCTATATTTTCTGGACTACTATTATGATTTATCTCTTAATATTGAAATCACAATTTTGTGTTCATAAGAAGTGCTATGGTACATGTCCAGTGCAATCCTAGGACTTTATTCTTCTGACTGAGGTTCGATGTGTCTGGCATGGACCCTGTAAGCATGAGCACTCTTAGTTCGGATCTGTGCATTTTCTTATAGGAGGCGGGATCACTTCCACCACTGGAAGCTGGCACACACATCTACTTTCTTTTAAAGCAATCTACGTGTGGCCTGTATTCTCCTGCATCAAAATCATAAGGGATCTGAGGGAAACTGGTTTTAATTTACCTTTAAAGCTTATAAAGAAAGAAAATGTAAGATTAATTTTGAAGAAATTTACTGTGTTCTATGCAATCTCATACATCAGATGTATAAATTTACACTATATTTCACTTTGAGCCATCTTTCCCACAAGGGATTTTGGAATCCCCAAAGAAAACCCATGTGTTTGGCAGTCCAGATAGGGTAATTTTCTAATATTTGCCCCCCTGGGAGAGTAAGGAGATAGGAGAATACCACAACTGATGTGCACAGAGGTGGGCCACCAACTGTACCCAAAGAACACACATCTCATGCCTCTAGACTATGGCACAAATACTAAGACCTCTCAAAACATCTGTTTCCCACACCCAGAGTACCTTTGTACGTAAGCCACCACCCTGTCCTAAGATTCTGACTACTAATAATTTTTAGTGAAATTAACCCTCCATGGCAGTCCATAAGCCTGCTTCTTGATAAATATTAGCTGTAGCCCAAATTTAAATTTTTTAAGTGAATTATTAAATTTTCTTTTCAAAGGCTCACTTGGGAATGTATTTCTCCGTGTATAACTTCGTAGCTGAGGTTCAGAAATGTAGAGACCAGATTGTGCTTTGTTGCCTGGCGATATATCATCAAGTCTGTAAGAAACTGCTGCCAACGCCAACCAAATGCCACTACATGTTTAATCCCCGAGACATGTTCAAGGTTTGTTTTGAAATTAATTCTCTGGCGTATTTTGCACATTTAAATTGAGATGTAATTGTTCTGCATTAAATCTCTGCCTGTCTCCCTCCCTGTTGGTACTGTTCACATGAGATTGTGAGAAGGTCTAAAAAGTGAATTTACATGAGCAGCTTGTACCACAGGTCCACTGAACTGAAGGATCCTTCAATTAATCTGAAGTAGAGGATCCAATAACAGACCCACTCAGGCTTCCGGAGTACAAGCTGGGATCCTGGAAGGGGAAAGGGCAAGGTCACAATGTAGTTTGGCTTTGGCTTTGTTTGGAGGATTTTTGTGGCTTCACAGGAGTGAACCTATCTATATAAGTACTCCATAGACTTTCGTGAATTCCCTCCACTTTCCCAGCAGTGTTGGCTCTGTCAGCAGCCATGATTAAATGACTTTCAAAATTCAGTGTAAAGAAAAAAAAATTAGCTAGGCATGGTAGCTATGGTAGTTTGAATGTAATTGGCCCCATAAGCTCATAGGGAGTGACATTATTAGGAGATGTGGCTTTGTTGGAGTAGGTGTGATCTTGTTGGAGGAAGTATGTCACTGTGGAGGCGGGCTTGAGGTCTCATATGCTCAGGATACTACCTAATGTCTCAGTCTACCGTCACCTACAAGATGGTAGAACACTCAGCTCCTTCTCCAGCACCATGTCTGCCTGCATGTCACCATGTCCCACCATTATGATAATGGACTGAACCTCTGAACTGTAAGCCAGCCACCACAATTAGATGTTTTCCTTTGTAAGAGTTGTCATGGTCATGGTGTCTCTTCATAGCAGTAGAAACCCTAACTAAGGCAGTAGTGCACACCTTTAATCCTAGCATTCTGGAGGCAGAGGTGGATGGATCTCTTGAGTTCAAGGCCATCCTGATCTACAGAAAGAGTTCCAGGACAGCCACACTATACAGAGAAACCTTGTCTCAAATCACCCCCCAAAAAAGAGGATGAGGAGGAGAAAAAAGAAATGAAGGAAGAAAAGAAAGAAAAGGAAAGAAGGAAGGAAGAAGGGGAAGAGAGAGAGAGAGAGGAGAGAGGAGAGAGAGAAGGAAGGAAGGAAGGAAGGAAGGAAGGAGGGAGGGAGGGAGGGAGGGAGGGAGGGAGGAAGGAAGGAAGGAAGGAAGGAAGGAAGGAAGGAAGGAAGGAAGGAAGGAAGGAAGGAAGGAAAAAGAAGAAAAGAAGAAAGTATGGTACCTTTCTTCCCACAGGAGTTCTAAATCAGAACTGAAAGCATTGACCACATCAGTATTTGTCAGTACCTCACAGCCAGGTACAGTGGTGCCTGTAATCCAGTATTCAGGGGGCAGAGGCAGGAAGATCTCTGAGATCAAGGCCATCTTGTTCTACATGAAAAATTGTACGCAAGTCAAAGCTACAGAGTGGCACCTTGTCTCAAAAAAAGGGGGGAAGATAATAAAAAAGTCCCTCACTGTCACCTACACTGGCAACATTTGCAACCAGGCTGTGGTTTCTGGTCCTGAAAAACTCTCTTAGATAAACCTGAGACATTACCAAACCTCCTCCCACTAAGCAGTTTTCTTGGGCTTTAACTTGCCCATCCCATAAAAAAAAAAAAAAAAAAAAAAAAAAAAAAAAAAAAAAAAAAAACATTCAGGTTGTTACAGAAGTTGAAGACTCTTACCTTGCAAAGTTTTTTTCTATTTTTGTAAAATATAAGCCCACAAAACGTGAGCTTTTATTTTGCACAATACCCCGTTAATGTTGATTATATGTTATTTTTTCATCTCTTACAGCTTCTGCTGGGGTTGATGCAGGCAGACAAGAGCATTATCAACTCCAAAGAGATGGCTGCTCAGCTCTTTGTTCATGAAGCCAGCCGGGTGTTTCATGATCGTTTAATCGAACCCAGTGAAAAGAACCTTTTCTATCAGCTTCTCTCAAAGGAACTCCAGAACCATCTGCAGGTGTGTTCTTAAACATACACCAAGTGGAGTTTTGCACACACAAAAAAATGTCTTCAAATATGTCTGTGATATTGATGAAAGCAACTTTTGTCCTTTAAGAATTCCATTTCTTACTTGAAGACATCGGCGAGCACAGCTTGAGATATGAGGGAAATGATCAAGCCTTGATTCCTTTGTTCATGATTCTGGCCTCTCAGAACCTCCACACTGCGCCTCCCTCTCCACAGCCAGTAGAAAGGCCCATGGGAGTTGCCAACACCCTGTCTTTCCCTGCTCCTTTGACCTTTAGCCTCCTTGCTGTCTCTTTTAATGCAGGTCACAGAGAAAATCGCAGTCAGCTGACTCTTGTCAGAGTCTTGAGGCTCAAGGGGCAGTGAGTCGGCTCTCTTCACTGCATCATCCTGAGACACCTGAGGATGATGTTAGGGGCATAGCCAAACATAGTGAAACAGAATTGTAGGATGCAAACATTATCCACAGAGCTCTACTTCTATAAATGTGCACATAAACAAATATATGTAAATATGTGTCTGACATGAATATTTAAATAGGCACATGTACCTGTATGGTTCTGAGATAATTACAAAGTCAGAGATTTTAAAATTTTTATAGACATCCCCTTTGCTATATTCTCTTTCTTCAGATTATCTGCCTTTTAATCTAGACTTACCTTAATATTATCATTTATGCTGGCCCATATCGCTCTGATTCTTCAATCTTTTTTAAAGTCCGTTGAAATACATTGGCATTTAGGACCTCAACATAATGCCTTTTCCATCTCCACATCCACCAGCCTGCCTCCTCCCATCAATTGTCTAGAATCTCCTACAGTTCTTCCCAGAATGCAGATCTTCCTTTGCCTCCCTGGAGCTGCCCTTGGACCATCTCTTCCCTAGTCCTTCGAATGGGTGCTGGATCTCCAACCCTTCTGTTCTTATCTGTCTTCCCTAGCAGCCTGAGAGGCAGTGGGATCTGGTTCCAAGGCCCTCCCTCATGAGTGGTATACCTTGAGCAAGGGCGGTGATTTCCTACCCCATAGGTCTGTGCTGAGAATGAGCAACTCTAATGAAAATAAAACATTTAGAATTGTTTCTGATACATAGTAAGTGATACATCTAAGCTATTATAATACTGAAAAATACTCTTATGTCTACATGTTAAAGATTTATTTATTTAGTAAATGTATATGGGTGTCTTGTCTGCGTGTATGTCTGCACACCAGAAGAGGGCAGTCTAAAACTATAGTTATAGATAGTTGTGAGCCCCCATGTGGGTGCTGGGAATTGAACCTAGGACCTCAGTGCTCTTATGAGCCATCTCTCCAGCCTCCTACATTTTAAATACAGGCAAGAAATTTGGTGGAAGTAATCTGAACTGAACCTTAAGAGAGAGAGGACTGTAAGCCTATGCCACGCTGCCCTGGGCATCTCCCATTCAACATGTTGGAAAGTATTCCTCATCTACTTTCATTGCGCCCTCTCCACCATCGAGATGCCCTGCTCTAGTGTTGGTCCTTGTCTCCATGCCTCTATGTATACCAGAAGTCTGAACATGCGCCCCTGTCTTCCAATCAGAATGCAAGTTAGTCTCCACAGCCTTGGCTCCTGGTCATTGGTCAGACTCAGGTCATGCCCAGCACACTGAGTTAAATAACACAGGCTCAGGAAGGCTGTTCCCCACCGTGAGTGACCTCTAAAGGAGGTCCAGCACTCAGGAATGGCAAGGTGGGCAGCCTCAGTTACACAGGATGAACAGGTCTTTAGAATTGTTGGACATAATAGTATGTATTTGAGGTGGTAAATGTGTTTTATTTAGTTTTTATTTCACATTTTAATGACTTTCTAGTCTGTACATATATGAAACTATAACTTGTCAGTTTACAATATGATCATTTTTTTAATTCAGTGCATACTTTTGACCTTTTGGTAACCTTTTCTGGCCAGTACCAACCTCCATTTAGACGGTGACTTTTCTTTGTATAAGACTTGTGGGACTTGCCTATCACAGACCTGCCTTAGCACTTTCCAATCTACATGCCTCATAAAGACAGAGTCATTGATTTATCTCTTGATAAATCTCTGGGATTCAGCTTAATATAAGCATTCAACAAATACATCTAGGATGAATAAGTAAAGAATGAATAAAGGGTGGGGCTGGCCAGAAGGCTCAGCATGTGAGTTTTTGTCCTGAAAACCTGACATCCTGAGGTCTCGCCCCAGTCCCACATGAAGGTAGAGGAGAGACCCAACTCTCTCCTCCCCCCCCCAACCAAATCATCCTCTGACTTCCACACATGCCCACACACATACAATAATAAATTTTGTTTTAAAAAGAATGAATGAGGGAATAGACAGACTAGTAAAGGAATAGTCAGAAGAGAGTTCATTGCTTCCTGTCCTGTGGGGAGCTCCTGGCCTCCCTGTGAGTGCCCCCCCCACACACACACACACAAGTCCTTTTTCACCTTTTATTATGAGGAGCAGATCCAAAGGCAACACATAATGAGGAAGCACTTTCATGGGAACAGGTTTTCCTTAGCCGCCATCAGCCCTGTGGGTGGCAGAAGCAGCTATAATTCCCCAAATTAAAGACCGTAGCAACCAAACTTTGCTTACGAACACAAGGATATAAATTATTAGCATGAGAATTAACACCTAATTAGTTGGTTGTCTTTTTTAGAGAGTGGAATGTGACTCTAATAATAGGGAACATAATGCACGAGGCGCTGTCTGGAGAGCTTTACACCCCATCCCTGCTTTAATCTTCATTCATAACGCCTCTGTGATGTAGGCCCTGTTATTATCCTCAGTTGACACAGTGCCGAGCAGAGGAAGGGTACCCAAGGTTACGCAGCTGATCAAGTGATGGCGTCATCGTCCAAACCCAGTATATCTGATGTCACACAGTCTCTTAGCCATCATGCCATTCCATCCCTGGACCATCCTTTGCTAAGCGAATGACTTCTGAACACCCATCAGAAATGTCCCGTGCTAGATAGCAAACAAGGAACCTACTAAGGACTACCGGAAGTTGTGTGGACACCGCCTGCAGCCACCTCTAGCCAGGAGCTACAGGACAGCTCGCGGGAGCTCTGATAAACCAGTGCAGGCACCTACCTCTGTGGTGAACGAGGGGGAAAGGGCCATTCGCTGTGCTGGTTTTAGAGAAGAGGAAAATTCTGAGACTGTCAACTAGGAGAGAGAAGCAGGCTTGGTATGAAAGAGAACCAAAACCAGGCAGAGTAGACCAAGAAAGGAGCTGTGCAAAGCCACGGGACTGGGGTGGTTACTGACAGCTGACGGAGGAAGAATCCTTTTCCCACATTGTCAGTGGAGCTACAGGCTAGCTATCGCCAGCCACAGAGCTCTCAGCACAAAGGAGAGTTTGTGGACAGAACTGTATTTCAGTATTCTTGGCTTCCTTTATAACATTTGTATTTTATTAGAAGCATTACAAAATATTATTTTGAGGAGGAGTCCACAAGCTTCACTTCCTGAAGGAACACAGATGTGCACGCACACACACATGCGCACACACATACACACAAATAGGTTAAGAGCCTGAGTCCTAGGATCCACCGCCAGAGGTTTCTATGACAGACTGGTCTTAGTAAAAGACAGGATTTCAATGTAAAGAAAATTTTAATTGATCAAATGCTCTCACTGAGTTCCTATTTCACAATAGGTTCCATGGAGTCCTGAAAACCTGATGAATAACCCAGTTATATTTGTGGACTTTGTGGATGTAAATAAGCCTCACAGAAAAAAGGTCTACCAGAGCACCAATAACTATGACAAACTGTTCAACATACTTGCGGAATTCCAAATGAAGTTGGGTTCAACATCTCTGGAGGTAAAGACACATGAAAACCTGAAGAGTACTAAACATGTATATGTTTACTTGTGTATATCTCAAATATTTTAAAGTGTGTATGCCTGAGGTAGGGGAGGCGGGGCGTCCCCTCGGGTTTCAAAGCGGACCATTAGAAACATAGTTGCTTGTGGTTTTCTCTGTACTGTGTCTCAGTGGCAGCCAATTGTAAAGATGGGGTGTAGAGCCGAGGAGGCTGTCGGGGATTGAATGGCAGAGATAACGGTTAAGAAACGCAGGAGAGTGTAGCAGCAGGGCCCAGAGTGGCACACACATGATGCCTGGGCTCTTTTCGTCTTGGCCATTGCTCTGATGAGCGGAGGCCTACTGAAACAGAGATGCCAACCATATCACACATACCATGGGTAACTTCCTAAGTCTCTCCCACCAGCCACTGTCCATACAGAGCGATAGGAAAGCGACCTAGATACCATTTTTCTGCTCTTCGTCCTGTTCCCTCAGCCCCATGAAGGCCCAGGTCAGCTCACCAAAGGAGAGCATGAGCTCGTTGTGAAAATCTGTCTTCTCTAAATGTTGACATAGACTGTTAACTGGATCTAGGCCACCGTGCTACTAAAAAGTCACTCTCACGCCTGTTTCCTTGCGTGTACAACCGTGATGCACACTTGATTTCTCTAACCCTGTAATTGGTTTCTTTGCTACACTTCTAGATGTCTCACACGATTGTGTTCTTCAAGGAAGCTGTAGAACATATTACAAGAGCTGCCAGGATCCTCCGACAGCCAGGGGGTCACATGTTACTGGTATGAATTTCAGTTCTTCAAATGTTTTTAAGTTTGCAAAATAAAAATTCAGAAACTCCAGTAAAATCCACATACAGAAGCTGTATTCAAATAAATTATGAAAATCCCAGTAATAGAGTCATAGAACAGGATCTTTGTCTTCATTGTTTGCAGAAGAAATTTGCTGGCACAGGGCCATGTTATTTGTTTGGGAAAGGCCCCTTCCATGGCTAAACCAGATGTACTTGGCACCACACGCAGTATGTCCTAGCATTAATCTGGCATCTACACAGGTGGATCCTGGCTTCAAAAATAGTTCACTAAGTTGGATGCTGATTTAGAAAGAGGAGCCATTGCACAAAGATGTGTTTCTTATGAGAATAAATGACAGCTGAATTAGTGGAAATTTGCAAATACGTGGAATAGAGAAAAGGTTTTAAAGAGCTAAATAAAATTCACACTATTGGGCCAGCAAGATGGCTCAGTGGGCAAAAGCGCTTGCTGCTAAGCCCAACAGCCTGAGTTCAGTCCCGGGACCCACATGGTAAAGGGAGACCCTACTCCTGTGAGCTGTCTTCTGAGCTCACACCCAGGCTATGTCATGTATGTGCACACACACACACACACACACACACACACACACACTAAATAAATAAATAAATAAATAAATAAATAAATAAATAAATGTAGTAAAACAATTTTAATCCATGATATTTAGCCAATTTGTTATTTATGGATACCATTTATATTTTATTTATAACTTTTTTCTCCAAAAAAATACTTTATCTTGCATGTAGGACAACTAGATTTTGACTGAACAATCCTTTTTTACATAGACATTTGAACAAAATTAACTAAAAGGAATTTTAGAATGAGAGAGTAGAATCAAGAAACAATACAAAGTAAATCTCCTTCCCCCCCCCCCCCCCCCGGCCAGCTATTTTCTTACCAGCTTTCCCATTCATAAATGGTATCACATGAGTCCTCCCATTTCTTCTGTCTGGAACTCCAGCCTGTGGGATGGTGCTGCAGCCTGCCAGAGTCGGTCTTCTCAGTTCAATTAGCCTAAAAACTCCCGCACAGACATGCCCAAAGTTCGTCTCCAAGGTGACTACAGATCCTGTCAAATTAGAAAATACCTTAGAAAAATGAAAGCAATTACACTATATGCCTAAAGCAATAGGAAATCTATAGGTCTAAAGGCTTATACTTAAAAAGAAGAAAACTTCAAATCAATAGCCTAGATTTCTGCCTCAGTAAACTATAAAAAAAGATAATCAAACCCAAGGCTAGCAAAAAGAAGAGAATAATAACAACGGAATAGGAAAAAGCAATAGAAAAACAATTGAGGATTTCGGTGAACCCAAATGTTGGTTCTCTGAAGGATCAAGAAAATCCCCTGAGCTAGACTGACTTGAACAAGACTCAAGTTCAAATCAGTAGTCAAGGGCTATCAATGTCACTTCTACCATTACAGAAATAGGAGGGGCCACAGGAAATAGTAAATTAGACAGCTTCTAGACAGACACTGCCTTAGGCTCTTTCCCTGTGGCTGTGATTAAAAAAAAAAAAAAAAAAAAAACCCGCCCTGACACAAGCAACTTAAGGAGAAGGGTCTCTTTGGGCTCGCAGTTCAAGGTACAGTCCGTCTGTCACAGCAGGGGCATCGAGGCAGCAGGGGCTTGAAGCGGCTGGCCACGTGACACCCATAGTCAGAGGAAGGACATGGTGGATGCATGCTTGCTGCTCAGTTTCCTTTCTCCACGTACACAGCCCAGGATCCCAGTCAGGGGATAGTCCTACTCACAGTAATATGGTTTTCCTTCATAAATTAATGTCAAGATAATTCCTCTTGAGCATGCCCAGAGGCCTGTCTCCCAGATCGTTCCAGGTCTCTCCAAGGTGAGAATTAACACTGACCATCACAGACACAAACATGAAAACTGAAGAAGTTGAAAGCCCTAGTGGGTCCATCACAAATAAACAAATTTAATTCAGCATTCAGAAACTTCCCACAAGGAAAATCTCTTCTCTTCACAATTCTTTTTTGTTTGTTCGTTGTTTTGAATTTTTTTGTTTGTTTGTTTGGTTGGTTGGTTGGTTGGTTGGTTTTGGTTTTGGTTTTTCAAGACAGGGTTTCTCTGTAACTTTGGAGCCTGTCCTAGAACTCACTCTGTAGACCAGACTGGCCTCAAACTCACATAGATTCACCTGTCTCTGCCTCCTATGGTTCAATTTGGACAGCATATTGTCAGCAGTCAAAGCAAGGGCAGTTTCTTGCCCAAATGGCTAGCTTTTGCCATAAAGAAAGCAAACTCCATATGGAGGTTCTTCAATGCTAATCATTCTTTTTTTGAAATATATTGCTGCTGTCAGGAGCAGATTTGTCTCACTGTCATGAAAAGCCTTAGTTATAAACACCTTAAATGCCATATTCTGTGGGTCTTTGAAGTATTTGAAGACCATTTATCTATTTAAATATATCTGTTTAACTTTGAAAACATAGCTAATATGACTACAAGTTTGATTATTATAGATGACTATTAACACATATATATGTGTATGTGTGTTAATATATATACATATGTACATATACATATATACATATATACATATACACATATACATATATACATATATATATTGGTTTTTCGAGACAGGGTTTCTCCGTGTAGCTTTGGAGCCTGTCCTGGAACTCACTCTGTAGACCAGGCTGGCCTTGAACTCACAGAGATCCACCTGCCTCTGTCTCCCGAGTGCTGGGATTAAAGGCGTGTGCCACCACTGCCTGGCTTAACCTATATTTTTTAATTGTCATTATATTTTAAATGAGCTGCATAAGCATAATACCCCAAGAAAGAGTAGAAACATATATACAGTATAACAAAATTAACTTTAAATTTATATCAATAAGCCAAAATCTATACCAATGTAAAATATTTTGAGATTAACAGTTTTTGGATTAAAGTAGATTCAATAATATACCCTTTTATCTTATCATTTCTATATCATATCCCCCTTTTTTCTTTTAGAAAGAGATCTTTGAATTTAACTCCTTTGTCTAGCTTTTTTCCTGACTATGACCAATAACAATTTGTAACCAACCCCCCTTAAATGATAACAAATATTCATAACCCATTTTTGGGAATGTGAGCACTATTTTCTCTAGACTGCTTCCTGTCATCTGGGGTCACTGGCATCTTTGGGGAAACCTTGAGAAAATTAAGGATAATGATTAATTCTTGGCTGTAGTAGTCTGTGAGGCTGGATCATTAGCAGCCTTGAAGTTGTTCTGGATGTAGAACCCACAAACTACAACAGAGGCATTCTGAGATGTTGGGTCACCTGGGCCATCCATTTTCATTGGTGTTTGGTTGCCTTGTTCTGAAAATACATAAACTTTTAAAGGTATCATATATTACAAGTATGGAATACATGGTATGTATAAGTCAGTTAAAGATGATTTTTTGTTTTATGTTTGAGCAGGTAAAATATGCACTACATGTATTGTAGTTTTTCTAGGTTTATTTCTTTATGTCTATAGCCAGAATTTCAGGGGATCTTCCATGATCAAACCTGATCCACATTAATCTGTAATGAATCCATAGCCTCTCATTTCCCATTTCCCATAGAAATAAAAGCATAACCTCTCTCCCAAAGCAACACACCTTTTGACTTCCATTTTGAAGTCAAGACACTATTAAAATATATGGGTTGGTTTAATCTACCAGCTTTGATAATCAAATGTTTCTTAGCAGCTATCACACATCAGTAGTCAAAAAATTTAAAGACAACACAATAACATACAGGATTCAGACTCCCCATGTATTCTCCATCTTTGCTTGGCTTTTTCCCTTTATATTACTTTATTCTTTCTTTAAAGACTTTTATTATTTTTAAACTATTTTTTCCTATGACTGTCTATATCATTTCTCTTTTCTCTTTCAAGCCTATGTACATTTTTAAACACACTGTAACCTGTTTAGAGTTTTTTTTTCCTGTCTGGGTCTGCCTTTACTATGTATCTGTAATCTTTTCTGTCTGCACGAGCAAAACTTAAACCCTCCAGGATTAGTTCCTGGCATTCTGGTGGGGCTTACACTGACGGCTCAAGCCCTCAAGCAGTGACTGGGAGACTCATCTCTGTACTACAGCTAGCATGAGAGATATGAGACTAGAAAGCCTCATTTGGCTCCATTTTGGTGTGTTTAGAACCTTTTTAAAGCTTTCTCAGGTCTGATGATGTAGATGCCAGATGTTTGGGCGCCATATGCAGGCAGAGTTTCTCTGTGTCTTGGAAGCTACTCCCAAATAACCATTCAGAGACTTATTAATTATAAATGCTTGGTCGATAGCTTAGGCTTATTACTAACTAGCTCTTGCAACTATGCAAAAAATGGGTTATATTAACCCATTTTTATTAATCTATGTGCTGCCCCAAGCCTATACGGTGTAATATTATTCAGAGATAAAAATAAATAAACTGAAGCTGGAGGATGGTTGGGTCAGTAAAGTGCGTGCTGCACAAGCCTACAGAGTTTGATCCCCACCACCCAGATCAAATGCTGAACATGGTGGCGTGTACTTGTAATCCCACTACAGACAGGAGAATCCTAGGAGTTTGCTGACTAGCCAGGCTATCCTAATCAGCAACTCCCAGTCTGCAGTAAAAGACCCTGTCTCAAAAAACAAGGTGGACTGCTTCTAAGGAACAACACCTGAGGTGGACCTCTGGCCTGTACGTGAAAGTACCCTCACATGTACCTGTAAACTCATATGCAGCCATGAACACACACCAACACCCACCCAACTACCCCAACACACAAGCTATTAAGCTGGCAAAGGATATGGTGAATCATAAGGGCATATTACTAAGAGAACTCAGATAACCTGGAAAATGATATGCTTGCAGACTCCAATTACATTACATCATATTCAGAGAAAAAGACAGAACTGTGGAGATGGTAGGAATATCAGTGGTTGCCAAGAGCTTGCTCAAGAGGGAAGCTCCAACAGTTTTTTTAATGTGATGAAATTCTGTTTGATGATGCAATCATGAATGCATTATAAGATATGTCTTAGTTTGGGTTTCTATTGCTGTGAGGAGACACCATGACCACAGCAAGTCTTATAAAGAAAACATTTAATTAGGGTGGCTCACTTACAGTTTCAGAGGTTCAGTCCATTATCATCATGCCAGGGAGCATGGCAGCGTGCAGGTAGATGTGGGACTGGAGCTGAGAGTCCTACATCTTGACTCAAAGGCAACAGGAAGTTGACTGATTATCACACTGAGTGAAGCTTGAGAAAAGAGACCTCAAAGCCCACCCCCACAGTGACACACTTCCTCCAACAAGGCCACACCCACTCCAACAAGGCCACACCTCCTAGTAGTGCCACTCCCTTTGGGGGCCATTTTCTTTCAAACTGCCATACTGTATAACTGTCAAAACTGCAGAGCTTTACAGCTAAAGACTGAGCCTTAGCATTCTTTTTGAGACAGGGTCTGACATGTCACAGGCCAACCTTGAATACCCTGTGTAGCCTAAATTGACCTTGAGCTTATGATCCTCCTTCCTCCACCTCCCAAATGCTGGGATTACAGGAGTACACCACCTTATATGGTATGAGAGCATCAGGCCAGGGTTTGGTCCATGCCAGGCAAGCACTCTAAACATGGAGCTGCATCCTCAGCTCAGTGCTCACAAATGTGTGTGAAGTAATTTCATCATCACCAGAGAACATTCATTATTACCTAAAAGAAATTTTGTATGAATGAAGTGTCAGATATTGATAATGACACACTATTGGTTTGTAAGTTGATTTGTGCTATTTTTCCAGGCTATCAGTACAGTAAAATTTCATATATTTTAAGAGGCTATGGAGATATTGAATGTAGGTGATTGTCTTATAGCCTGAAATACACTTACCATAAATATTTCTAGTATAAACAAAGAAAGAAGTACTTATTGATTGATTCCCAGAAAATACACAGGCATCACTCCCTTCGTTTTTTGTGGGTGTTTAATCGTTTGTGCGTGCTAGGAATGGAACTCAGGCCTTGTCCTTGTTAAATGAGTAATATTCCCCAGTGCTACATCCCGAACTCCAAGACTTTATGAATCAGATGTTGGTTTGTTTGTTTTCAAAGATTGGGATGGATGGATGTGGGAAAGAAACTTATGCAACCTTAGCCTGTTACGTGGCAGAGCACAAAGTACACCGAGTGCCCATCGCTCACAACTATACCATCTCAGAGTTCAAAGAAATGTTTAAGAAGATGTTCATTCAAACCGGCCTGGAAGGGACCCCCACTGTCGTCATGATTTCCAACCTACAAGAACAAGTAAGTCCTGGATGTCTTCTTTACTTGCTGAAGTTTGATGCGTATGCCCACCCCCCACCCCCCAGAAGGCTCACATTCCTGTGAGTGAGTTTCCTCTTCGCACACCGTTTCAGTCGTCTGTATTCTCTGTGTTCATCCAGTCGGCCCACAGGCTGTGTTTGCAATCACGCGGTCGTACTGCGTAAACAAACACCAGAAGGATTTCCTGTCTTTGTCACTTCCATTTTAATCAGCAGATTGGAAGTGGTCACGCCCTGGAGCAAATCAGCCACTTTGTGTCAGAGCTGGTCCTGTTCTCTGCGCACGGATTGTGTGTCATTTATGTGTGTGTGTGTCATTTATGTGTGTGTGTGTCATTTATGTGTGTGTCATTTATGTGTGTGTCATTTATGTGTGTGTGTCATTTATGTGTGTGTATGTGTGTCATTTATGTGTGTGTCATTTATGTGTGTGTCATGTGTGGGTGTAATTTATGTGTGTGTATGTGTGTCATTTATGTGTGTGTTATTTATGTATGTGTGTCATTTATGTGTGTGTTATTTATGTGTGTGTGTCGTGTGTGTGTCATTTATGTGCGCCGCAGCACCTTCAGGCACATCCCTTTCTCTCCTTCATCCATCGTTATCCGGGTTTTCCTTGCAGGATTGGTTTTGTTTTTGTTTTTGTTTTACATACAAGCAAAAACGTCCCCACTGTTTTGCATAAATTGTGTCCTGTTACTGTCAAGACGTAATTAGGAATGTCGCTGCAGGCCATGTTCAGTCCTTATGGCAAAATTCAAGGTGATGTCATACACGACTTGTGTTCTGACAAAAATATACTTTAAAATATCATTTAAAACCCCATCCTGCTTTTTCTCCTAATTCTGGGTCTCTGGCTACCAGGATTTTTTGACTGGATGCCATGTTTGAGAATAAATGAAGTTCTGTGTCATATCTGTCATATTTTATAAGAGTCTAAATGTTCTACTTTTTCTGTGTATCCTTCCTTTCCCCAAATCTGAACACCCTGCCCCACTGATCTGCTTGAGGCTTATCAAACAGCCTTTCTTCCTGGTTTCAAAAGATGCTATTTCTGCCATGCTTGGAGCCCACCATTCTAGTTCCATCAATGGTTTTGTGGAAAGCCATCTTAGGCCAAAGGCTTCAATGAACATTAGTTGGGGGAGGGAGCCAGAGCGACTTGTTTAAATTAAAATAATTCCTCCACCAGGCTATCTCTAGCTTTTCTTCTGGTCAGACACAGATGTGGGTCTGTTAAGGTTTCTATAAACTTCTTGACACAAGGTCTCTGCCCGGCTCACGGCCGTGCACCCCCTAACCCAGGCACTGGCATCCACTGGGTACCAAGTATATGTCTCTCTGACATATTTGAATTGATGGGTGGGTAGATAAGGCTTATCTTGATGAGAATAAATTAAGATGTCAGCTTTCGTGGTAAGTAGCTTCAGTTACCCTTAAATGCTGATGCTTTCTTGGTTTGTTTAAAGCAGAATGTATGATTTATTCATCCCTGATTAATGTATGTTTCACTTAAGGCATCATTTCTGGAAGATTTGAACTACATTGTCAATGGAGGGAAGATTGCTAACATGTTTGAAAATGAGGAGCTGGATTCTATTATTATGAGGATTAGAACCTTTGCTGACCAGTCTGATTTCATAGATGATAGAAAATATTTGCTCTCAGTATTCCAAAAGGTACTGTTTTGTGTCTTGACTTTATCGAATTGTTATGGTAAAGTTAAAGCAGACCACAGTGATAATTCTGTACATGATTTTCCACTTGTACATAATTTCTTTAGTTCATCGAATGAGTCTTAAAAATTAAAACAATAGCAGCACTCCTCCTACCCGAGACATGTCTGTCCTGGGAAGCCCAAAGACTGACAGATCTGAGGCCAAATGGCTCATTTTTTTCTAAAATGAAACCAAAGAAAAGCAATAATTGTATACAATAAAATGAAAACCTCATATCCAGATTATTTTCTACATTGAGATTCCTTCCTCATGGTAAATAAGGGTTTCATTTCCGTTATATTGGTATCAAGTCAGGAAAAGCAACAATCCTCTCACCCCTTTGAACGTCCCTAGAATTGAGCAGGAAATAAAATATATATGTAAAAAGGAAAAAAGAAAAGAAGTTGACTGCCAAGGGCGAGGAAGAGGGCCGCAGCAGGGGCCTCCAAGGCACCAACTGGACGGCAGACACAGGTCTAACAGCGCACTGGGATTTTGTCTGTCAGCCTGATAAGCCCAATAAGTAAATATACAGTTTGCCTAAGGAATGAATCATCTCTGGAAGATTTGAACTCTTATTACTGATCTGGGAAAAATACCTACTACCATCAGAAACTGAGGAAGCAGATTCTTCATCATGTTATAATGAGGATTAGATCACTCCTGTCTTTTAACCGTGACAACCCTGCATTGGGTAGCCAAGAGTGCATTGAATTTCAGCTGTAATTACTCAACCCAGACCAAAACGTGTGCTGGGGAAGAGCTGCGAGCCCACTTGTTTTGGGGGTGCAATTTTTGTATAAGGGAATTTGAAAGTTAAACCTGTCTACAGATGATCAATATGTGCTACAAGAATCTCTTTTTTTTTTTTTTCAAATCCCAGAGACAGAATCACAGTTGATAGAGAACATGATGAGTGGATACTTGGATGCCATCAGAGTCTTTCTGTTTTTCAGCTTTACCATGCTTACTTGGCAGAAAGTTGCTTTTTATTATTAATATTTTGGTATGACCTAGAGATGTCATAATTGAGACCTGTTGGACTCTGAGTCAGGCGCCTCCAGTTCTGTGGATTTGAACTGGGTCCTGGGACCAGGCCTACCAAGATCAGAACTCAACAGAAGCAGCTGAGTTGGGTCTTAAGAGCAAAGGGGGTCCAGGCAAACTTCAACAGTGGTCTTGTATTCATACTCTCATACCAGGATATTTGATTGCATGTGGTACAGCACACAAAGGGGTGGGTTGCCGAATGAAGTTTTGAATGAAATTAATATGTAAAAAGAAACTGGCAATTAGTCTAAGACCTATGCATTATCTAATATTGCCTTACCATAACCTGCTAACTCGAAGACCCTATTCCTACTATGGTCTCTCCTGGCTCTCTGTCAGCTCTAAGTCTTACTTGGAGTTTCTGTGCGTTGCTAAAGGCACACACCTCAGGGAAGAGTTAAACAGTAGACTCATCACTGTCTAAGTACCCCCCCACACACACACACACACACACCTCATGAGAGCTGATGCTGGATCCACCATCTGAAGATAACAGGGCCAGTTCCCCGGGGAAGAAGGGCTCTGGGGGGTTCCTAGTTTGCCTGGAAGAGCCCGGTCGATGGCAGACAGCGCACACACAACCAGCTAGTCTAAGAGTCTATTCATTTAGGAAACAGCTGAGACAAGTTTTAAATTGAGTTTTCAATATAGTACTGTTTCCAAAGTAGGGGATTACATTTTAACAATGTGTATATTTCTGTCGATTTCAGAGAGTATCTAAATATCTGCATATTTTTATGATCATGAGTCCTTCCGGATCTAACTTCCGCCATAACTGTCGAGTTTACCCCTCTATGATAAGCTCCTGCACCATCGACTGGTACCAGAGGTGGCCTGATGAGGCTCTCCTTATTGTGGCCAACTCCTACCTAAGAGAAAAGCTGAACATAGAGAATGATGAGGTGTGTGTCTACAGCCGATGAAGGTCATGGCGGGCGAGTGGACTTCTCAGAGCTAAGCTGTGTGCTGCTCAATGTACAGCTTGACTCTTCATGAGCTCCACGTTCACCATGCCTTCTACCCACTTTCCTCAAGGCTACCCAGGTTCTGCACTGCCTTGGGTACCTCTGTTATCATCCTTCTGTTATCAAATTTCTTTTCAAATTTTTTCTTGACAACTGGGGCTGGCAAGATGGCTCAGTGGTTAAGAGCACGGATTTACGTAGTCTGTATGACCTGGAAATGACTGGGCAGAAATGACTGTCCCACCAGAGCATGTGTGCTCACTGAGGTGTGACTATCACCAAGTCAGGTCTCAGCCTGAATTCTCCAAATTCTAAGCATAGTGGGTGTTCTTTCTACTCCGGACTGTTCTATTTCTGGAGCTTTGCTGGACTCAAACTGCCTAGAGCGTTATGCTGTTGGTAACCACTGTCAGAAAGACAAGGAGCTAATGTCCCAAGAGCCCTGTACTGGCTGTCTTATGTCAACTTCATACAAGCTAGAGTCATCTGAAAAGAGGGAACTCAACTGAGAAAATGCCTACATGAGATCCAGCTGTAGGGCATTTTCTTAACTAGTGATTGATGGGGAGGGGCCAGCCCACTGTGGGTGGTGCCATCCCTGGGCTGGTGGTCCTGGGTTCTATAAGAAAGCAGACTGAGCAAGCCTGAGGAGCAAGCCCCTCCATGGCCTCTGCATCAGCTCCTGCCTCCGGGTTCCTGCCCTGCTTGAGTTCCTGTCCTGATACCCATCAATGATGGACTATGATATGGATGTGTAAGTCAAATAAACATTCCCCCCGACACACTTGCTTTGGCCATGGTGGCTGATCACAGTAGTAACCCTAACTAAGACAAGCCCTGACTGTTGATGTACCAATCAGAGTAGAGGCTGCAAGAATGGTCTGGTACGTCATTGATACTCCATTGGCTTCACCATCCTTCCAGCCTTTAAAATTCTCATGATCATGGTGCCACCCAGGACCTGCCTGTACCATTCTGCATCTCAGAAATACTACAGTATTTCAAGTTACTGCCTGTTTTCCTCTATTTATATTCTCTGGTAATTCTTGAACATTGTTGTTCTTCAGAATATGATACAACAGTTTGCCTCAATATGTACTGAAATCCACAAAAGTATGAAAGATTTGAGCACAAAATACTTTGAAGATACTGGAAGGCACTATTATATCACTCCCAGTAGCTACTTGAAGTTTCTGGAGATGTTCACCCACATTATGAGGATGAGACAGGAAGAGATGAAGATAAAAAGGTAAAGCTTTAAGTAAAACACAAATGTGTGTTTTTACATAAGTGCTTTTATTTACAAAACATAGACACATACAAAATAATGAATTTGAATATTCCTTTCTCATGGAGGCCTTGGGGCCAACACTGTGGTGGCTCATAAGGACTGTCCACACCTCCCCTGCATGTGTCCAGAGGCCACCCCATCACAGCAAAACTGATAGATCTGCAATGAGAAATCAGCTCTTGTTAGAGTCAATCGATCACCTATGTGGACAGTGGGAGGAAGTGTGGGCAGTATCTACACAGTCTATGGCCGGAGGTGCCATTCCTCATGACTTTGGGGATAATACCAAGAGGGATGGCCCAATGACTGCCACACAGATGACTGGGGCCACGTGTCACACTGCCACAAAGCACGTGGTGGCTGCTGTGGCTGAGACTATGGGGAGAAAGCACAAGGAAAGAAGCCTCAGACTTAATTAGATCTCTGTTGTTGTTGTTGTTGTTGTTGTTGTTAGAAGATCTTTCTTACACGTTCTTTGACATGTCATACATACATATGATTCATCCTAGTCCTGCCCACCCCACCTCCTCCCTTCCCCACCCCCACCTCCCTCATCATGTCCTCCCACTGTGCTTTCATGCTGTCTTCCTTTTCTCTTGTTTTTAAATAACCCACTGAGTCCAGTTAGTACTGCTTGCTGGGACACTGACTGATCTTGCTGACGTGAGCTTGTGCAGGTGACCATAGGTGTGGTGGATCCTAAGTGCCACGGCCATGTCCTGTTCAGAAGACAGCCTTTCTCAACACTTCCCCCCATCCTCCTGCTCTCACACACTTCTCACCCTCTCCTTAGCTCTTTTTATGGTGCTAGGGGTGGAACCCATGCTCGGCAAGTACTCTGCCCCTCACTCACCCCCACAGCCCTCATATATAACCAGAAGCCAGGAGACACTGAGACTCTGTCTTATGACAACCTTCTAGGAAGACAGTAAATGGATAGGAAATCAGCCTTGTATCATCTGCTCACAAATATTTTGAATTCTCCCATGCTGGGGGATTCACGGGAGTTTGCTGAGAGTCAGAACCATTGTAGTCAAGCCTTACCTAGATGACCTTCAGGCACCATAGGACAAACAATCCAATACGGGTCTGTCGCAGGCCTATGATGTGTCCAACTAACAAGTCTTTAAAAAGAAAAGCCACCTCATCAGGTCCCTTTGGACAGATTCCATTCAGGTGGCTTTACAGAACATTGAATGAGACTAGCTATAGTGATGATGCCCATTTAGAAGCTAAACCACAGTCAGAATCCCTATCTGGAGTTGATCCATGTCACTCATCCAGGTGTTTCAAGACATACTGGCAGTTGTTCCTACTCTGCCCCAGCTGGCCAGCAGGAAGTACGGGGAAATGTGATGCTTCATCACCACTCACACCCAAGGGTTTAGTCTGTGTGTGATGAGCACATCCAAGCCTGGATTTACATAAGAAGGTAAAGGTAGAATAGACCATATTTTGCTAATGTGGGTTCAGGGTCAAATTTTCCTTGAGTTTCTGTTAACAACACCAGGTGGGGATGAACGACTCAGTATCAGTTAAACGTAGAGCAGTCAGAACCCAGGCTAAAGAAGGCACACGGTATTCAGAAATAAATCTGGCTCTCCTGCTCACCTTCCGGAGGTTTCTGTTAGACTAAGATTTCTGGGGTTCAGCAGTTTAATTGAGGTGAGGACAGCCCAGGTAAAGTGCCCAGCTTCTCTCCAGAAGAGAGTCAAGAGAGATTAATAGACCTTCCACTCCTACGTCTAAGAGCTGTGGTATTACCTCTCCCTCTGAAAGACGGCTGCCGTCCACTCTCGGCCATGTAACTGGTGTGACCAAGCCCTGTCACAAACACCTTGTGCCCAAAGTGAGTCCATTTTCTTCTTACTGCAACATGTCCTTTAACAAGTTGAGGAAATTTCTCCTGACTCCTCTTTTTATTTTTGTCATGAATTCTATCACGTGTTTTTATGCATTTTCAGTTAAGCAGCTCCGATTTTCCTCCCTTAGACTATTGTATAGGGTGGGTTGTATGTCAACTGATTGTCAAATCCTGAATCAGTCTTGACTCCTTAAAATCTAAGCCCTGCTGGATCATGGTGTGAGTTCTTTATAGGCTGTTGACCTTATTTGCTGCTCTCTGGGTGTACGTTTTCCCCTCTTTACATAGGTTGAGCACCCCTAATCTGGCATCTCACACTTGGAATGCTGGCCGAGGGAGCTTCAAAAGCTTGAGATTTTGGAGGTTTCCGATTAAGGTTGCTCAGCCAGAACATCCTAAAAGTCAAAACACCCCCTTAAGCATTTCAGCCTGTGCTGTATTGTTTCCCCTTCAGGGATCGTTTCTACAAGGGGCTCTCCAAGATTCTGGAAGCAACTGTATTAGTCACAGACATGCAGGAAGAGCTTTTGGTCATTGGCCCCCAAATAGAACAAAAAGCAAAGGTATTTTTAGTCTTAAGTCTCTCCTAAATGTTTTATAGTCGGATCCAGAACAGTGTTCGAAAGCAAAGGGTCTGCTACCTGACAAAGATGAGCTGAAATTTCAGCTTCGCCAGGATATAGCAACTTTGAATAAATTATATTTTAACCATTAAATATGATCTATGGCTTAACTAAAATTACTATGGCTGTGATAAAATACCATGACTAAAAGCAACTTGGGAAGGAAAGGATTTATTCATCATATGCTTCCACATCATGGTCCATCAACAAAGGAAGTCGGGGCTGGAGCTTGAGGCAGGAGCCTGGAGGCAGGAGCTGAAGCAGAGGCCATGGAGGATGCTGCTGACTGGCTTGCTCCTCATGGCCTGCTCAGTCCTTATACAACCAAAGACCACATGCCCATGGGTGGCACTGCTCACGGTGGGCTGGACCCTCCTAAATCAGTCATCAATCAGGCCAGTCCTTTGGAAGCATTTTCTCCATTAAAATTTGTTCTTCCCAGATGACCCTGGCTCCAATCAAATTGACATATAAACTAAGCAGCACCATAACTAATTATAGAAAATTGCTTTAAAAAGAGTCCCTAGGTAATTAGTTAAATCCCTCAGACATCTGCTATGGTAATTTGCAGCCTGTCAATTATTTTAAAAGCTGTTGCTTATATTTTGGTGTGTGTGTGTGTGTGTGTGTGTGTGTGTGTGTGTGTGTGTGTAGATTAAAACTGAGGCCTGACACTAAGAAAGCTCTGTGTGTGTGTGTGTGTAAATTAAAACTGAGGCCTGACACTAAGCAAGCTCTCTACCACTGTGGTATTCACCACCACCACCACCACCCCCTGCCCCAACTCTTACCATCTTTTTGTATATATATTCCCTTTCTGGGATTCCAGTTACACCGATGTGAGACCCTTTTTATAAAGTTATTTTTATCTCTATGGGTGAACTGCCTGCCTGTATGTATATATACATGCATGCCTAGTGCCTGTGGAGGTCAGAAGAGGGTATCAGATTCCCTAGAATTGCAGTTACAGATGGTTGTGAGCTGCCGTGTGGGTGCTGGGAATTGAACCCGGGTCCTTTGGAAGTGCAGCCAGTGCTCTTAACCACTAAGCCGCTTCTCTAGCCCTTTGTCATCTTTCTTGATGTGTATGAAATCATCTTTATGGTAGCCATCCTAATTATTCTGTTACATAGATTTCAGGCTAATTTCTATAAGTGATATAGTTATTAAATAAACTATTTTAATGTCTGCTCTAAAGAAATCATGTCAAAGTTCATTCTAAGAAAAACTGTTTGATTCATTAGGAAAAAGAACTCCTGCTAGAAAAGCTGCGAAAAGATTCACACATAGTTGAAAAAGTTCAGATGCTTGTGAAACAGGATGAGGAAATTGTGGCCGAAGAAGTGAGAATTGTGGAAGACTACGCTCAGGTGAGGTGGAGTTCAGTGAGTCCGAGCTCTGAACCTCTACATGGAAAGGCAGTGGCCCACAGATGGACAGCAAATATGTACTGAGCCCCCCCCCCCCCCCGCTCCACACAGGAGGCCGGTAAGGGGAAGCAGGGGCCACAGCAGCGAACAGTCCCTACCTCAGGAAGCCTCACAGGCTGCGTTGGAAGTCACGTGAGCCATGCTCCAGGAGCAGCATCCGCAGAGAGCCAAGCAGCTCGGGAGGGTGACGGTTGGACGGCCCTCTCCTGCCGTTCACTTTGGAAGCCCTCTGCTCCCTTGTGTCGCTCACAATCACAATTCCAGCAGGAGTCGGGAGTTCAGGAGATGAAGCTTGCTCAGCTCTAGTCTCCTTACTAGTCAGTCCTTCTCAAAGAAGCAACCACGTGAACTGAAATGCATTGATTTTCCAGTCATACCCACGAGCTGCATTCACTGACTCACCTCCCAAAGCGTCACTCAGTCCTAGGCCAAGGCTCATGATGAACCACAGTGAAGGTCAACATAGATTTCAAGTTGTTCTCTGGGTAACTTCAAAATGTTTCCCTTTTTTAGGGTATGGTCTCACTGTGTAAGCCCAGCTGTCTTAGAACTTGGGATATAGAACAAGCTGGCCTTGAACTCACAGAGATCCACCTGCCTCTGCCTCTCATAAAGTCATGCATCCCCACACCTGGCTTGGCTGCCTTTTTATCAGAATTGATTCATTGTTTTTGTTGTTGCTGTTTAATGAGACGGCCTCATTATGTAGCCCTAGCTATCCTGGAACTCGCTCTGTAGACCAGGCTGGCCTGGAACTCACAGAGATCTGCCTGCCTCTGTCTCCCGAGTGCTGGGACTATAAGTGTGGGTCACCATGCCCAGTTCCTGGTCAGCACCGCCAGTCTCCCTGTGACAGAGCCTCTCCTCAAATGGCATCAGGCCAAAGCCACCCAGTGTTTCTGCTTCCCATGTGTGCTTTCTCATCAGGGATCGGATAACACGTTACATTTCGTGTATAAAACATTGCCCATGACAGAAGCATGTGTGCACATGTCTAATTCATACTTTAAAAATGTCAACGGGTTTGAGGATTTAGCTCAGTGGTAGAGCCCTTGACTAGCAAGCGCAAGGCCCTGGGTTCGGTCCTCAGCCCCAGGAAAAAAAAAAATGTCAAACCACATTTTCCATCAACATTTCAATAACTTTAAATATGAAACTGTATTTGTTCATATATAATGAGGACTGTGTGTTCATTGCAGAAAACTGCCAATGAGTTGAAAAGTGTGCTGCCCGCTTTGGACAAGGCAATTGTGGGTCTAAATGCCCTGGACAAAAGTGATATTTCTGAATTACGGTGAGTAATTGTCTCTTGTGAGTTAAAAAAAAAAATAGAACAAAAGCTTGTGGTGAAAGTCAGCATTCCAATTTTATATTAACTAATTTGTATCTACTTGGTTACTGTAAATTTCTCATTATGTGTGGTATTTATCACGTTACTGGTTTTAAGGCATGCCAGTATTTTATGGATCCTTAAGAACAGAAGCCATTTATTATAAACTAAATTTCCATCTCTGGCATGCAGAACTTTAGATCCTAGAACAGGTAGAGCATTATCTTAACTGCAGTTAGAACGCAGTGTTGATGCATCAGCATCCACTGCAGCGTGAACCTGCTGAGGAGCACTGCCGTGCCGACACACACCTCAAGGAGGCGCTGTGGGAGCACTTCTCCAAACAGTGTCCTGGGCGTGTGAAGAAAGGGACTGGAGAGAAGTGTCAGAGAAAGCCCTGGAAGAAATGAAATGTGATGGGGTACAAAGGTTTGAGTCTTTCGATCCTGATTTTAATCTTTGGGTGGGATTTTTTTTTTTTTTAGATAGGGTTTTCCTGTGTAGCCCTGGCTATCCTGGTAGAACTCACTCTGTAGACCAGGCTGGCCTAGAACTTACAGAGATCCACCTGGCTCTGCCTCCTGAGTGCTGGGATTAAAGACGTGCACCACCACCGCCCAGCCTGGGTGGAATATTTCTAACTTGAGGCTTCCAACTCAACAAGGGAAATCTCTAAATATCCTATCTTCAAAAATAGTGTTTTCAACCCATAGAACCATGGAGGCTATATATACAGCATGGAGGTCCCTAGGATGACTGTGGCTTATAATAAATTTCGGTTTTACTAAAAAAAAAAAAAAAAAAAAAAAAGCACAATACCTTCTATCTGTTTCCTATGAGAATATATAAAAATCCCTGGTCTCTGCAGTTACAAGCTTGTGTTCTTGTCCAGATTTACCAATTATTCTGTGACTTTGAGGAGATCACTTTTCTTCTTTGGACCTCTGTCTCATCTGTAAAATGAGAGCAATATATTACACACAATAAACAAAGGCCAAAGCAACACATAACAATAAAAAAAAAAGAAAATAGTGTTTTAAGGGGCTAGAGATACGGTTCATTGGTTAAAAACACTGGCTGCTCTTCCAAAGGACCCAGGTTCGATTCCCAGTATCCACATGGAGGCTCATAACTTGAAGAAACCTAACTTAACATCAGTGCGGCCATGACAGGCTGCAGACGAACAATACTGGGACTAGACCTCACCATTACAATAACCAGGAGAAGCCATAAACTGTACCCTATGGGGAACCAATCAGAATTGAGACAACCAAGTACTAAATGCTCTAGAACATTTAAGGATACTTTACATAATCTGTGTACAGGTCGCCAATTTCCTTGCAGCAACGCCAGTACCAATCCCTGTTTGACAAAACTTCTGTTACCTCACTCCTGCCCAGTCAGGAGTCCAACCCCATCTGAATCTGGAATTCCCCTACCCCCCCATCCTGTACTCCTTAAAAACCGTGCTTCAATTGAGCTCAAGGCTCTCCCTGGTCCAACCACTGTGTCGGAACAGTACGGGAGCCCAAGTTCACACTTGCAATAAAAGCTCTTTTTGCTTTTGCAAGTGAACTCAGACTCCTGGAGGTCTCAAGACACGGGTATAAAAAACTATCTGTAACTCCAGTTCCAGGGGATCCGACTCCATCTTTTGGCTTCCATGGGTACCAGACACTCATATGATGCACAAATACACATGCAGGCAAAACATCCATATACATAAAATAAATGTTTTTAAAAAATTGAAGACAGTAGTGTTTTAACAAAGGCTATGGGACTATAGAGAAAACCTACCATCACCTTCATCTGTATGTACATGTGCCCAAATGGCAGGCATGCACTGCGGCGCTCGGCTTCTTACATGGGTGTTGGGAATCTGAACTCAGGCTCACACAGCAAGCGCTTTATCAACTGAGCCATCTGTCTCCCTGGCCCCAACCTCGTCTCGTGTATAACACATTATTAACTCCTAGTGTTTCAGAACAGCGGACTAGAGCATCTCACAGTTCCCGTATTAATCATAATTAATTAAAGACCAAGCGCACAGAGAACAGAGGCGATGGAATTCTCGGTATCCTCACCCACAAGCTTTCACTCTTAGTCATTTGCTTATTCATTCAGCAAACCTGTTGAGTGCAGGTCATGTGACAGGCCTGTCGGAGGCGCTGAGGTCACAGCAGCCAACAGAGGGAAGAAGCCCCTCTGATGAGATGCTGTCATGGCAGAGGACAGAGCGCTGTTTGGCAAAGGGATGGAGGAAGCACAAACCCCTTCGAAGTGCGCTGAGTGGCTCTCAGGAACTGCCAAGGACCACGGTGGCTGGAGCTGGGAGATGATGGGCGTGCCAGGAGAAGGGGATGGAGTCACAAGGGGCTTTCAGAGTGTGACTGGAGGCCAGGCCTTTCCCAGCATAGCTCCCCATACAACTTGTACCCATGGCTTCCTTCCAGAAGGTCCTATTCACTTAACTTTTGTTCTGGAAGATATTACTGGCAGAATAGCTCAAATACCCACTAATCCTTTTATTATTAATTTTAAATTTGTATCTGTTGAGGGGGCAGGACAGGCGCACCTGAGGGCAGGTTCCCATGGAGACCACAGCATCGGATCCTGTGGAGTTACAGGCATTTGGGAGGCACCCAGTGTGGCTTCTGGGAACCAAACCTAGGTCCTCTGCAAGTACAACATACGCTCTTAACCACCGAGCCATCTCTTAGCTCCCCACAGTACAGACATCCTGTTCCCTGTAGCATCACTGATGCAGTGTGAAGTGTATGGCTGGACTCCTGCCACTTCCTCACTGCACAGGCTACCCCTGAGCTTCCCTCTGTGCAGCTGGGGTGGCAGATGGCATCCAAGTGAGCTAACACAGAACAGCCTCACTGATGCTCCCAGCCCAGCAAAGATCACTCTTGCGCCGGGAAGTCCCTCTCCTCTGCCTCGGAACTGCAAGCGCTGTGTGGACCAGCAATCCTTTCGTTCTTTGCCTAGACTGTATTGTTTGCAAAGAGTCTCCCTTTTAATGTCACTTTTGTAGCTAGAACCTGGTGGGGACACAACAAAAAGTGGCTTACAATGTTCCAGTAATGATCCTTTGATCCTAACCTTAGAGTCAGATCCCTCTGCCCCTAAGCTGTTCTAGCAGTAACCTCAGTACTGGGATGAGGGTAGAGAGAAGCCACAAGATATGCATAGGGATCATGGGGCAGTCCGTCAATCTCACGGGCTGACTTACACTGTACACATGTGCATGTACACACAATGTCTCTGTGGCGTGGTCACCAGAAGGCCAATCAGAGTGACATAGGAAGGTTCCTGACTTAAAATGCCTGCGGTGGGTACTTTTATAACAAAGAATTAGTCTCTAATTCAAATGGTTTTTCAGATTTAAATTTTATGCATTTAATCTTCCTAAAGCAATGATATCCATGTACTAAAGACATTTCTTTTTTTTTAAGTGACCAATTAATAAAATGCCTCTATGTTGACTGGTACTCCTTATCAGAAAGCTTGTTAAAAATATGTATGCATGCATGCATGGTGTCTTTTGTATGGGAAAGCTGGACTTAGCTGTGTGAGTGTGTGTGTGTGTGTGTATGTGTGTGTGTGTGTGTGTGTGAGTGTAATACATAAAGCATGAAAACAGAAGGGGGATATTTAGAGAAAGGAGGGGAGCCAGTGGAAGGGGAGAGAGAGAGAACATGAAAGGGTATTGGGAGAGAGTAAGAGTGAAATGCAAACCACACATAGGGAAATTTCATAATGAAACCCATTCTTTTGTAGGCTACCTTAACCGTTTCATACAGGTAAAGTCTAAAAGTCTGTGTGTGTAATCTTCTGGGGTTGCTTACAGGGAGAATATGATTTTCCTCATGAAGCTGATTAGCTACTGACCCTACCTTACAGAGTGTATGCCCGGCCCCCCTTCCTCGTCCTGACGGTCATGAATGCCGTGTGCATCCTCCTACAGAGGAAGCCCAACTGGGCGACAGCTAAGCTGCTGCTCTCTGAAACCAGCTTCCTAAAGAAACTGATTAACCTGGACAAGGACAGCATCCCCGACAAGGTAGACACTGACAGCTAGTGAGCGCCTGCTGATGCGCTCCATACTTACGGTCCGCAGACGAAAGCGGAAGTGCTAAAACTGGTTCTGAATTCCAAGCGAAAATTAAGAATGGATTTAAGAATGAAATGTATTACAGGTGGGAGACAGTCGCAAGAGCTGAAAGAACAAGGGGGCTGGGTGAAGGCATTCATCATCAAGGCTGGCAGGATGAGTTTGATCCCCAGAATCCACGTAATAGAAGAGAACTGACTCCCACAAGTTATCCACAGACAGACCTCCTCATGTGCGCCCTGGTACATGTGTGTATACACGCACGCGCACACGCACACGCACGCACGCACGCACGCACGCACGCACGCACACACGCACGCACTAGATAGATACTCAAAGGAGAAGAGGAGAGCACGGTTTTCTCCTGAAAGTGTTCTTCTACAATCCTCGTATTAAACAGGGACAATGTTAAGCAGTCAATCACACTTAACCAGCAAGTTATGGTAGTCTGCGCCACTGGGAAGCACAGAGTTCAACACAAGGAAGACGAAGTTTGGGCAGAATGTCTGTCAGTGGTGACACTCATTCATGAATTAATGTAACAATTCACTCTCTAACAAATAATTAACAAAGACGATCCCCTGTGGTTTTCTTTAAATATATCTAAAAAGAATCACTCTTATAAAAAAAAAAAAGATAATTAAAAGCCTAACAGCATTCAAAATAATCAGAATCTATTAATAGCAGCAGGTCAGGAGTGAGCCACATGCATCTGAATTATTCAGGAAAGTGGTGCTGTTCCCAGCAAGAGAGATGCCTGGCCAGAAAACAGGAGGAAATCCAAGTCTAAGAAAGACTCTACCATTTATGGCTTATAAAGGCAGATAAGAAATTCTATATGCTTTTTTTTTTTTTTTTTTTTTTTGAGACAGGGTTTCTCTGTGTAGTTTTGGTACCTTTCCTGGATCTCACTCTGTAGACCAGGCTGGCCTCGAACTCACAGAGATCCGCCTGGCTCTGCCTCCCGAGTGCTGGGATTAAAAGCATGTGCCGCCACCGCCCGGCTAAGAAATTCTGTTTACTTAACTATAAATTAGATGGTACCACTAAGCCAATAGGCCACTTGGGGGTTGGATGTCATGCCCTCACAGTAAAGTGAACCAAGGGATTGAGGCCCCTTGCATACTAAATTTTCCCAAGGTGAAGTTCCTTTCAATATGGGCAAAGTCACTGCAACAGTGTGACAGGTGTGAAGTAGAAAGGCCCCCCATCGAGGGTCGCTTTGAACCCTAGACACAGCTGTAATGTCTTCATTGCAGAGGCGGGAAATGATTCTTAGAGAAATTAGTGACTCGTTCTAATGTGCACTGCATGCAATACATTCTCCCTAGGTGTTCCTGAAGCTCAGGAAGATTATAAATTTGCCCGATTTCAACCCCAACAAGATCGCTCTGGTTTCTGTGGCTTGTTGTTCCATGTGTCAGTGGGTTATAGCTTTGAATAACTACCACGAAGTACAGAAGGTACTCCTCACCTCCTCAGTCTCTCTCGTGATGGGCAAGGGACATAGCATAGTTCTGAACGTAATTTGTATTTATCAGTGCTCAAGTGGACCTCTGTGGAAAGAATGCCTACTGAAATCCATATGTTTTCATATGTTATGCTAATTCCATAGATTGCTTCTTTTAAATATTCGATGAAAGCTATGCTACATTTCCATGTGTTTGATTTAATATTTTGTCCATAACAAACTATATCCCTCATGTACATATATCAAATTCCAGGAAAGTTTATTTTAAAGACTGATATCTATAAATGTCTCTCAAGCATAAAGACATTTTAAACCATACACCTAACCGTTTAAACCCCTGGCTGTTTTACTCCCGTGAAGGTGGTGGGTCCCAAGCAGGCTCAAGTGGCTGAAGCTCAGAATGTCCTTCGAATGGCAAAGCAAAGGCTGTCTGAAAAACAAAGAGGTTTACAGCTGGTAAGGTTTGGGGGTTCCAGTTTTGTTTTGTTATTCTTAAATTCTCAGTGCCTTTAAGAACTACATAATATTGCCAAGGAACAGTCAACAAATCTCCTCAGGGATGAGTGTACTGCTCAGTGAGGAGCATTGTCTGGTAGCATGTGGGTCTGAGACTCCATCCCTAGCACTCAAGGGTGCAGTGTGGAGAAGCCATTATCTCAGGAGAGCGAAGTGACCAAAACTAATAGTATAGTTAGGTTGTAAACGTGAGGACTAAGTAAATAATATGGGTATGATGTGTGAAGCTCTCCCTCCAAACTACATAATAAATAAATGACAATAGTGTTAGTTATCATCATCACATAATACTATTTCACCAGATTTCTCCAAGAGATCTTTATAACTTTAGTCTATAAAATATTCAGTAAGTATCTGCCAGGCAGTGGTGGCGCACACCTTTAATCCCAGCACTCAGGAGGCAGAGGCAGGCAGATCTCTGTACATTTGAGGCCAGCCTGGTCTACAAAGTGAGTTCCAGGACAGGCTCCAAAGCTACAGAGAAACCCTAGAGTTTAACCAGTATCAACCTGGATTCATATAGTCCTCGTTTCACCTGTTAATAGTAATTATTCTGTTAATTCATAAAGTCATATTTAATTCTCTAGTGTCTAGAGCTGGAGCTAGAATGGCAGTCACCAACTTGACATTTGCCACATTCTGAGTAGATGGCAGACTATGATGCACATGGCAAACCAGCTTGTTAAAGTTGTGTTACATTCTGGGCAAAGAAAACGATGAGGAGGATATGTGCACACTCTCAAAGCTGAAAGGTTTGCATTACATCGGCTTTTGATCCATCATCATCCATTCATTCATATATTCACACACACACACACACACACACACACACACATTATGTCCATCCACTCAGCCACCTATCCAGTGAGTGTCAGAGCCTAAGCAGTCTGACTCTGCCCAGAGGCAGCAAGGACACACTCCAGCTTCTCCCTGAAACAGGCTTACTTACAACTCACAGTAGTTCAGTGGACCTGCTCAACGTGTTTCTCAAGTACAGATCCCATGGTGCTGTCCGAGCTATAGTTAACTGCCTTGGCTATATGCTCTTTATGGGAATTCCTTCTGTTATATACTTTCTTCTATTTCAAATATGTGTCTTTTGTCCCTCTGGGCCTTAATGCAGAAAACTCTGAAAGTTGTAGGGAAACAGGCCTAGAACTTACTCGTCACCCATGCCCTCATCAGAGCTTCCTTTAGGAAATGCAGTAACTACCACATAATTGTATGTTTAAGTTCATGGCTATGTCCTGTACTTAAATAACTAGATCGTGAGGAGTGAGGGAAGACAGGAGAAATTAAGAAGCAAAGACCATATCTAAAAGTGTTAACAAGAGGCTGAAGAGATGATTCATCACTGCTTCTACAGAGAACCTGAGTTTTGTTCCCAGCTCCCATGTTAGGTAGCTTCAGGGGATCTGATGCCTTCTTCTGGCCTCCATGGACACCTGCATGGATGTGCACATACACAGACACAGACACACACACAGACACACACACACACACACACACACACACACACACACACACAATTAAAAATTAATCCTACCACAGAACTATATCTCCAGCCCATAATATATATATTTTTACAAAATATATTTTTGTAAAATTTAGTTTCAAACTTTTGTAAAGAAATATCTAAAAGAGGAGAAAAAATTAGAAATCATAGTAAGCACAATTCTGTGTATACGGTTATATATATGTCGGGCCCACGTGACACAGTACAGCTTCCTGGTGGCTAGAAAGCAAATGGGAGCCACGAGAGGGACCGCGGCCTGATAGTCCCTCGGAGGGCATGCTGCCGTGATTGAACCTCCTTCCACTAGGTCTCGCTGGCTGGAGGCTGTGCCACCCCCTCCCAGTGCCACAGGTGGGGAGTAAGCCTTCAGCACACAGGCCTGTGGGGAATATTTCGTATCAAACTGTAACGCCAGCCAAGGGTGTTTTCTATGTGTCGTCTAGGGACCGCCTCAGACTCGCTTCACCCCTTCATCCTGACTCACTTATCCTCAGGTCTGCTCAGCGTATCTGGAGTGGGGAAAGTTCAGCCGTTTCCTTTCTACTACTTGTTTATTTTGAAACAGAAGTTTAAGATGTGCTCTCTTTGTAGCTGAGGATGACCCTGAACTTAGGACCCTCCGTTCTCTCGCTCCTGAGTGTAGGCATGTGTGCCAGTGCACCTGGTTTTACACAGCACTGAAGATTAATCCTAGATGTTCTTGTAGTGTGGCAAGCATGCCGCCAGCTGAGCGACATCCCCAGCCCTCAGCCATTTCCTTTAGAGAATGAATTTAGATATGACATAGAGTTATCTTCGTGAACAAATAAATTAGAAAATGGTGAATCTTCAAATGCTTAGGGTTCCAAGAAGAGCTTTTGCAGAAAGCAGACGGCATTTCAAGCACTTCGGGGCAAGAGAACCACTTGCTTCTGGGTGTCCATCTCATTGTCCATGTAATCCATATGGGAAGGTTTGCTAGGACCCGAAAGGGAGGTGGTTTCGCGCTAAAAGGCAAGAAAAATGACAAGCTGTAGACCAAGTAAGAGCGAGACGTTTTCTCAATGACGAATTAATTGTCTTTCAGATTGAAGAACATTTACAGTTTCTACACACCTCCTACAGAGATGTTATTGTTGAAAAACATCAACTAGCCAACCGGAAAAAGCTGGCCACCAAGCGCCTGCAGTGCGCGTCCGTCCTGCTCACGGTCCTGGAAGACGAGAAGGCAGGGCTGCCCTTGGCTTTTAGTCTCCTTTCTGGTTTCCACAGAGGCAGCTTGCACTTAGAACTTGACTCACACACTCCTAGAACTGCCCCGGCATCCGACCTCCTGTACGGATCTCAGTAGTCTTACTCCAGTGAATCCAAGGAGTCCCGTCAGGTCCTTAGCCAGGGCTCTTCTCCCCTGTGGCTAAGACAGCAGCCCATTTCTGTCTGACGAGGCCCAGGGGGAGCCTTCCAGTGGCCATGCTGAGTTGTTCTTCCTCAGCCTGGAACAATGCAGGTGGAGGGAGTGGACGGAGACAAAAGAAAATAGCTATCATTGGAGTGGAAAGCGAAAACTTCATGTTGCCCCGTTTTATCTGATTTTTAAATTTTTCCAATCCACTCCTAATAAGCTGACTAAAATCTTGGTTTAGTTACACTGCACCTACCCCAAAGGATATTACAAAATCCTCTAGATAACTTTAACTTGTTATAATTATTTAAATTAATATATTGTGGAAGGCTCTTTAAGGACAGCAATATGGTTGTGGTATAAAGTCATACCAACCAGAGGGAGATTGCTGTCCTCAAAACTTGACTGATGTCCCTAAGCGCCCAGTGACTGCTGAGGGGGGGGGCTGGCACCAGCACCATTCCTGCTCTTCGGAGCCTTGAGGAGTGAATTTCTGTTAACCATGCTTTCTCCACTGACCAACCAAGCACATGCACGATGATCTCTGCACTCCAACTTCCTCCTCTGAACATGCAGTGAGTGGCGTTTCATTTATTTATTCATCCATTCATTCATTCATTCATTCATTTATAAGGCTCACTATGTAGCTCTGGCTGGCCTGGAACTCACAGAGATCCACCTGCCTCTGTCTCCCTGCTGAGATTAGAGATGTGCGTCACCAAGCCTGGCTCAGTAGCATTTTTCTAGCGGGATGGTGAAGTGGCAAGTGAGAACCTCACAGTGCAGTGTCTGCTGACAGTGATATTCAGCAGATGGTGGGGTGGGGTGATGGAGCATCAGTAACCATAGGATGTGATTTTGTTGGCTTGTTTTATGAGACCAGTTCTCATGATGCAGCCACAGCAGGCCTTGACTTCCTTATCAGAACTGGTTTTCCTCTCATAAGACAGTTCTTTGACAGGGGCAGGGTAAGCTTTTTGTAGTCTGTTCACTTCTGTTTCGAAGCTCACAGAATTCTTTCATTTCATCTGAATGGGATTTTCTCCAGATCACAATAAAAAAAAAAATAGGATTGCCAGGTAGTTTTAGGTGGTATGTGATAAAGGCCCTAGAGAAATCCATCTGAGGGCACTGTCGCCCTTGCTGGCCCAGAATTGATGCCAATGCTCCTGAGTCAGCTCTGGAGCACCGAATTTGCAGACAGGTGCCACCACGCCCATCCTGGCCACTATTAAGTGTTATTCACCGTGTACAACTTGAGAATGGTAATAGTGATAGCAATGATAGACCAACATAGAGGCCACACATTTTTAAAGTATCTCATTGTGTTAGGCTAGGAAGATGATTCCATTAAAGTGCTTGCTACACAAATATGAGCAACTGAGTTTAGATCCCCAGCACCCATGAAAAGTACATCTGGACCCCAGGGCTGAAGGGAAGAAACAGGCGGGTCCTGGGGACTTGCTGGCCAGCTAGTATAGCCCAAGTTGATGAGTTCCAGGTTCAGTGAGAGACCTTGTCTCCAACAGATAAATAAGTAAATAAATAATAGGAGTAGGCTAGGGAGATTGCTTAGCGGGTAAGAACACTGCTGTGCAAGCATGGGAATCTAAGTTCAGATATCCAACAACCGCGTAAAAAGCTGGGCATGGCTGTCCTGCATGGTTGTAGCCCCAGCACTGTGAGGGACAGAGACAGGAGGATTGCTGAGGAGGATTTCTGGGCTGCCAATCTAACCAAGTTCAGTGAGAGACCCTGTCTCGAGGGAGTATGATAGGGATAGAGCCAGACACCTGAGGTGGCCCTCTGCCCTTCACCGCAGACCTGCACATGCACACATGGCATATGCTCACACACATACATGCATGCGCACATGCACACATGGCGTATGCTCACACACATACATGCATGCGCACATGCACACATGCGCACATGCACACATGGCATATGCTCACACACACACATGCACACATGCACACATGGCATATGCTCACACACACACATGCGCACACACACACACCAAAAAAGTCAAATAAGATGGAGAAGACTAGAGGAAGACATCCCGTGTGTGCATGTCCACACATGCGCGCACAAATATCTACCACACACATAAATATTTCATAAATAATTATCAATTCAATAAACTGATTTCTATCTTAACGTTTAGATTCGATGGCAAGAAACAATCAATGAAATAGACAACAAGCTGAAAGGCATCTGTGGTGACATACTTCTTTCGTCCGCATGCATTGTCTACGGCGGAGTCTTAACGCCGGAATTCCGCCAGCTGGTGATCGAGAAGTGGGAGGACTTCTGCACTAAGTACAGAATTCCCCTGTCATCCAAATTCTCCTTAATGGAAGTGATGGCGGAAAAAAATGAGGTAGTAACAGAATTCCGTTATCCAATTAAGTGGCTTTTGTTGGTGGTTGGATTGGGGGAATGTGTGTTGGGCATGGATGTTTTTCCTAAATTATTGTGACAAATGAAAATATTGAAGTTTTTCAGCCTTTTATTCTTTCTTTTTTAACTTACAGATCTAATGCCTCAATTTTCAATATTGGTCCTGTTTCTCTTTCTCTAATAAATCCACAAAATGTTCTTTTTTCCTATTGTAATCCTACCCCCCTGCTGTAATGAATCTAGCCAGTTTCTTTCTCTAAAACTCCTTTTAGTAATAAAATTAGTGCAGATATTGAACCATGGGTGCATTCTTAGCCATAGCCAAAAGCAAAGACTTATATTTACCAATAGATATCTATTGTCTATTTATATAGGTCCTTTGTGAGTATTTAAAAGATTGGAAAAAAGAAATCCCTACTACTATTTAATCCTTATCATTTTAGATCAGCTTCTTCAGTGATAATGCTACTTAAATAGACCTTACAACCTATAAGGTCAGGAGGAAATACCATCCTCTCCACTTCATAATGAATGACCATCTAACCACATCTAATCACATCACTGATTGCATTAGATGTATATGAACTAAATGCTCCAGTTTTTAAAAGTCTAAAATCACAAGAGCACATAATAGTTTACGCCAAAGCACAAAACAGAAGCCATGTGTTATTTAGAAAGAACACGTCTAAAACATTAAGATTGGGAATTTTTTAAAAAGGAGAAAATATACCACAGATTACAAATAGATGAAACTGTCTCTGTGGCCCAGAAGGGACTACTAAATTATCAAAGCTTAATTTGCACTAATAATGGGTTTAATTCTCCAGAACTATATTAAAAATTCTAAATTTGTTTATTGATAACATGACTTCAAATATTAAGCAAACATTTTTAATTCATTCATTTATTTTACATCCTGACATCAGTTTCCCCTCCCTCCTCTCCTCACATTACCTCCCCCAACCACCCCTCCCTACACCTAATCCACTCCTCTGTTTCTGTTCAGAAAGGGGCAGGCCTCCCATGGGTGTCCACAAAGCATGGCATATCAAGTTGAGGTAGAACTAAGCTCCTCCCCTTGTATTAAGGCTGGGCAAGGCAATCCAGTATGAAGAATAGGTTCCTAAAAGCTAGCCAAAGAGTTAGGGACAGGACTGCTCCCACTGTTAGGAGACCCACAAGGGGACCAAGCTACACAACTGTCACACATATATAGAGGCCTAGGTTGTCAGCCCAGTCTTGTGAGCTTCTATAAGCCCAGGTCAGTTGTTTCTGTGGGTTCCCTTGTGATGACCTTGTCCCCCTGGCTCATACAATCCTTCCTCCCTCTCTTCAGGACTCTCGAGCTCAGCCAAGTTAAGCAAACATTTTAAAAATTAAAAAATATAGAGAAAAGAGATAAACCTACTGGAGTGGCTTGAACGATCTCTCCTCCATACGCTCATATATTTAAACACTAGGTCCCCAGTTGGGTGACACTTTTTGGAGAAATGTTGCGGGGGTGTGCAGCCTTGCTGGAGGAAGTCTGTCACTGGAGGCATGCTTTGAGGGTAAAAGGCTTTGCCTACTTCCAATTTGCTCTCTCTGCCTCAAGCTTGTATTTGAGGAGACAGCACTCCGCTTCCTGCTCCAGCTTCTGCGCCTCCTGTTTGCTGCCACGCCCCCGCCATGAAGGATTCCTGAAGTTCGCCTAAGCTCTTCCTCCCATAAGTCACCTTGGTCAAAGTGTTTTGTCACAGCAGAAGAAAAATAACTAATACAGAAGTTGGTGCCATAGAGTAGGAAGCTGCTGTGAAGAACCTGGCTGTGTTCTTTTTTTATAGGCATGTTGAAGAATTTGGGACTTTGGACTAGAAAAGCAGTTGAATGCTATAAACAGAGATTAATGGTCCATTCTAGTAGGTAACAGGCAGTCAGTAATGCTGAGACCAGCGTGGCTTCGGGGGGACTGAGGACTTTAATGACAATTAAGATGGATGCCACCCCTGTGATAGTTTGGCAAAGGAGCTGACTGCCTTCTGCCCGTGTCCCGAGAACTTGCTGAACACGAATCTGAAAAGTGTTGGAGAGAAGGGCACACTCGTAAGCTCGGCATCACAGCCAAGGCACTGCAGAGGAGGCTGCAGCTGTTGAGGAAACCTGCACCATTGAGGAGAGGCCTGATCTACACTGGAGCGGAGGGAGGGCAGGCTCCAGCCAGCTGAGCTTTCAGCTTGATAAAACTAAGGCCTCAAGGAGCCTTGTGCTCCCAGAAAGCAACTTCAGACAAAAGCTGCTGATGCGGTTCAAGGGGATCAGGTTCACCCCAAGGCAGCCAGCCCGGTTCTGACTTTAGAGGAAAACAGAAGTGCGAGGCAAGATGAGGCCATGCAGAGTGGGAGGCTCATCAAGGCAGAGTTAGCCCCTGAGCCGAGTCCTGGATGTGCATCTCGTTCTGAGAGTGTGGCCGTGGGCACATCCCTGGACTTCCCGCCTCAGCTTCTTCATCTGAAAAGTTAGAGTGTTTGTAGAAATTTAATGAGTTAATGAGTACATGTGCTTGATAGGTGATGAGTGAGAAATAGAATCACTGCCGTGGGTTTTCATAGCTCCACATGATTGTGTGTTTCCTATAGGTAGAGAGCCTGAGAGTCCTGGAAACAGGTCCCTGCTTTATGTTTATTTTCTGTTTCCACGGTGTCTTAAATTACTTACCAAAACAGAAATCCAACTTGTTTTATTGTTTGCTCCATTCATCTTTATAAGGATGATTTGTCTGAAAGCAATGATTGTTTAGGGTCCTTCATGACCCTTCACAGGACCTGAGCCTGTGCAGAAGTTTCTGAAATAGTAAAAAAATACCAGTGTTTCCATTCCAGATCAGCCGGTGGCATAATCAAGGCCTGCCCCTCGGTCAGCACTCAGCAGAAAACGCCATCTTGATAAAAAGTACTCAGCAGTGGCCACTGGTGATTGACCCCCACAAGCAAGCCCTCCACTGGATCCGCCAGATGGAAGGGCCGCGGCTACAGGAGATTTCCGCTGAAGACAGCCGTCACCGCCAAACAATCGAAAATGCCATGCAAGCAGGGGGCTGTGTCCTCTTGCAGGTATTCGGACGATGGAGCCTAATTTCTTCTTTCTATTGCACCCTTGTTATATGCAATGAGCATAAATGTAGAAGTTGTAAGTGTTCAGGATCTTTGTCAAACAAATGTATACATAATTACATTTGCATGCATGTACTATATATGTGCACACATGCACATAGTTCAGTTCTCTTATGGTATCAATCATGTGTCTTTTCAACTGATTTATCTAAGACATTTTTTTTTTTTTGGCATCCGTTGGACTTTTTCAGAATGTGCCTGAAGCAATCCCTCCCAGCTTGAAGGCAATTCTAAAGAAAGACATTTACCAGAAAAGAGGGCACTATTACATCAGAATTGATGATTCTGAGATTGACTATGATGAAAGGTTCAGGTAATGCTTCTCATAATCAAATCCAGTCCTATGTTTTATTTTTTAAGATAAGGAACATTGAAGGCCTACTGCACCCATCCTGAGGAGTGTGATCCTGAGGGAAAGGGTGGTTGTATCATCAACATTCCTTTGGGTTTTGTGGTTTATGGCTGTCACCCACGTTCAGAGAGTGGGTGTTATTGGTGTTGTCAGGCTGTATGTGATGGGGACTGTGACCAGGGCTGAGCAGGAAGTCAACAAGCTGGAAGCCTGGCCCGCTTAGTCCCGAGGAGTTTGATTTGATCCCCTTGACCAACACCAACACAGGCACGATAAGCTTTGGCCACTTTAAAAAGCAAAAATCCAGGCCTGGAGTGGTGGCTCGGCCAGTGCTTGCTGTAAAGCATGAGCGTCCAGGTCCAGAAGACACGTGTGTAAAGGGTGACATGCATGTACAGTCTTAGCTTGGGGAAGGCAGAGGCAGGCCAGTCCCTAGAGTTCAGTGACCCTTCATCCTTGCCAACTGAGAGAGTCTGTCTCAGGAAATAAGGTGGAGAGCATTTGGGGAAAATACTTGAAGTCAACCTTTAGCTTACACACACACACACACACACACACACACACACACACACTCTCTCTCTCTCTCTCTCTCTCTCTCTCACACACACACACACACACACACACACACACACACACACACACACACACACACACATTTATATTTAGTAAGAACAAAAATAGATTTTGCCCAGGGAGGTAGAAGTACTAGGAGGGACAATTGGAATCCTTAACAACAGAGACTTCTTTGCCTCAGATGAGCACCATGGAGGACTGGGCTCCTAGACAGCCAACATCCACCAAGGCACTGGGGCTAGTGGAACTGGAAGTCCTTTGTCTCTTGAACTGAAACACTGCATTCTGTGGGAAACAGCAAGGGTGATTCTTGGAGAGGAATTCATCCTGGGTCCCTGGGGGAGACATAAGAGACAGGTCCCAGAGTTCCATATAGCAAAAGCAGGTCACAAAGCTGTGTCATGGTCAAGGATCCTTCTGCAGGGGCTCATGTAGGTCACACACTCATCTCATCACAGGGGTTCATGTGTCTCAGTAGCTTCGAGAGAGATAGCAAGGAGCCAGAACAGTAGCCAGTGCCCCTAAACACATGCCATGTTCTGGCTTCTGACCAAGGCCAGGAATCAGAACTACTCATTTGAAAGGTCCCTGCCCCTAAACCGCCTGGCTGGCTTCTCTACTGCTCAGGGTCTGAGGCTCCAGCAGGAAGCCACCTCCTTCCTCCAGGCAGCTTCTCGAAGAACTATGTTGTGGTGACATTTGATGACCACAGAAACACAGTTCCTGAGGAAGCCTTTGGGGCTGTGTGAGAGCCTTGTCTCTTTGTGGGCAGAGCCATGGGAGTCATAGGTAACTGTGGCCAACTGATCCCCAGAATGGATGTCTCCCAGAGGGGAGGAGGGGGGTGATGCTTTAAAAGACAGACTTGTGGACAGATCTCCACTCTCTCTGGCCATGCCTCAGCCTCCCCTTTTAAAAGTGGAGTGGACATGCCCCTGCTCTTCTTAGTTGCTATAAAAACAGAACAAGACCTAGAATCTCATTCCGTCTCACTACCTGCTCTAAACCACCACCGTCCTTCCTGCCCTTCCCTGCCCTGCGCCCAGGCTGTCCTTCAGCCAGAAAGTCCAGTGGCTCCAAAGGAGCTGCCACCTCAGCCCCAACCCCCCATTGCCTTACAACTGCAGCCACAGAAACCATTCTTTACAATGATCTGGTGACATCCAAACTCTATGACCATTTGTGTTTACCCTGACCTTATGCTTAAATCTAGTAAGGATATAATTTATGGCTGTTTTTAAGTATAAACACAGACTTGTTCACATAGTATAAATGAAGATCATGCATTGAGTACAAAACTGAATAACACTAAAAATGAATCTTTTCACTTCCAGAACGATATATTTTATATTATTTAAACATTTGGTTTCATCTTATTCTTCTGTAAGTTCTTTGAATAACTAATGTCTCTCTTATTTTTAGGTTGTACTTATCTACAGGACTAGACAACCCCCACTTTTCTCCATCAGTTTATAACTTTGTTACGATTATCAACTTCACAGTAACATTCCAAGGCTTGCAAGATCAGCTCTTATCTACAGTAGTAAGTCATGAAGTTCCTCATTTAGAAAATCAACGAGCCCAGTTATTAGAGAGTATTTCTCATGATGCTGTAACTCTGGAGGAACTGGAAGATAAAACATTGACCATACTGCAGAAAACAGAAGGTGAGGAAAAATACTGAGTATGATCAACAAACAAAATAAAGCAAAAGTCCAAAGAAGAAACCATGAGGTTATTTTCTGAATTGGTACCCAAAATGCCAAGCCTCCATTGCTACCAGATAACCAGTTGGGACGGGTGAGTCCCCACCCACCCATGTCTAAATTTCACGTTGTGAATCTTGATGTTCCTCAGCATCCATGTTTGCTTAGTTCTTTCTATACACATTCGACCACCAAACACTGCACCAAAAATTTTAAGCAGATCTCTGGCCATGGGGGAGGTGCTTAGGGTCACCAAGTGTGTTGATCCTAAAGGACTTTTTACAGAGAAATAGTCATGTGACTCTTAAATATCACATTAAAATGTGGTATTTATTAGCAAAGAAGTCAAAATTGTTTTCCTCTTGTTGGAAGAATATCTAAGAATATTTTTGTAGCAATAAAACATAAGTTGATGTCAACTTCTTCCTGGCTCACACTGATATAACCAAACCTAGGTCAACTGGGACAAAACACAGTTTATCTGACCCTGAACTGTCTCTGTGTTTTAATTTGTGTCTCATTAGGAGACATAATATGTTTCTCAACTACATTAGTTCTCAAGGTTACATATAGAAATGCTCTATAAACTTATTGCACTTATTTCTTGTCTTTTTAAATATAAATATCCAGTGAGCACTGTACACGTTTGCCTGACCCTGAACTTCACAGACAGGTTCTGGCTTCTATTGACTTTTTTGGTTGACTTTTTAAAAGAAGGGTCTTTCTAAGTAGCCCAGGCTGGCCTTGAGGAGGCCTTAGCCTCCTGAGTGCTGGGATTGGAGTCTGGCACCACCACATCCAGGTGTATTTACTTTTAATATTCACTGTTATTAATTACTGTTTGTCTAAGGGTCTATGCCCTGGAGTAAAAGCCTGGTGTGACCAAAAACTTGACTAAAATAAGCTTTAAAACTAGGGGGCTGGAGAGTTGGCTCCAAAGTGAAAGCCGTGGCTGCTCTTCAGAGGACCTGGGTTTGGGTCCCAACATTCACATGGCGGTTCGCGACCATCTGTAACTTCATTTCCAAGGGATCTGGTGTCCCATGTGGTACACAGACAGACGTGCAGGCAGCAAATTCATGCATGTAAGATAAACATAAATCTTTAAACTAAAACTTAAAAACAAAACCCTATCAATAGTAGTAAGTACGGCTGCAGCTTTTGTCTCCTGACGTCACGCCAGGGCCTTTTCTTTTGTCTTTTTTTCACCCTGCGGGCCCTTTGCAAATGTATTATGGCTTCTAGTTTTGTGCTTTTGATGGGATTTCTGAGTGTGCAAGTGAGCGTGTCGCTGTGGCTTTAACTGTTTATTGTGCCTTTTCGAGGGCTCTGTTCCTTCTGTGTGTTGTGGCGTGCTTATATTTTATTTTATTATTATCCCTTAGAAGGCAATTTGCTTTCTAGTGAGAGACAGAGAGGGGGGTCTATCCAGGCGGGAGGGGAGGTGGCGAGGATCTGGGAGGCGTGGAGGGAGGGGGTACCATAATCTGGATAAATTATATGAAAAAAAACTATTTTTAATAAGAGAAAAAATTAAATAAAAATTTAAAAAAAAAACAGAATTTGACAAAGTTTGAAGTACTTCTAGGAGCTATGCAGTGTCCATAAAGGGCACTTCGTTCTGTGAACCACTCATATGAAACAAGTGAAAATAATTCAATGTCCATCAGAGAAATACCTGCCTCTATTATGCCTTTGATATCTATGCCCTACCAGATTTTTGTCTTATTAGAGGATGAGATCGTTTTAGCTGCTAACATTTACTAAAAATCCAGACATGAGCCTGGCAAAAGGCTCGCAGGGAAAACTCTCACAGTGCCCAGAGTGGGAAACAGCTACTGGCCATTTCAACGGGTTTTGTTTAAATTCACACTTTATTCATTTTTTAGGAAGTGTGTTAGATGATGAAGAAATTGTAGAAAATCTAACAAAATCCAAAATGACTTCAAATGAAATTTCCAAACGTATCCAAGAAACAGAAAAGGCAGAACGTGAAATTCAAGCAACTCGCAAGAACTACCTCCCCATAGCCACCCGGGGCGCCCTGCTCTACTTCGTGGTGGCGAGTCTCACCCAGGTGGAGTATATGTACCAGTTCTCCCTGGAGTGGTTCCGGCAAGTGTTTGTTTTCTCTACAGTTTCCAAAACCAAAGAACAAAAGCATGATTGGAAAATGGACGAAACATCTTTGGAAAAAGTCAGTGAGATTTCTTTAAGTGTCTTAAGCCAACAGAATCTGAAAAGTGAGAGGGATACCTTAGCAGAGCATACTAAGAACGCAACAGATGTGCTGACAAGAAACGTGTTTAGGGTAAGCCATCCTTTTACTATGAGTTTTTCCAACACTACCTCTCGGACTCAAGTAAGGGTTGTGGTTTCTCTAGGTGGTCTCTGCAGCTCTGTTTAATGAGCATAAACTCTGCTTCTCCTTCTGGCTTTGTGTCTCCATCATGAGAGAGAATTCCAGTGATGCTCTGATGGCTGATGACATAGGATTCCTACCAGAAGAAGAATGGAACATCTTTTTGTATTCTGGCATTTTGATAAATATTAAAAATATACTATCCAAGCCTAGACTGAATAGTAAGTAAAAATAATTTCTCTGGATACGGTTTTAAAAAACAAAAACACTGAAATATGTTTCCTTGTAAAATACTAAAAGATTTCGAGGTTTACTTCTGTGATTGAGGTCAAATTCCATGTCAGAGTCACAAATGTGTGAACACGCAGTCAGCATGTTCTTTCTTTGTTTATGAGAAAACATTTCACTGTATAGCCAGGCTAGCCTAGAACTCATGATCCTCCTACGTCGTTACTGAGTGAATGCCTAAATAAATCACAACTGGTAAGATGGTGGTGGTTGCCGGGCGGTGGTGGCGCACGCCTTTAATCCCAGCACTCGGGAGGCAGAGCCAGGCGGATCTCTGTGAGTTCGAGGCCAGCCTGGGCTACCAAGTGAGTTTCAGGAAAGGCACAAAGCTACACAGAGAAACCCTGTCTCAAAAAACCAAAAAAAAAAAAAAAGATGGTGGTGGTCCTGATGTAAAGCAGACTGTCTAGCGGTAGTGGATAGGGACACGCACACTGATCATAATGCCCCCGGGCCCCTTCCTGCCTGATGTGTCTTCCCTTACTGTTGCCTGTCTGTGGTGGTCTGGATGAGGACGTCCCCAGCCCCCCTGGTTGACTTTATATGAAGTGGCTCTTTACTCAACAACCAGCACTTGTTAGTTAGCCCTCTGTAGCGAGTCCCTAGGTGAAGGATTTCCTGTGACCCTTCTCCCTTCTCCGTCAGGTATATTTGAAATCCGCAGAAAGGAGCATCTGCAGTGGGTGCCGGACCTGAGGTGGAAGCAGTGCCAGTATATCAGCAGCCAGATGGAGCCCTTCTGCCTCCTCTGCAAGTCGCTCCTGTCCAATAAGTGGCAGTGGAACGCCTTTAGGGACACCAAGGCCGTGTACTCTTTCCTGGGCAGCCCGTTCTCCTCACATGGGGCTTCACTTCAGGAAAGCCCCAGATCACCAGAGGAGGGTATGGGCCTTCGCGCTCTAACCTACACCTAGCAGATGTGTGTGTGTGTGTGTGTGTGTGTGTGTGTGTGTGTGTGTGTGTGTGTGTGCATGTGTAGATCGTCAGTGTGTAAAGGTGGGTCACAAGAGGCATGCCTAGCCCTTGAAGGCAACGGCTGGCAGATCGCTTGAACTCAAGGCCAGTCTGTAGGATAGCCAGGGCTACACAGAGACACCTTGTCTTAAAAAACAAAAAAGAAAAAAAGGGGGTATGTGGGGGGGGGGGGTAGATCATAACAAATAGAAATGAAGAGCATTGATATGTTCCGTGTGGCATGATCGAGTCAACACAATCCTCACAATAAGGAAGTGGTTTGTATGAATTTCATTGTTAAAGGTCAGAAACTGGTGTGAGTTCTGAACTTTGGGAACATTAAATATATCAGCATATCATTACAGCACTCTGGTTCTGAACCTTGCATCTCAGAAAGCCTTCATAGATCCTAATTTTATGTAACAGACGTGGTCTAAAAGCTACACAGGAGCTGGACATACACCCGGTGGGAGAGCACTTGCCCAGCAGGCCAAGGCCCCTGCACGCAATCCCCGGGACCACAAAAAGAAAGGAAAGATACCCATGAAAAACGTAACAAGCCCAGGGAAGAACTGCACAGGAAACAGATCTGTTTGTTTGTGTTTTTCAAGACAGGGTTTCTCTGTGTAGCCCCGACTGTCTGGAACTTACTCTGTAGACCAAGCTGGCCTCGAACTCACAGAGATCCGCCTGCCTCTGCCTCCTGAGTGCTGGGATTAAAAGTGTGCACCACCACCACCCAGCACAAACAGATCTTTAAGGGCTGTCATCTTGTCATATTTTCTCCTCTTCTATTCCTGCTTTGAGCTCTGCACCCCCTCTTTCTCACCCTTTTGACTATGATACCCCCACTTGGGACACAGCCTGGTCTGTTTGCTGCCACATCGTTCTCCATTTTTGCTTGCAGAGTTTTGTAATAATGGACAATAATGTAGTCCAATAGTGTCAATATTCTCACACCTACTTCCCTTCTGTCGGAAAGGGAATCCCAGTAGAAATGCTGGTCCGATGGAGACACCTTTCATGTGAGAAGTCCCTGCCAGGATGATTTCTTTAAAAATCTAAATTATGTATTTTCACCAGCAGTGTGTATGCCCAGTCTTCTTGAAATTTGTTATAATCTTTAATTAAGTGTGAAGGCATGTACATGTAAGTGCAGGTGCCCACAGAGGCCATAGGTATCCTATGCCCCTGGAGCTCAAGTTAGTAGGTGCTTATGAGTCACCTGATGTGGGTGCTGGGATTCAAACTTGGGTCTTCTGGAAGAGCAGTGTGTGCTGAACCACCGGGCGTCTCTCCAGCTCACCTGCACATTTCTAAAAGAAGGCTTCATCTTTTTTGAGTTGTACCAACCTGAAAAGTTCAGAATACTTCCATTTTAATTGCCATATTAGCAAGTAACTTTTTAAGGGTTATTGGTGATTTCATTTGTCTATTCATACATATACTTTACTCCTTTCTAAAATGAATTGCTTATCTCCTTTTTAATTGTTTATAAGAATACTATTAATGTAGATAATATATTTTGTATATTTTTTCTAAATCCATTCATTAATTATTGGTTGATAGAATCTGTACCATACAGGTAGTAAGCTGTCTGTTTATGGCGTCAATTATATCTATTTTTCCACCTCCTTGTTTTCCAGACACTTCTAATGAAGAAGGCCCCTCACCCACACAGTTCTGTTCATGGATCACTGTTGGGTTGTTTTTTTTTTTTTTTTTGCATTTATCACTAATCTCTCTGAAATTCCTATGATATTAATATAAGACAAAAGTCAATAATTTTTGTGTAAAGGAACTCCTCTCAGTTAACCCTTCATGTAAAGTGAGGATCCTTTTATTTTGCAAACAACTCCAAATTTATCACTTGTGATTGAACTTACACACACACCATGGGATTTTTAAAAATCAAAATATTAGCACATTTAAAAAACACTCTTTTATAATCCCAGTTGTATGTAAAGTTAGACATTGGGGAAACGCCAGGGAAGAAAAGTACTTAGGAACAACAAGTGTGGCTGGAGACAAGGCCTGGGGGGCTTCCCACTTCACCAGCCAGACTCCATCACCATGGAGACAGGAGTCAGCGCAAAATAAATAACTGTGAAGTTGCCAACATTGTGGTAATCCTCTCTGAGCTCCTGTGGGGTCTCATCTCTCCATCTGTTTTAGCTGCTGTAAATAGAAATCTCTCGTTTATACATTGAAACTCTCCTGAGAGGGCAGGCACTGAGGGCCTGGCTGCGTCCTTGGCTTCTCATTTTCCTTCTGCCTTGTGGCGCCATCACTACATCCCTAGCCTCATCCACCCTGTCACATCCCTACCCACCCACATCATTTGGGCCGATGTCTGCTTCATGATGAAGGATGGTGATGTCCCAGGTCCTAGGAAGAGCACTTACTTATTTAGACAACCAGGTTTCTTTTCATAATTTTATAACTTAAGTTCGTATAGTAATATCGTTTAGTTATTAATGTCTGGTTATTAATCCCAGTCTCTTCCTCTTGATGGTATCTAGCTGAACTTCTGAATGAAATGTTGACACCTATTAATTTTCCTTGGGAAAAACTCACTCCATTTCAAAGACTTATCTTGGTAAGATTCGTTAAAACAAAAGATTACAATTCTAAATATTTCAAGTAAGCTTATTGGTAGCTTGAACCCCTCACAATTTAAATTTTATAAGCACAGTATGCTGACTTCTGCAAGCTATGATTTGCTGAGCCTTAGTGTAGAGGGAGGCACCAGCGTCCCACCCTAATGGTTTGTCATGTGGTGGCTCCACCGCCATCCATCCTTTATAGACAAGACGAAACCCGGAGGGACAAACTGAGCTGCCCAGTGCCACAATTGTCTCCCTGTTCTTTTGAGATCTACCCTTTCTATGGGTTACTTTCTGCCCTCCTCCTCCTCCATGCTAAAATTACAAGAACAGACCCAGTCCTTTAGGGAGAAGGCAACAGCGGCCCTATCAGGATATGACAGGTAATGTGTCTAATCCCTGGTTCAATGTCCAGAAGCCATATGGCTGACTCCCAGCTAAATCACATCCACCAAAGTGGCACTTACAGAGGCAGCATGTTACACAGCTCCCATTTCTCAGCTGCTTTAGAACCTGGCATGGGGTTGGGGAGATTCATGGTGGGATTAGCTGTATATTAGTCAAGTTTGTTAAGGTAGCAAAATGCCTAAGATAATCAACTTATAAGTCTCATCTGTGCTCAGTTTCAGAGTTTTCTCAGTCCATGGTCAGTAGACAGAAAGAGAGGTGTATTAGTCAGGGTTCTCTAGAGTAACAGACCTGCCTTTCCCATTCTCAGACAGTTTCAGATCTGCCTTCCATGCAGGAATGCTGAACTTTCTCAGAACATATTTTATAATCATGATGTAAAAATGTACCATGTAAGTGGTTTGCCTATAAGGCAGTCTTCACTGGGAAGTTCTGTGCCCATTATACATGTACTATATGTGTGCCCAACGTGGTTCACATGCCCACAGCTCGCCCCAGACCTGTATTCTGTCCCACTTAAGCTTAGACTGTGCCTTTTTTTTTTTTTTTTTTTTTTTTTTGTCTTATGAATGGTAGGATTAATGGTCTTCCAGTTGGGTTATCTTGTATCTTCCAACCCCAAACTATATGGGTTTTTCTTGCTCTAGACATGGACAGCACAGCAGGAGGAACCCGGGAAAAGTGTCCTTTTGCAGGGCCAGGGAGCACAGTGTACACCTGGGCAGCCAAACCAAGCTCCCTCACTGAGTGTAGAAGAGCTTTGTGGGAATACAAGGTAGCTGGGCAGAGGAGAACCAACTGTCTTAGTCAGGGTTCTATTGCTGTGAAGAGACACCATGACCACGGCAACTCTTTTAAAGGAAAACATTATAATTGGGGCTGGCTTACAGTTCAAAGGTTTAATCCATCATTATCATGGTGGGACCTGGCAGCATGCAGGTAGACATGGTGCTGGAGAAGGAGCTGCAGAGTTCTACATTTTGATTGGCAGACAACAGGAAGTGGTCTGAGACATGAGTGGTATCTTGAGCATAGGAGACCTCAAAGCCCACCTCCACAGTGACAACACTTCCTCCAATAAGGCCACACCTCCTAATAGCGCCACCCCCTTTCTTTCAAACCACCACACCAACCAGTGGTCAGGAGGAAACCCCCTCTCGTTAAACCTCCCCAACAGCACATCAGGAAACTCTGGCTAGAGCCAGACACTTATTTTGATTTCATTTTTACCACCAGGAATAGTCCCCTGAGTGGATTTTAAATTTACCTTGTCTTCTGTTTTATTTTTCAGATTAAAATTCTTCGGCCAGAACGTTTAGAGAATTCAATAAGAAAGTTTATAACTGAAAAAATGGGAAGTGAATATATCCATGAGACTACAGTCAATCTGAAAGAATCATATAAAGAGTCCACCGCTCAAACGCCGCTGATCCTTATTCACTCCTACGGTGAGCTTCTGAACGGGGGAGCGGCAGGGAACTCCCAGCACCACAGGAACGGAGGGTGGCGCCTCACACCTATAATCCCTGCTCTCACTCAGTGGGGATGAGGGGATCATAAATTCAAGGTCCTCCTCAGCTTTGAATCTTTTTAGGCTAGCCTGTGCTACATGACCCTATCTAGAAAAATACCACCACCACCACCCCCAAAAAAAAGATGTGGAGAAATAGGTTCTGTGCCCAGTTATCCTGTTTAAAAGCTTCACATCCTTCTAACATCTTGGAAAAGGGGATTTAAACTTTAAACTACATGAAGGATGAATCTTTCTAAAAATATAAAAGAATCAAGATGAAAAAATGTATTTGAGCTAATTATCTTGTAGAAAATATCTTCACACACATTAAAAAGAGTTGGGGTCACTTGTAGATGTAACCAACCGTATTATTAAATAAGAAACACAGAACCAATGTAAAAGAGAAAGCCAAGAGGTCAGAGCTCAGAGCTAAAATCTTACCCTTCCTCCTGCGGTGCTCCTAGCTCTCCGAAAGAGACCTACTTCCTGTGTGTCTGTCTTTACATAGTCTTTTTGTTCTGCCTTCTCATTGGTTGTAAACCCAAACACGTGACTGCCTCGTCACTGCCTGTATGTACAGCCCTCCAGGTCTTAAAGGCATATGTCTCCAATGCTGGCTGTATCCCTGAACACACAGAGATCTACCTAGCTCTTCTACCAAGTGCTGGGATTAAAGGCGTGCGCCACCACCGCCCAGCTCTTGCTATGGCTCTAATAGCTCTGACCCCCGGGCAGCTTTATTTATTAACATACAATTAAAATCACATTTCAGAACAAATAAAATACCACCATAGTCACTCCTTAAATTTACTAGCTGTTTCCATTAACGGTGATCGTTAAAACGTCTGTGGTGGGGCATGTTTATCAGGGTCACATCGATCAGTTCCCAAGCCGTGGTCATTCGTATTTTCTCAGAGTAAACTGTTTCTGTAGGTCCTATTTTTAAAGAAGCACAAGGTGACTGTCGGAAGTAGGCCGTCCTTCTAACCCCCACGCTCCCACCTCTGTCGCTTACCTCTGCTCTGTGGGTGCTAAGGATAGCGCCCCCACTTGGACTCCACAGGCAGAGGCTTTGTCCAGGGCACCCCCTCGCACCAAAGGTCTTCTCATCAGACGGTGGTGCACCAGGCTATGAGCCTGACGCCTGCAAAGGTGCTGCCTTCCCCCGGCCCGGCAGCAGGCAGCCGGCCACCCCCTCCTGTCAACGGCAGTCCAGACTGAAGGAGACACACACCTCTCTTTAGGAGATAGCTAAGGTTTGACAACACACTTTCTTAACGCACCTTTGCTGCCGAAACCTGAGCACCAAGTCTCCATGCCCATGCCTATTTTCATCATGTTTAAAAACCATGTTAGCTGGGTTAGAAACTAGCGTGAGCAGTTATTGCATCCATCACCAGAGGATGACGGGACAAGTAGATACAGGCATGCCAGTCAGTCGTGCCTCAGCTCATGAGCAGCTGCCATTCCCAGATTTGGGGAAGCTGTACCACAGGCCAGCAAGTGGCGGACTTCAAAGACAAACTTTGAACTGAAGGCTTTAATTCCCAAACCCCAGTCTCTTGTGGCTCTGTCGTCTCTCATCACCCCCTCAGTAAGTGCAGGATTGCATCTGCTGAGGGAACTAAGTGAGTTTAAGGTTCCTCTCCATGTTGTCGCAGGGATTGACCTCAACAATATCCTCCTGAGATTTGCACAAGAGTTAAAAGGGACGACCCCGCAGGTGACCATGATTTCCCTGGGCCGAGGCCAGGCGGCCAAAGCGGAGGAGCTCATTTTTAAGGCGCTGGACAGCAAGCATCAGTGGGTCTTCCTCCAGAACTGCCACCTCGCAGCCTCCTTCATGCCAAGACTCTGCGCTATCATAGAGTCGTAAGTTCCGCGCTCGTCTGTCTGCGAGTGAATTAATTATCTGCACTGTGAAGTCGCACTGCAAAGGACCATGCCTGTTGTTCAGCTTTCTGGGGTCCCATGTTGGAACGCCAAAATGGTGGTGGTGGTTTTTTTTAACTATTTGACTCTTTGCTCTTTGGGGGCCTGCCACTCAGCTCCTAAATGATCACACAGGAGATTTTTTCTTACTTATGAATGTCTGGCCTTAGCTTGGCTTATTTCTAGCTCGCTTTTCTTAACCTTTTGCCTCTGGGCTTCTTCCTTTTCTTACTTCTGTATATCTTACTTTCACTCTTACTCCGTGGCTGGCTGTGTGGCTGAGTGGTTGGGTGGCTGGCCCCTGGTGTTCTCTCTCTTCTTTTCTTGTTCCTGCCCTTGTTCTCTTGCTCTTTCTTCTTTTCTGCCCAGATTTCTCCTCCTATTTACTCTCTCTGCCGGTCAGCCCCACCCATCCTCTCTCCTGCCTCACTATTGGCTGGTCAGCTCTTTATTTAGACCATGAGATGTTTTAGGCAGGCAAAGTAACACAGCTTCACGGAGTTAAACAAATGCAACGCATCTTTGCATCATTAGACAAATGTCACACAGCATAAACAAATAAATGTTCCACATCTTAAGATAATATTCCACAACAAATGTATACTGTGAGTGGCAACCCTGAAGCAATGTATTGGGCCACTGGAGAACACGCAGCTGCCCTCCACACTGTCCTGAGAGCACACTGGCTTTTCTTTTTTTCCTTTAAACAACTGTTGAGATGGTTATTTTCCATCTTATTTAGCATTTGCTCAGGAATAATCTATAACATGATTCTTAATATTTTACATGACTCCAAACAGCAAAGCACAGGACCTCAGGTCCAGCTCTCATGACTCCAAACAGCAAAGCACGGGACCTCAGGTCCAGCTCTCATGACTAAACAGCAAAGCACGGGACCTGAGGTCCAGCTCTCAGTGTTCTCCTCTAGGCCGGTCTTTCCCCTGCTCCAGCCTCCCCAGCTGGAGCCCCTCACGGCTGTGCTGTTCCCCACAGCACTGGTGTGATGAGTCCCAGAGGCTCAGCCTTCTTGTTTGCTGCATTTTGAAACTTGATTGTCCTAACAATGGGGGAAGAGTCAGCAATGTGAGAAATTAGAAACATTTTGGCCAATTCCATTCCACAGGTTTTTCCTCCCATTGTCTTTTACTGTCTTCCTAGTCACGTGGGTCAAGGGTGTGAAGATGCAATGTTGTCATTCTTATGCTTTGAGTATCTGAAAGGAGACTTCAGTTAAATTCTAACTGCTCAACTTAGATTTCTAAAGCCTCTTCTCATACAGTTTGTGTTATTCTGAGACTGTTGGTCTTTTAGCAGTTTAAAAACTATTGGGGGAAAAATCACACTTATGGAATCACCCAAGAATCAGAAGGCAAAGATTAATTAGTAATATGACTTTAACAGATGCGGACTATGTGCCACACCTTGCATTAATCATTTAAAACACGTGCAGGGCATCTGCTCTTTGTCGCTACTATTCCAGGCACTGGGGACATTGCACACCCAGATAAACACTGCAGGTGTTCAGAGCACCGTAAGCTGCAGATGGGGGTCCAGTAGCAGAGAAGAGTCTTCTCAAGAGAGATGGCCAGCATCAATTGGACACCATGTTGTGTTTTGCTCTTAGTTTGGTTTGACTTCTTTCTTTCTTTCTTTCTTTCTTTCTTTCTTTCTTTCTTTCTTTCTTTCTTTCTTTCTTTCTTTCTTTCTTCCTTCCTTCCTTCCTTTCTTTCTTTCTTTCTTTCTTTTTCTTTCTTTCTTTTGAAAGAGAGAGAGAGAGAGAGAACATGTAGTTGGGTGGATAGGGAGGTGAGGAGGGTCTGGGAGGAATTGGAAGAAAGAAAAGAATGTAGTCAAAATATATTGTGAGAAAGTCTAAGAAAATAACATTTTTAAATGGCTATAAAAAACTGAAAGATTCCTGAATTTAGGCAGTAAATAAAAAATTCTCAGTATGTTGCTAAGAAGGAAAAATACCAAGCTAGAAATAATATGTACAGTATGATATTTTTGTTTAAAAATAAGAGGAGACTCAAAAAAGGAAAAGGAAAGCATTTAGTGAAATTGCAGGTTATTTAGGTTATTTTTATTTTTCTGTTTTATTTTGTATCTAATGTGGTTTTGCTTTTCATTATTTTTGGCTTATTCTATAAAATTTTATTGCACTTGTGTGTGTGTGTGTGTGTGTGTGTGTGTGAGAGAGAGAGAGAGAGAGAGAGAGAGAGAGAGAGAGAGAGAGAGAGTTGTGTACATGAGCACATGCATCCCACAGCATACAATTGGCACTCAGAAGACAGCTTCTAAAGTCAATTCTGTGCTTCAAGCATGTGTGTCCTGGGGATCAAACTCAAGCTGTCCGTCTTGATGGCAAGAGACTTTATTACCCGTGTTATTTAAACATTTTAGAAGTAATTTTAGATCTGCATTACATGGACAATACAACCCCCTCTTCACCTGCTTTTCTGGTTCTCATTCTTATGATTAGCCTGCCACTGCTCCTAATTTACATAGACATCTTTTCTCTGAGTGTCTGAAAGTTAACTGCAGACACATGTCACTTGACACCTCAGTATCTCGCTGTGCTCGTCCATCTAATCAGCAGAACTCTGTCCTGGTAAGTCTGCTTTCTCAAGGGATCTTCTGTGGTAAGAACTCTTGGTCTAGGTCCCAAAACAGTGGTTTCTGTTGCACATCATTGTCTGTCTCTCTAGTCTACCTTAAAATGGTGCAACTCCTCAGTCTGTCTTTATCTTCCCATCTCTGATGGCTTTGAAGACACAGCCAGATATGTTGTGAATGTCCTTCGGCAGTGTCCATCCTGCCGTCTACAGGCTATGTGCACCCAGGATAGTGATGAATGCTGTCACAAAATAGCAAACTTACTTAAAATATTATAGTGGGTTTTAGGGTTTTGTTTGTTTGTTTGTTTGGTTGGTTGGTTGTTCTGGCCGTACCTTTGGTAACTCAATCTCAAGCATGAACCTCATTGACAACAATGTCATACTATAGTGTCAAAAGATGGACGTACTCGGGGCTGGAGAGATGACTCAGCGGTTAAGAGCATGGCTGCTATTCCAGAGGACCCTGGTTCAATTCCCAGCTCCCACGTGGCGGCTCACAGCTGTCTGTGACTCCAGTTCCAGGGGACCCAACACCAACAGCAAAACACCAATGCACATACAATTTTATTTAAAAAAAAAAAAAAGATGGACATACTCAAAAGAGTTCTCAACTTGAGCTTACACGCTATTTCCTCATATGTGGTTGACGGCTCTCTACAGACATGAAGATGGGAATGTGCTCAATCTTTGCAGTGAAGCTTGCCAAGAGGCGTACAGCGTCACTCTGCATTAATCCTGGTGATGCTAACTTTGATCCTGTGATTATAGTATCTGCCATTCATGGAAACCTTCAGACCTCTTTTATGTCCCCAATAGTTTCAGCATCCCGTGATCATTTGTGACTGAATTATTACTCCCTAATTTGCCAAATAGTTTTCTAACTGCTCAGCTTTATGACCTGCTTCTATCCCCAGCATCTCACACAGAGAGAGAATCATGTGACGACAGGCTACCAGAATAAAAAGTATCGCTCCTCTCCCGTCCATTGATTCACTCACACATCTGTGTCCATGTGGGTGTCGTCAGGACCCACTGTAGTCATTCGATTCAGCCAGGACCCACTGTCGCTTACTTTGCTCTTCAGTTGTCCGAGGTGTGACCTGGAACTCCCCCACCCCCACCCTGGCTTTTTGAGATAGCTCTGTAGACAAGGCTGATCTTGACCTCATGACCCCTGCTCCCTCCCACATGGAAAGAGGCACTGTCACACCTGGCTTTCACATATGTCGTATTTTGTAAGTTTTCCCAAGTTTCCGTACTGAGTATTTCTGACTTTTTTTTTAACTTAAGGGAAATAGAAATTGGTGAATCTTATTTACTTTGTGTACCGTCAAAGTCCTTGTGGTGAGTGGTATCTTTGGCATTAAAATGACTTGTAAGGTCACAGAAACATTAAAATGTTCTGACTCTAAGAAGATATTGCACAAATTTTTTAATATTTACATTTTTATTTTGCAGATTTAGTAGTCCAGATATGATGCTAGACCCTGACTTTAGGCTTTGGTTAAGCTCAAAATCCTATAGTTCGTTCCCAATTCCTATTCTTCAGAAGGGTGTGAAGGTAAGGACAAGCTGGTAAGATGCCAGTATTGGCAAGCAGCCCTGCTTGACTGTAGAGCATCGTCACTCCTTATTCTAAGTCAAGAAGAGCACTCCTGGTGTGCTCATTGTCAGCTTTTGCTAGGTGGGGAGGGGTGTGTTTTTAAAATGGCCCAGTGGCAGCCTTGGAGCCAAGGGGCATGGCGGGAAGTCACTCATACCATGTAGGCGGCACTCACGTGGAAAGTTTTATGAAGGGGGGAAGAAAGAGGAAACAGGTGGGGTTGAAAATAGAAGAAGGGGAGAGAAGAAGAGAGAGGAAGGGAGAGAGAAGAGCGAGGAGCTTTCTCTTAAAGGGAACTTTGTGCCTGTGCATCCACCATCCACAAAGAGAAACTGTACTTACCTGGGTTAGCAAGTGCATCCTGCCAGAGCCCCCAGGGGCAGGCCAGGTAATGCGTAAATGTTAGCAGGGAGGATGCTACCTTGGTATGTAGACCTGCTCTCAGTAACTCCTAGCTCTGACACTTGCTGCTCAAAGAGGATGCATCCAATTGTTGTAAACCAAGATGCACACATTTGTATAGCTTTTTCCCTTCTGCCTTCTTCTTTTTTCCCCTCAAGACACCGTCTTGCTATGTTGCCCAGGCTGGCCTTGAACTCCTGAGCTCAAATGATCTGCCACCTCAGCTTCTTGAGTATGTACCACTACACCCAACTATATGGCGTTTTCTTATTTCTATCCCTCTTAACCAGTTTATAGTCCATTAACTTTCTGGAAAGTTCTAGCAGAAGGCAAACAAACTATTTGCTAAAATAACCTTAATTGTAGGTTATGGCTGACTCCTGAAATCCAACTATGAAGACTTGCTCAATCCCGTTAGAGGCCCAGATGGCCTAAAGATAGACTCCAAATGACAGAGAAACCAACGAAGACTTGGAAAAATACTATGCGCAGACCACACTTAGCCAGGCTGATTCCTAAAACTAGAAACACCTCCCTGCAGCCCTGCTCCCTGTGGTTCCTTTCTCCCATAGCCGCTTCCCAACAGCCCCGCCAGACAGAGAAACCTGAGACTTTCAGCCTGTGACTTAAGATGCCCTGTTTACTTCCCAAGCCCAGGCTGACTATGACCTCAAGTGGCCTTTTCCCTTTGGCCAGGAGCAGAAGCTGGGAGGCAGTAGTAATAAAGGGAGACAGAGTTTCAAGGACATTTATTTTGATTAGGTCCATTGCTCTAATTCCACTTTAAGAGACTATCAATCAGAGAGAGAAAGAGAGAGATGGCTCAGCAGTTAGGAGCACTGACTGATGTTCCAGAGGACCGGAGTTCAATTCCCAGGCTGTCCGATGTCCAATTAAAAAAAAAAAAAGAGTCTATTAATCAAGGTGGGCATGGCAGTGCATGACTTTAATCCTAGCACCAGGGAGACAAAGCAGGAGGTGGATTGCTATAAATTCAAGGCCAGTCTGATCTGTATCTACATAGGGGGTTACAGGCCTGTTTCAAAACCAAACAATGGCTAGAGACCTTCCTCCTTCCCAAAATTATGTGCTTACATCCCTAAGGAAAAGTGTCTCTGCTTCTGTAATTCAAGAGGGGAAGAGGGGCGACCATGCCAGCCATCTGTATATGCTCTAGTAACATCTTAGGTTCCCATCATGCACAGGTGCATATGACTCCCACTACATCCCCCCTGAGAAACATGTGAACACACAAGGAACTGACAGAGTCATACATAAGTAATAAGTCTGATCTTGAATCTAGAAATCTCATATTCATGCACACACATACACTCACCCATATAATGTATCTGCATAGTCACACAGTATTTATGCACTGTATATCATAAGAATTACACAAGATACTTTAATGCCAATGTTTAAATCTATCGTACTCTGAGCTTAGGTTTATACATATATAAACTCTGTAAGCAGGTACCCATTAAGACCCTGGTTATCTCAGACTAGCATACACACACACATAATAAAACCCTCACAGTTAGTCACATGAGCTATTCCAGTGAAGCAGGCAACAGCTTGGATTCTCAGGGCAATCAGAATTCAATAGCACAAAATCACCACTCTCCCTTTGAATGTGACTGGCTGTGTCCAGTGGCTTAATCAGTGTCATTTCCTGTGGTTTGGCTCCCTGGCTGGGGTCTGGCAGTTCCTTCGCCTGGCCACAGCTTGGCTACCACTGATGTAGCCCACGGACAAACTCTGAAGTTCTGTTTTTCCCAGACATTAGGCTTGTGGTCACAGTAACAGCCATCATCCCAGTGCTGTGGTTTGTCTTTAAAATGTGAATTAGACAGACCTCTGTAAGCTCCAGGCCAGTCTCATCTACATAGAAAGATCCATGCTAACCATGGCTGCAGAGTTGAGACCATGTCTCAAAAATAAAACATGAATTAGAACGCGATACAACATCTGAAATGATCCTTTGGCAGAGGTGTTCAAGAGGCCTAGATTCAGACATGACAGTGGTTTTTTGGAAATGGCTCTCAGCCGTGTGTGTCACCAGTCCTGTGAGAAGTGGCCCTCCAGGGCTTGTTCCCACGTACAGTCACTTGGTCTGTCCACTCCCTTCTCTTTTAAAGATTGCCGTGGAACCTCCCCAGGGACTGAAAAGCAATTTACTCCAAATGTTTGGATATGGCGGGAGTGGAGAGGTAACAGAAGATATATTTGAGAAGCCTGATTGTGGACCATGCTGGAAAAAAATTCTGTTCAGCCTCTGTTTCTTTAATGCCGTGGTCAATGAAAGGAACGCGTATGGGACACTAGGCTGGAACATCCCTTACAAATTCAGTTCTTCAGACTTGGAGGTGAGTGTGGGCTCTGGATGGCAGGCAGGAGCTCGCAACAGACGCAAGCTGAGCTGAGCTAGTATGTGTCTCCACAGTGCTAGGTGTTTGCCTGGTGGGAAGAAAAGGCATTGTGTAAGTAGGAAATGAGGACTGTAAAGTCAGCTTTCTAATTTGCAGTAGAAGCCCCACCATTTGGGCTGTACAGAATTTCCTCTTCTAGACAAGTCAGATAACCCCAGGAGCCTAATTTCTTCAGGGAAATAAGCAGTGTGGGAAGGGAGCAAACCTCAATACCTACCCACAGAGTCATTACAAGATGCAACTCAGTGGCCCGGAGGGATGGTTCAGTGGTTAAGAGCCCTGGCTGCTCTTCCAGAGGACCCAGGTTCAATTCCCAGCACCTACATGCTGGTTCAAAACCACATGTAACTAGAGTTCTAGGGTATCTGGTGCCCTCTTCTGGCCTCTGTGGATATCAGGCGCACATGTGGTACTCATATATGGGCAAAACACCCATACAGATAAAATAAAGAAATCTTTAAAAAAAAAAAAAAAAAAGTACAACTCAGTGAATATAAGTGAAACATTTTGATCAATTCCTGACATGTAAATCACTATTCAAACATCTCTCAATATTCATTCAAAGCAAGAAGGATTACCCTGAGTCCCTGGGGCTGGGCCACTTAAGACTCTTCTGTAAGTGATTACCCTTCTTACAGTACTTTCTATTGTGCTTCTGGGCAGGACGTTTTCTTTTCTTGTTTGGGTTTTTGTTTTTTCAAGACAGGGTTTCTCTGTGTAGCCTTGGCTGACCAGGAACTCGCTGGTCAAAACAAAACAAATCAACAGCAAAAAATTCCCAAGTTAATTTTTTTGCAACTATGCTTCTGATGTAGAATGCTGTACCGTTTCTGGGTTTGTTATTTGTTGTTTGTTTGTTTGTTTGTTTGTTTGTTTTCTAGGTAAGTCTTGATTCTGCCTATGGCAGTAGTCCACCCTGGGCAGGAGGTCTTCAGTTCTTTTAAGTCCTCTCTGTGTGCCCATCAGGCATTTCTACCTTCACAAGAAGCCACATTCACATAGGAAAGCTCACGATTTCTGGGATTAGCCAATAATATCAAGAAGAATAGCTGCACATTAGAGATCTTCCAAAGACTATAAGCACAGGGTGCTCCTGCCCAGTCAAAGTGCAAACAATACACTACGGGAAGTTCCTGCACTGTGCATTAGAGAGCTGGGTGGGAAATGATCACTATCATCTATTCATTGAAGAGTGACATGAATTTAAGGAGAAACGGAAACAGTGTGTCTTTTTCCTCTCGGTGCTAACGACCAAACCCAAGATCTCATACATGATGAGTACCTTGCTAAAGTACAGAGCTATGCTCAGCCCAATGTGTCTTAAATTTAACAAAGAAGGAAACTGAAAGGAAATAACAACTTGAGTAAACTATCAAAAATAAGAGAAAGATAAAGTAAAAATAAAGAATAACATGAAGCAAAATGAAAAGACTATTATCACTTACTATGTTAAATGTAGTATGCACAAGGTCCTGGGTTCAGTCCCTAGCATGTCAATGGATAATATACTTGTGTTTTTTTTTCTTTTACCTGCATTTATTTTATGCTGGATTTATTCCTTGCCATAATTTTTTTTTTCTTTAGGTTTTTCTGGGATATCTTTTTCCTCTGTGCAACCTCCTTTTCTGGCTTCGGAACAACTTGTTCCTTTTCAGTGGGGATCATCTAAGTGTGGCAGGGGGAGCTCACGCTCGGGTTAACGCGGCCATGAGCTCTGGAAGTTCATCAGCACATCTTGGCTGCTGTGCTCACCTGGATGTGTTCAGTGACTAGAGAACCTGCTTCTGAACCCTCCGGTTCAGCATTACTCTCTGCGTTTTTAAGTCTGTGCAGCAAAACCTCAGCACTCCTTTTTGGCCACTGCACCCTCCGTCCATGTCCACTGTCTGGCCTGGGTCTACCTACCGACTCCACCACTGCACCCTCCGTCCATCTCCACTGTCTGGCCTGGGTAGACCTACCGACTCCACCACTGCACCCTCCGTCCATGTCCACTGTCTGGCCTGGGTATACCTACCGACTCCACCATTGCACCCTCCGTCCATCTCCACTGTCTGGCCTGGGTCTACCTACCGACTCCACCACTGCACCCTCCGTCCATCTCCACTGTCTGGCCTGGGTAGACCTACCGACTCCACCACTGCACCCTCCGTCCATGTCCACTGTCTGGCCTGGGTATACCTACCGACTCCACCATTGCACCCTCCGTCCATCTCCACTGTCTGGCCTGGGTCTACCTACCGACTCCACCACTGCACCCTCCGTCCATCTCCACTGTCTGGCCTGGGTACACCTACCGACTCCACCACTGCACCCTCCGTCCATGTCCACTGTCTGGCCTGGGTCTACCTACCGACTCCACCATTGCACCCTCCGTCCATCTCCACTGTCTGGCCTGGGTAGACCTACCAACCCCACCACTGCACCCTCCGTCCATCTCCACTGTCTGGCCTGGGTACACCTACCGACCCCACCACTGCACCCTCTGAACGGCACACGTGGCTTCTTGAAAGTGGCATCATTCAGATATTAGGTGGCTTTCTGGATATGCATACCCTTGATGGCCTGGGCAGTTTCACGGGTGTCTTTAATGTGGACTCGAAGATTTGAACCCCTTGATTTGCATGGTTTTGTAGGATTTTCTGGTCCTCACGGGTCACCTCAGGCCACTTACAGGAAGAACACTGGTGTGTCTTGAAAACCTTATACACTACTGAAAAGAAGTTAAAAGGGCATACTAGAAATAGAAAACTGGTAAAATGGCTAGGTAAAAATGTAAATATATAGTTTTCTCTAGCAATAAACATCCAGAACAGTAGTGATAAAAAAAATTTGAACAAAATTATTAAGAAATGTACAGGCCCTGCAAAAAGATCACTGTAAGTTAGGGAGAAAAAGAACAGCATTCTTTATCATTTAAAATGTTGAAAGTCTCACGACAGCTTTGTACAGTCAGCTCATTAACTGTCCCCGGTTTCCAGATGGGAACAGAGCCATGAGCACTGGGGAAATCTGTCCCAGTTGCCCAGTAAGTGGCAATGAGCGCCATTACCTTTTTCTATCCTGCTTTCTCTAACCTAGCACACACCAGTTCTCCAAGGAAAACTCCAGATACCATAAACTGTCCATTCTTCCAACGTTAATTGCCAAATATAATGCTGAGTTATGAATGGAACTTAGAAGATTTAAAATTGAAAAAAGTTCACAAAAAGCAGAAATGTTTAATAAGCTATAAATGCACACAAAAATAAAAATCAGTAGAGGAGTTTTCCTTCACCAGACGTCAAAATAGACTAAAAATCCACTATCCTGAAGTAAATAGTTTAGCAGAAAAGTTAAGTCATTGTGACTTGGCAAAGGATGCAGAAGTAGATCCAATTCTCTATGAAGTTCTAAAGTTGCCACAATTATACATAGTTATGGGATATACTGTATATGGATATTTTGCCTGCATGTATGTATTTTGCTATGCACCATGTGTAGCATTTGCATATGACTACAAGCAACATCCTCTGAACTTTAAATCATGTACATCCTAATACAATGCAGGCGCTGTGTGAACCACCACACTATTTTGTTTATGATAAGGAAAATGTCTACGTGCACTCAGTACACGGGCTTTTGTTTTAAAATAATTGTGATAGGGTGCTTGGTTGAATGTGCAGATGTGGGCCCCACAGAAACAGAGAGCCCACAGTGACGTCCTATCTCTATTGGATTCAGAGGGGGAGAGCGCCAGGGCTCACACAGTGGGAGCATGAAATGAATGGCCATGGCCAGACAGGGACAGCCAAGGGCCAGTTGGCGTGCACTTGTGGGAGCAGGAAAGTCAAGACGCCAGAGAGAGAGAGAGGGAGTGGCCAGGAGAGCTGAGGACAGTGGAGGGCAGGAAGGAGGAGCCAGAGGGAAAGGGAAGAGGTGGGGAGCCATTGTATATGCAAGGATCATTTTTAGGACACTGAGAACCCGCTGTTTTAGGCCTTGGAGAAGGGGGAAGGAAGATGAGGGACGGAAGATGAAGAGAAGGCACTTCCCTTCCGCATCCTTCTGTGCCCTGGCATCCGGTGCCCTGCAGAGATCTGTGAAAGCAGCAACCATAATTACCAAGGCTATAGCTCCACTGCGGTGGACTCACTTGACTTTACCGCTCTCTGTTCCTGGCTGGTTGGCTGGTTTTCCAGTATTGGGGACCAAACCCTAGGGCCTTACGCATACAAGGCAAGTGCTCTACCACTAAGCTACATCCCCAGAACCTTTTTTATTGTCATCATTTTATGCATAGGGATGTGTTGCCTGTGTGTATGTCTGTGGCTCAGATCCCCTAGAACTGGAGTTACAGACAGTTGTGAGCCACCATGAGATGCTGGGAATGGAACCCAGGTCCTCTCAAAAGAGCAGCCAGTGCTCTTCATCACTGAGTCATCTCTTCAGCTCCCCCAGTTCTCTTCTATTGAGCCAGGGTCTTACTAAGTTGCCCAAGTTGGACTTGAATTATAATCCTCCTGCCTCAGCCTCCTAAGTAATTGAAACTAGAGGACTGTACTTCCTGGCCTGCTTCTGTGTTCCAGAGAGAAACTGGCCACTTGAGAGTTGTTGGCGTTGTGTGGAATGTCAGTTAAACTAAAAACTCATGCAGAAATAACAAGGTACAGTGGGCTTTTCACAGGTTTCCATAAAGATGCTGGGAAATATCCTCTCTGGCCGGTCAGAAATTCCATGGAAAGAGCTGAACTACTATGTTTCGGAAGTGACCTATGGTGGCCGAGTGACTGATGAATGGGACAAGCGATGCCTGAAGATTCTTTTCAACAAATTCTGCAGTCCTGACATTCTGAAGAGTAACTTCAGTTTCTCTAGTGATGAGGTAAGAAAAGAGTACATCTTCTTAATTATTTTTAAAAACTGGGTTTTGTTGCACCCTTTATGTCTTTAACTAAATTTTAATGATCACTCGAGTGGCTTTCATTGCCTTTCAGAACCAAACTAACTTCCCGTTGTTCTATTTTGTTTGTTTGCTTGCTTTTGGATTGGGGGATTTTGTTTGTTTGTTTTTTGAGACTGGGTTTCTCTGTGTGGCCCTGCTTGTCTGGGAACTCACTCTGTAGACCAGGTTGGCATGGAATTCAGAGATGTGCCTGCCTCTGCCTCGGAGTACTGAAATTTAAGGTGTGTGTCGCCACCACCCAACTTCCCATTGTTCTATTAAATGCCAGAATATATCAGGCAATCAATAAAAAGAATGGTAAAGAAATGGTGTGTGCCCTCTGAGACGCTGAGTATTATATACGAAGCACAAGGAAGCGGAAGCGAGCCGCACATACAGACCAGAGTCTAGCCAATGCACACGTGTTCCCCATGTTACCAGAGCTTCTGTTTGCCCAGCTTGCAGGCAGGGGAGCGGCTGGTGCCAGGGTGGAAAGCACACAGCACCAACATGTGGCCGAGCTGGCGTGCGGGAACTCTGTCTCTACCACAAGCATTCGAGGTAGAAAACCGTTCCCTTCCCGCAGGCCTTTGGCTTCTGTCCTCCACGTAGACCTCCACCTCGCAGGCAGAGCTCCAGGCTAGACACAGCAGTCATGCTTGTCCAATGTTTGCTGCAGAGGAAACAGCTCCGGAACCGCTGACCCGTATAGAGGGGGGCATGTGGAGAGGTTAAGTGGACAACAGGAGATAGGAAGGATGAGGCTCTGGGCCAGATGTGGGCTTGGTGTCATCAAGAGGGGTAGAGGTCAGACCCGGGTCATCTGCCCTAAGTCTTAAGAATACAGAGAGATGAACAAAGTGATATTTCAGAGAAACTCATTTGTAAGGCACCAAAAAAAAAGTGTATTAACAGCCTGTTGATGATGCAAAGCAACAAAAGCCAGCAGCATTCACAGACCACCTGGTGCATGCCAGCCAGCATGCAATTGTTTCTTATTGGGTCGCAAAGCCTCTGTTTGCTTTTAACTATTTAAAGGGACATTTAAATTAAGTTTAGATTCTTGTGGTAGTTTGAATGTAACTGGCCCCCATAAGCTCATAGGGAGAGGCACTATTGGGAGGTGTGGCCTTGTTGAAGGAAGTGTGTCACTGTGAGGGCGGGCTTTGCCCTGCTCCCCATCATGATGATAATGGACTGAACCCCTGAACTGTAAGCCAGCCACCCTAGTTGAATGTTGTCCTTTGTAAGAGTTGTTATGGTCATGGTGTCTCTTCTCAGCAATAGAGACCCTCACAAAGACAATTCTCAAGTCAGTCCTTAAGATAAAAATTACCCTTGAAAACCCTTTAAAAGTGCTCAGTAAGTATATTGTGTTTGGTTTCTGTGTGCAGACTGTCACACTGAATGTGTGTAAGTGAACAGGAGATAAAATAATATAGTTATATACATATAGCTTGTTTTTCATTGCAACATACCACATTAACAAAAATGTATGTTCTGAAATCTTACATTTCAATTGTTTTAAAACCCTGAAACTTTTATGACCATTCTGTCTTGCCAGTCCATCCTATGCACTGAAATAATCTTCATTTCCTTCCCTGATAATGTCTTTACCTTGTTCTCCAAAGTGTCCTGTGGCCCTCACCAGGTCTTCAATAAGAGCCACTACCGCCGGCCTCCTGACATATAAACAATGCATTTCTCTTCCTATTCACTGGTCATTCATTCTTAATATCTGTATTAGACAGATGTCTATAATTTGACAAATGCTGAAGACAAACAATTTTTAGGAGGAAATGTTTATTGTTGGCCCGTGTTTCCAGAGATTTCAGTCCATAGTTGACAGTTTGGACACAGGACTTCACAATGGGAGCCTGTGGCAGGGGAGGCTCCTCACTGATGGCACAGGAAACAAAGATGGGCAGGGTGGCATCCCAGCATCTCCTTCGGTGACACAGCACAGTGCTCGACTCTCCCACTTCTCAATAGTCTTACCCTCTCCCGGTAGTACCAGGCTGCTCACCACACTTCTAAGACACAAGGCCTGGGACTCCCTCACATCGCTTCAACAGGTTGTACTAGAGGCCCATGCTTCCATTACCTGTGGGAATATTTCCCCTAGCCTTTAAACACCCCCGCCTTCCCAACAAGAACGTTACATGTGAGTGTCATACGGTTTGCAATGGTGAGGTCCCAGGTGTTGCTTTTAATAGAATGTCTGTATTATAGAAATAAGAGTCATTTGCATAAAAGGTCATGGGAGGTACTACCTGGAGTAGATGTCTTACTCATGCAAAATTAACAAAGCCATTCAACTTTCAGATGTACCAGGTAGTGCCCATCTCGGCAAGCTTAAAGGACTGCATACACATTATCCAGTCCTTACCAGATGATGACTATCCCGAAATCTTAGGGATACACCCCGAGGCCACACAAACCTGCAACGAGACCAAGACTCAAAAGCTCATTGAAAATCTCATCAGCCTGCAACCAAAAGCTGCTCCGGTCAACCTCATGATCAAGTAAGAGGTCACTGGGAACGATCATTAGTTGGGAATTACCAGATATAATTTTGGTAGAAAAGTATAGCTTGCATGATAAACTAAATTCTCCATGTCACAGAGGCAAGTACATGATACGCATGCACACCCATACGTACACACACACACACACACACACACACACACACACACACACACACACACTTGCCAAGCATGTAGTAGTTAATAAGTATTTTTTGGATGAGTGACTGAATTGTACCTAGTGAGTTGTCTTCTAAGTGAATTTGGTTTTTATGTTTTGTTTTGGTTTTGGTTTTTCAAGACATGGTTTCTCTGTGTAACAGCCTGGCTGTCTTGGAATTCACTTTGTAGAGTCCTCGAACTCACAGAGATCCGCCTGCCTCTGCCTCCTGAGTGCTGGGATTAAAGGTGTGGTCAATAACACCTAGCTTTAAATGACTTTGTTTAAATGTGGGACATGCACATTTGCTTCTCAGGAGGGACAGACAGCTGTGGCAGTGATGGGAAGGGTTGTGAGCTCAAGAGAAATTGGCCTGTGCTCGGAGGCCCGTGTGAATCCCAGCTCTACAGGCTGCGTCAGTGTCCTTACCTGTAAGGGGGTAGAAAGACCTGCATGCCCTTTGAGGATACTGTGAGGTCTAAATGGTGTAATACATGTACACAAAATTCAAGCCTCCTCCCCAAAGACTGTAAAATGAAATCAACTATGTCTATGCCAGAGCTACATGTCTGGATCCCTCAATGTTTTCACTGGCTAAGGAAACTCCACTCTCCCTTTTTAGACATCCCCCAGTGCTGTCTCCCAGGGAGCTTAGGAACTAGATCATGGTGTGCTCACTTGCTCCTCCAACTTCCCCCCAGACCTGTGTTCAAATCCTAGCTCTGCTGTGTTATTTCATGAACATGAGGAAGCCATGCTCTGCCAAGGCCCCTCATTTGAGTCAAGACAGTGATCCTGGCTACGTCACAGGGACTCCCTGAGAGTCTGGGGATTTCCTTCCTCGTTTTCAGTTTTTTAATTTCTAGGTGTGGCATATCTTAACAACCACCATGTCAAAGCCTCTCAGTAATGTCCCGTTTGGGGCCTTGATCAAACATTTGCAAGTAGATTAAAATTTGTTACAGTTTGCATCCTTCTGTTGTCTGTCTGCCAGGCCTTCTCAAGTCTGTCAATCATTTTCATAAATCTAATAACCAGATATATATAGTGAATCTTAAATTCATTTGCTCTCTTATTTATATAAATTTAGCAGGATTTCAGTTTAAAGTGTTTTCTCAATTCTCTCTTTTTTTACATGGAGGCATAGGCTTCACCTCTCAAGTTTAAGAGGCCCCGTTCTCAGGACTATCAAAGTGTTCATGAGCTGGAGAGTTGACTCAGTTTACCAAAGTTTTCTGTGCAAACATGAGGGCCGGTGTTCAGATTCCCAGAACCCACAGAAAAGCCAGGCACACGTGTGTCACCAAGTGCTAGAAGGGGGAGACAGGTGGATCCTGGAGCGTGCTGGCCAGCTAGCTTGCCAAGATGGTGAGCTCCAAGTTCAGTGAGAGACCTTGTTTCAATGGATAAGTAAATAAATATGGCTGAGAGACAACTGAGACAAAAGCCATCCCAACATCAACCTTTCACCTCCACATATGCCTACACAGGCAAGTTCACCTGCGCACGCACGCGTGCACACACACACACACACACACACACACACACACACACACGTGGTTGGACCTTTTCATCGGGACCACTGGCTTCCCAATAATGACACAGAGACTTATTATTGATTATAAAGGTTAGGCCGATAGCTTAGGCTTGTTACTAACTAGTTCTTACAACGTAAATTAACCCCTTTTTATCAATCTACTTTTTGTCTCATGGCTTTATTACATTTACTCTGTACTGTCCATGCTGCTTCCTCTCCCTCTGGCTGGTGACTCCCCACTTCTTCTTCCCAGCATCCTGTGTGCCTGAAAATCCTGCCTAGCTATTGCCCATTCAGCTTTTTGTTAAACCAATCAGAATGACACATCTTCACAGTGTACAAAAAGATTATTCCATAAACACACACACACACACCACACACACACACACACACACACACACACACACACACACACACACACACATATATGCAATATTCTAGATAATCACATTCCTTGGTACAAAAATATCTTTTCTATAATTTTTCCTTTGTTGGGATTACTTCTTGTTGGGAGCATGAGTAGGATACTCAGAACTCTGTAACTGTCAGGATAATTACTCCATAATTCTATGAGAGGTGGCCACATTACCCACATCCCTGGATGCCAACTACATATTCTCTAATACCTTTAGACAGAGTTTACATTCCTTTGGCTATTAAAATATATGTATTTTTCCCGTGTACCTCCAAACCAACTGGAATTCTTCTACATTCTATTATAGTCTTATCTCTTTGGATCATGACTCATTCAGATGACATTAGTATGCTCTCTGGCTTTGGCACATGCGTTTTACTATTTGATCCATCGTCCTGTATTGTTTACAAACAATAAATAGACATAGTTTCACTAGACCTGAGTATATACCATCTGCTTCATAGGGGGAAACTGCATATGGAGAAAGGCATATGCCCAAGAGAAAACATCCAGATGGTCCCAGAGCAGCAGGTAGAATGTTCTGTAGACTCCATACTTCTGATGATACCCTTCATACTATTATCTTTCCCCAACATACCAGTAAAAGATGGCATGGTTATAATGGAATTGTGTGGCTTTTCCTGGGGAGGTGTAAACAAATGTCTGTTCATCTCAGATAGGGCACTGACAGCACACCACAGAAACAATTCCTCCCAAATCTAGCTTAGAGAACCAGTGGGTTCACTGAAATTATTTTCAGGAGTATGGGTTACAGGCTACTTACAGGAACAGAGATGAGTCTAAGACATCTTTGTCACCACAAAGTCCACCCTAGTATAAGTGGCAACTCCTGAAATTTTACAAGCAGCTTGCCTCATCAGTGTCTCCCACTCAGCAACTGCTTATTCTGGTATAACTTTGCAGGGAGCCTTGCGAAAATTCTAAGTTTCAGGAACTTCCTGAGACTTGTGATTTACTTTACTCCCTGTATCTTCTAAGTTTAGTTTATTTCCTCAGTATGAAGGAATCTTTCTCTAGAAAAGAACATTCAATTTGAAAGAAATAACTATACAACAGAAATAGATTTAACAAGAATCTTAAACATATTTCACAGTGTCCCTTCACTTAGATGGAGAGGCCATAATTCCTCCAGTCATGTTGCTCAAACATGGAAACTCATTTGTTTATGAGATGCCATTGGGAGACCTGTCATATTCAAACCTTTTGACTTCTGAAATTACTTGAAGCTACCTTGGATGGCTACTAAGAAACCAAAGCAAAAGTCAAAAGCACAGCATAGAAAATGCATGTCCTTGGTGACTTGTAAGGTGCCCAGAAGCAGTGCTATTGAGCTAAAAGGCCATACTGGTGGTAACAGTTATCAGCTGCCTTGAAAGACAGCATTCATTTGGCTAAAATGAAACTTTGGTGTTAGGTGAAAAACTGGCCCATACTGGCAAGGAAAGGGAGCCCAAAGGAGTGTAGCGGTCCCTGCTCACCCGCTTTCTGTCCTGTGTGCCCTGTCCTCCTCGTTCATTTCTGACCCTGGCTTCTCATCTTTGGAAGGACTTCCAAGTATCCTTCCAGCCACATGCCACCACTGTCTCACCCAGCCATGTACATGCACTGGCCCCGTCACACCCAGAGTTCATGGTCAAGAAGCCCTTGGGTAAGCACCGAGGAATGTGACAAACTGACCCACTGAGAACCCATGAGCTACTGGGCCTGCCTCCTCATCCTCATCATCCAGCCTAGGCATGTGCCTGTCTGCAGATGGAGTCTAGTTTTAAAAAAAAAAAAAAAAAAAGTTGTTTTTGAAACAAGCCCTAAGGAGGCTTTTAAAAGACATTTCCTTATAAACATATAAGTGACCAGACAAGTTTTCTCTTCTGTAAAGTGAACTCCAGTGGCTCTGAGGTCTTCTGTATCACAGCTGTGGGTTCCATGGAGCTGCTCATGTTCTGTGGGGCCAAAGCAGAGGGTTCCCCCAGAGTGTGGGTCTGTGCCTCACTCTTCACCTGACTCCTTTGCAGTCCCGAGCAGAGCAATGACGACCTGGTGATGGAGATCCTAGCTGACATAATGGTTCAGCTGCCCCTGACAGTGGAGAAAGAGGAAGTTTCCGGGTCTGAGAGCCAATGCACATTCAAATTCATTTTATCAAGTTCAATGTGGGAGAGGCTTCAGAAAAATACTGAAGGTGAGTAGCAGCCCTGAGCTTCTCCCCAGACTGCAGCCTCATCAGGAAAGATTCTGACCCGGGAGGAAGGTACAGGAACCACAGCAGGGAAAGGTCGGGTGTCTCCCCGGATGGGAGATGGCAGTTGTTAGCCATGGCGTGGGTGCTGGAAATCAAGTTCAGGTCCTCTGCAAGAGCAAAGAGCAGCACATGCTCTTACCCACTGAGTCATCTCTCCAGCCCCATAGTCTAACTCTTTCCAAAAGTCATGTTGGAGCCAAATGCTGAGCAACAGTTTACCAAAAAGCACGGTGACTGTGCAGGCGGTGGCAACACGTGCCCCAGTGGTCTCATGAGGTGACGTTACTTAATGACTGTAATGGTTTGCATACGAGGGGAATGAATCTCTCAGTGCTAAAGCTAGTCTTCAGTTCTGCCTGCAAGACGCAGATATTAAAAAGAGGGTCTCACTAAGGGGCCCTGGCTGGCTCTGCTTCATTAGAGCTGGAATTAATGGCATGAGCTTTTATAAAGGCTGTTTTTATAGGATTCCAGTGGTTTACTATGTCAACGGTAGAACATCTACTTAAATACTGTATGAATTTCGGACTCAGGCTTTCTTTTGGCTTATTTGAGGCAGGGTCTCACAATGTTGCTCTGGCTGTCCTGGAACTCACTCTGTAGACCAGCCTGGCCTTGAACTCACATAGATCTGCCTCCTCTGCCTCCCAAGAACTAGGATTAAAGGCGTGTGCCACCATGACTGGCTAAAGCTTTCTTGAGACACACCTGGTGCTTACTGATTTGCATACTAGGTGTGGTGACACTCTTAGTATGAGTCATAACAGGCAGTATGGTTGATAAAAAAAAAAACTAAAATATTTGCTATCTACACTTTCTTAGAAAATGTCTACCAACCATGGTCAAAATACATGGACTTCCTCCAACTTGGAAGCTTGCATCCCTTCTTCCCCTATTAATATCACATTCCCCCCATTTTTTTTTAAATTCAGGCCATGATCCCCTTATCCACTGTGTCTTGATAACCTTTCTGAGCCAAGAAATAGAACGGTTCAATAAGTTATTATCTGTCATACATCAATCATTAAAGGACCTTCAACTTGCTATAAAGGGAGAGAGCATCCTCACTCAAGAGCTGGAAGAGACATACGACTCTTTCCTGAAAGCCAGAGTGCCCATGCTGTGGCAGGTAAGCAGCCACGCGTCTTGTTGGCCTCTAGCCTGAGAGGAATGTCCATGCTCCACAATGACCAAGCTCACTGCTCCACATGAAGAGATGATGTGTGGCCACTGTGCTGATCTGCTTTTGGTACAAATGTGATACAACCAATTAGAGGGCAGTGTGGCAGTTCTACCAAAAGTTATCTATCTTCGAGGTATTTACCATACAGCTGTAGCAACATAAATCTGAAAACAGCCTGGAGATCCATGGGGGGGGGGGAGGGCTGGTTATATGAAATAACGTCTGCACAAGATGAGGCATGTGTGCACATACCACAGAGATCTCCACAAAGGCTTGGTAAGGTTTTTAAAGTGTCAGAAGAATATGGGGGCATGTTTGCTTATAAAAAGTACACGTGTCTTAGTTTCAAGAAACACAGATGTTGTAGGAGGAAAAGCAGACCTCAGTAGTTACCTTAAGTGGCGTCATAATGGGCCATGTGTGGAGAAAGGCATTGGTTTTAATTTTACATTTTGTAGTATTTTGGTCTGCTGTTCTGTTTTATCTTATTCATATTTTTAGTTAGTACAAAACGTCACATGTTTACAAAGGCTGTAAGGTACATATCCTTAGGGAACAAGAAAGTATTACAGATGATTGCCACCAACATAACCAATGCTGACAGATGCTGCATGGGTGAACCCTGAAAAGTGAGGCTCTTCTACAGAGTGTAAGAAAGTAATCACAAAAGGCCACAGTGGATGACTCATGTAAATGAAACATCCATAACAGACAAACGCATACAAAGTGGCTGCCTCCAGCTGCAGGTAACAGAGAACTAAGCAGCACAAACAAAAAACAAAACAGAAAAACAGGGTTTTCGTTTGTTTGGTTTGGTTTTTACTTTAGTGCTGAAAATATGCTGAAGGGTGACTACGGTATTGGTCGTCCAACTCAGTAAATACATTTAACAACTGTTTACTGAATGTGTGCCTTAAATGAGTAACTGCATGTGAATTGCAGGTCAACACAGTACTTTTTTTAAAAAAAATAACCTGTATAGAAACCACGGAAACAGGTTAAAGGCATCCAACGACACCTAATTCGTTGAAAATTGAATAGGAACTAGTGAAACCTCGAAATGTAGCTTCTGTAGATTTCACACGTGTAGCATGGCAGGACTTCAGAGCTGACAGGGTTTCTGGGCTCCTGTGCTCAGTGGGCTGGAAGGGCCCAAGGGGCTCCCTGATGCCAGTGTCGGGGGCTGTGACACCACAGAAGGCTGAGTGGCGGCATGCTGACTGACTGACTGACAGACAGACAGACGTGAGCTCAGCTAACTGGGATGTCCAGCTAGCACAAGTGCTAAGATGGCTACGGCAAGTGTGTGGAGATTTGGGAGTTGAAAGCGAAGCTCCTGAGAACAGTTAGGTACGAGAACTCCAAGCAGGACTTGGGGTAGTCGGCCTGGATGAAACAATGGGACCCCCAGGGGTGAGGTGGAGAGAAGGAAGGACTGGAAGGACTCAGGCAACAGCCATCACAAAGACAGCCAGTGGATGGGACGGAAAGGCAGCAGGCAGAATTCAGGAGGAATCTGGGTGCCCTGGACTGGGGTGAGAAAACAGCTGTGACCACTGATCTCTAATGAGGACGGCAAAGGGGACAGGAGGCCATGATCTCCTCCACAAGACACCTACTGTCAGAAGATGGAGGCGGCTGAGGACGGCAAACCCCACTCCCTCCATCCTTGATGTCTGAGGGCTGGTTACGAACGGGATTGAGAATGGACGGCGGGGGCTGTGAGCAGAAGGAACGCTGAGGTCAAGACCAGGCCGGCTCTGCTGGGCTGGCAAGCACTGTCCAGTAGGTGAGGCTGGGAACTTGTACCAGGAAGCCTAGGGAGTTCGTGTGGCTAAAATCCAGGGTCCCCTGAAGACAACGTCCCCAGAAAGAAGAGGTGAGAGGTAAAGGTTGAAGAGTATTGAAAGCCTGTGGCCAGGACAGGCACTTCCAGTTAAGGTGATGTGATTCCCTTGGTACTAATTTTCAGACAACACTGTGTTTTCAGCTGGAAGATGGCGTATCTACTGCCAAGGTGTTCTCCCAGGCATAAAGGTGCCTAATGACCTCTAAACAAGATTTACAGAAACGATCCACTTCTCTTCTCTCTCAATCTGCAGAAGAATGCCTACAGGTCCTGCAAGCCCCTGAGCTTCTGGGTGAGCGACCTCATCCAGCGGGTGAACTTCTTCAACACCTGGGCCAAAGTGGCCTACACGGCCATACACCATCGGTAAGATCGAGTGAGAGTCAACACTGCTTTTCATCCCTTCCCTGCTTCTGCTGGAGCCTGGCAGCCCCCACTCACCTTACCATGCCAGCTCAGTCTCGGGTTTCTTCCTCACCGTTTCCTTTTGGGATGAGAAAACAGAGACCTCAGAGTTGGGGGTCCCATGCTGAGAGCTGGAAATACCCAACATGTGTTTCTTCCTGATATTCCACACTATGCCTGGGAAACTGGCCAGAGGGAATGCGAAATTACGTGTGAAAAACTTAGTTGTGTCTCCCTGACTCCATTCTCATGGTGGTCCTGTGATGGGAGGTGATGTCATCATGCTGTTTTGGAAAGGAGTAAGCCACAGAACAGGAAATGACTTACCCAAAGTCTCACTAGAAAACACGAGCATCACCATGCAAACTCAGAAGTTCTTTGTCTAGCCTGTGCCCAGCTGTCTCTTGTGACTCACAGCACATGAGTGTCAGCTATGGGCAAAGTCTGGAACTCAGAAACAATTGCTAAGATTCCTCAAGGCCCAGCCAGGCATGTCCAAATCCATGGCTTCCACAATCTACCCTTCCTTTCCCCTAAGAGGCTTCCATCTGTGCCCAGTGTCCATCAAAGTATAGAACAGAGAGGCTGAGGTAGGCTGGGCTAAGTAGTGAGAGCGGCATCCTGGAGGGCCGCAGGAGGCTGCCAGGCCACTTGAGGGGGACAGCCACTATGACCAGCTGCCCTGCCACTGGTTTCCCACCAGATACATGACGTTTGTCACGACCTGGAAACAGCCTGCTACATCAGCCAACCAGAAATCCAAACTCCCCGCCACCCCTGAGAGTGATTTCATCGAAGGCTTTCCTGCGAGATACTGGCTCCCGGCTTTCTTCTCTCCGCAAGGTGAGTGCCAGCACCCAGCGCACACCCACATCTGGCTCGGGCCCACCTGCACTCAGTAGCTCCGCCACCACTGGCCCCAAAGACAGGGACCTGAGCCTGCCCTGCCCCCACCTCTTCTCCTTACCCCATCTTCCCCACACCCAAGGTCCCACTAGGCCTTGGCAGGTCCCTTTCTCATCCCTAAGCCACTGGTTCTATTGGTATCAAATGCGGAATTCAGACTCCCCCCTAAGGCCTACACAAGAGGAAACACTACACCCTGGACACTCATTTATTAAAAAGAATTGATGGTAGAATGTCTGCTGTGCCTTACCTGGTCAGCACAAATACTCAGCAGGAAAGGTAGACACTAAGTGGGATATTGTCACCACAGCAGGGAGCTGAGACCCATAGGTCCCTGTGAAGAAGCCACAGTGGACTGAGCTCTACCAGGGCAGGAACAGGTAGGCTGGGTTGTTGTTGTTATTGTTGTTTTTCTTTTTCTTTTTTTTCTTTTTTTTTTTTTTGGTTTTTCGAGACAGGGTTTCTCTGTGTAGCTTTGCACCTTTCCTGGGACTCACTTGGTAGCCCAGGCTGGCCTCGAACTCACAGAGATCCGCCTGGCTCTGCCTCCCGAGTGCTGGGATTGAAGGCGTGCGCCACCACCGCCCGGCTGTTGTTGTTTTTCTGTTGCACCCCAAGTACCTAATTTGTCCAACACCAACAAAGCTCTCAGTCAATACCTGGAGAATCAATGTGTGACTTTGCAAATGAGTCAGAGTGAATCAACACTTAGTACATAAAACAGGGAGACCACAACTGATGGCCAGAGAAGGCCTCTGAGGGCTGGCTTCTGAGATGAGACCTGAAGCTTGTTACCAACCAGTACCCAAGCGGGACGGGCAGGAGGGAAGAACCAACCCTCACACGGTGCACAGGCTGCCAGCCCGTTCTGTTCAGACAGTTCCCTCAGTGGCCTGCCAAGGCTGTAATCATCTGCATGCCCAACCAGGGGAAACATGGCACAGAGAAGTTAAGAAACCTGCCTGGGGACCTGGAGAGATGGCTTACTCTTGCCGGTCCCCAGCACTGACGTGGTGGTTCACAACTCCAGTTCCGGGACACCAAGCACACATGTGGTACACAGACATACATGAAAGCAAATCACACATAAAATGAGAAATCTAATGGAAAAAAAAAAAGATTTTAAAAAGGGGGCAGGGGGAAGAAACCTGTCCAAAGTCCTACAACTGGTAACTTGGATGACTCTGAGGAACCCACCCAAGTGACCACATTTTGAATTTAGCCTGACTTAGAATCAAATGTTCAACCAAGGACAGACACAGGCCACAGACAGCAAATGTGGGCTGAAGCTGGAAAGATGGCTGTCGGGAGGCAGCAGGGAATTGTTGCAGGGGAGGGGCGGGGAGGTCATAGGCACCCGCTTGACAGGGAAGGGGGCATCGGCAGGCCAGAGAGGTTCAGGCTTGATCTTAGAGAAGTCTTTGCTCCAGTCAAAAGCTGGCAGTGGCTGGAGTAGGGGGTCATGGGACAGGAGAGGAGGAGACAGACTGAAGGAAAGTTAGGAGGCAGACCCAGCTGGCCTCCCTGTTTAAGATGATGGGGTAGAGGGCAGGCAGAGCTCAGGAGGCTCCAAGGCCTCCACTGGATTGGAAAGCTGAGGTCACTGAAATGGGGGACATGGGAGAGGCCCACAGACCCGAGGAAGAAATCATCCTCACACAGGTTGACTTTGCCCTTTGTCTGTACCCTCCCTCCATGTCACATGGGGCAGAACTGCCACAGGCAGGTTAATAAGCAGGCTAATGTCGGTATGGCATTGCTGGAAGAAGCTTCAGGCACCCCTGGGTTCCATACTCACTCATCTATGACCTATCTCTGCCACCAAGATTACAGTAAAGTACAATTATCAGTCACAATAAGATCAGAAAAGGCTCAGTTCCCACGACTGTAACCCCTCTCCCTGCACAAAGGGAGTGGGGAGCTGGACCTACACAAACAGCCCTCGTGCACAGGCCTGAAAGTGTGGGTAGCTGGTCCCTCCTGTCCTCCAGTCTCACCCCATGGTGTGTGACACTATTCCCAGGTAAGTGTCAACAAACTTCTATTCACACGAGATAAGGAACCAACCAAAATAAGGATACCACCAAAGTCCACCTCTGTGAACCAATGGATTAGGGTTATTTACAGGAGCAGAAATGACTCAAAGACAGTTGAGTCACCAAAGCCCACCCCAACATGGGTGACAGCTCATGAAAGCTGGAACCCTGAAGCTGAGTGGAAAATCTGCAGGCAGTTCAACAAGCTGGAGAGTCGTGTCCGAGAACTCCAGCATGTCTGAGAGTATCTCTCAGCAGTCCTTATTATTTACACTTGGGGAGGGAGGAGCCTGCTGAAACTGGTCAGTTTCAGGAACTTCCTGAAGTCTTTGAATCGCTTCCTTCCTGAGTTTTATGGAGCTTCTCCGTGGGATGGAATGTTTCACCTCCCTTGAGACTATTCTGCATCTTCCCAAGCCTCCCTCTAAAATGGAATGTTTTATCTAGGAGTAAACTGATACACAACACCCCATTCCCTTCCTTCCTGGTGTTTCCCTTCATCTCCATGGGGCAGCCATGGTGCCTACCCCACAGGAAACCTGAGGCTTACCAGAAACTTTGGCACTATATGTTTTTCTTCAAAGCCTTCCTCACTGCTGTGCTTCAAGACTATGGAAGGGCCCAAGGAATCTCCATGGATGTTCTCACTTTCACTCACAAAGTAATTCGTAGCACTATCGATAAACAGGAGGATGATTTCTCCAAACTTCTCCAGAAGAGGCTCAACATAGTCAGGAGAGCCTTCCAGGTACTGGGTGCTGAGGTGACTGGAAAAGGTCCAATCTGTTTTAATTTTTATTTATTTTGTTTTTGGGTTTGTGGTTTTTGTTTTTGTTTTGTTTTTGGTTTTTGGTTGTTTTGTTTTGTTTTTTTTTGTTTTGTTTTTGTTTTTGTTTGTTTTTTGTTTTTTGGGGGGGCTTTTTTTTCGAGACAGTGTTTCTCTGTGTAGCTTTGGCGCCTTTCCTGGATCTCACTCTGTAGACCAGGCTGGCCTCAAACTCTCACAGAGATCCTCCTGCCTCTGCCTCCCGAGTGCTGGGATTAAAGACATGCACCACCAACGCCTGGCCCCAATTTCCATTTTATGATGAAATGTATGACTTAAGTGTTCATAGTTCTGTGGGTTCTTACTAGTTTTGAATCTTTGTCTCAATGTGCTTCTGTCTTCAAGTCTTGTTCTTATAATTGCTTTAGCTATCTGTGATCCTTAGTATTTCCATACAACTTTTAGAATTTTTTTCTAATTCTGAAGATTATCTAGTTCTGTAAAGAATTTTTGTAGGAAGTGTACTGAATCTGAGGATTGCTTTTGGTGATATAGCCATTTTCAGACACTAATTCTGAAAAATCCAGGAACAGAGAGTCTTTCCGTCATCTGATATCTTCAATTCCTTCTTCAACATCTTAAAATTTTCCTTATAGAAGTCTTTTACCTCCCTGGTTAGGTTTATTCCCAGATTCTATACTTTTCCGGTTATTGTAAATAGGATATTTTTCCTGATATCTGTATCAGGAAGTTCAGTTTTGATGTATATAAAAGATACTAATTTTTTTTTTTTTTGGAGGGGGGTTGGTTTTAGGTTTTTGTTTTGAGCAGAGTCTCACTATGTAGCTCTGGCTGTCCCAGAACTTAAACTATGTAGATCAGGCTGGCCTGGAACTCAGAGATCTGTCTGCTTCTGGCTCCTGAGAGCTGGGATTAAAGGCATACACCACCACGCTAAAAGCTACTCTACTGAAAGCTTTTTGGTGATGCTTTTGGTGGAGTCCATCAGGTCTTTCAAGAATAAAATAATTTTATCTGCCAAACAGGATAGTGTCCTGGTTAGTCTGTCAACTTGACACAAGGTAAAGTTATCTGGGAAAAGAAACCTCAGTGGAGGAAACGCTGCAATCAGATTGCTTGTAGGCGAGTCCACAGGGCATTTTCTTGACTAATGAGTGTTGTAGGAGGGCCCAGCCCACTGCGGGAAGTGCTATCCCTGGACAGACGATCCTGATTGTGTAAGAAAGAGGCTCCGCAAGCCCTGCCTCCAGGTTCCTACCCTGTTGAGCTGCCGTCTTGGCTCCCTTCAGAATATTTAAGCTAAATGAATCCTTTCTATCTAAGTTGCTTTTGGTCATGGTCTGTAACACAGCAACAGAAACCTATCTAAGACAGTTTTTCTTCCTTCCTGATTTCGTTTACACCTTTCTCTTGTCTTCTTGAACACTTTATTCAATATGAGTGAAGACGATGGGCACCCTTGTCTGTGCCAAGAAAAAGTGCTGTTTTCCATCTTTAGCACAATGTTGGCTATGAGCTTGTCTATCACCTTGATTATAAGGAAGGCTCTGTCTTTCCCTCCTTTGCTCGGGACTTTTATCATATGTGGAATTTTCAATACTTTTTCTGCCTTCTGTTGAGATGATCATGCAATTTGTCTTTACATTTATTAATTACATTTTTATTGATTTGTATGTCAAATCAACCTTGCATCCTTGGAATGAAACCAGTTTGGTTGTGATGTGTGATCTTAATGTGATCTTAAAATCAGTTTCCAAGTATTTTGTGAAGATTTCTTGTATCTATATTCATTCAGATTGACCTGTAGTTTTCCTCTTTGTGGCCTTTATTCAAGTTCAGGACCTGTCTTGTGCTGGCTCCACAGAAAGAGCTTCGTAATGTTCCTCCCCTCTATTTTACAGAGTCTGACAAGTATTGGTGTCAGGTCTTCCTTGAAAGCTTGGTAGACTTAGCAGCATGTCACTTCTCCAGCCTTGACTGTTTCTTTATACTAAGACTTTTAATCAATGCTTTTTTTCTCCTGGTTTGCTATGGATATATTTACAGTGATATATTCTGGCTTAATTTTTGTAAGTCAATATACACTTAGAAATTTATCCATTTTGTCTAGATTTTTCAGTTTATTGGAGTCTAAGTTTTCAAAGCACTCCCTAATGATCTGTGGCTTTCATTAGTCTATTGTAGCAACTCCCTTTCTGTCGTTAATTTATTAATTTGCACCTTCTGTTTCTTTTGGTTAATTTGGCTAGTATTCAGTCAATCTTGTTGAACCGTTCAAAGAACCAGCTGTTTGTCTGGTTAATGTTGTGTGCTGGTCTTTCCATCTCATTCACCCTGCTCTGGTTTGTATTATTTGTTGTTCCCTCTAAGAAACTTTAGAAATTTGGAGTCTAGTTTCACCTCAGCATTCAGGGCAACATGAGGCAGGGATATACCACACTTCAGGGAGGGGGTATCACATATCGCAGACTTCTGCAAGAAGCATCCTCATCCTTCTTTCTCATCAGGAAAAGGACCAATCTCCCAGTGGAGTGTACATTTTTGGTTTATTCATTGAGGGAGCACGGTGGGATCCTGAACAGGAAGTCCTGGAAGACTCACTGCCCAGTGACTTATGCTGTGAATTCCCTGATATCCACTTTTTGCCAACAAAGGTAATCACCTAACTTGATAAGGAAATCCCTAACTTCTGAGCTTGAATTACCTGTGATCTCATGAGGGAAATGTTGAAGACTGGTTATCAGCACAGACCAAGTTCTCAGCACAAAGGAGATTTGCCCCAAAGAACAGAGGGCAGGAAATCAGAGACAAAGACAGGAGATAGAGGACGAGGGAGAAGGGAGAGGGGGAAGGGGTGTTTGTCCCAGAGGAACAGAGGACTGCCTCTGGATGGAAAGGAGACAGATGTGGAACATAGGAAAATGGCAGTTTATAAAGGTAGAAGGGGGAACCCTGTGTTAGGATGGGGTACTTAATTTTAATTGGGAATGTTAAATAGGGCAGTCAAAAGGGGCTTTTGATTGCTGGACTTCAATACTTTGATCACTGAACCTTGGTAGTCAGCCTCAGGAGGGGGAAGTGGCCAAATAAGAAAGTAGACCTTGGTGGCCAGCTTTAGGGATGTAAGTAAGCTAACGGTTTTTAGCAAGGCACAGGGAATGGGATGAAGGGCAAGGCCTGCCAATGCCATGTTTAAGTCATGCTCAGGCCTATTAGAGTCCCTTCAAATGTAATAATGTACTTTAGACAAAATAGTACCATATTGTTAAAGATCTAAAACTGATGTCCACTGTTATCTCTCAGGGATATTATACCGAAAGCTATCAAGTTATCTCTATTTTAACTTCTCTCGACACAATTTCAATATGGAACTTGACTATCATTAATTTAGTACAAAAAATGTATTTACCTCAAGCCTACTCACAGAAAATGTGATCTGTTGCTTTTGTTAACTGTTTTTAGATTGAAACATCCCAAGCTTCTGACCAGATAGACTCAGAGCTCCAGACTTTTGAATGTCCAATTTACCAAACACCTGACAGGACAAGAAATACTTTTACTGGTTTACCACCAAATTTCTTAACGTCAGTTCATCTGCCAACGAAGAAACCTCCTAGTCACTGGATCACCATGCAGGTTGCACTGCTGTGTGAGAAGAATGAATGAAATAAATATGCATACCAAAATAGTTTAAGTTTGGGCTCTACCCAAATTTGCATACATCACGACATTCACTTGTGGGGAACAACCTTGTACTGTCGTGTGCCTGCTCTGCCTCAGCACAGTTGTGTGCAACTTCACTAGGTAAGCAGGGTCTGTGCTAGCTTTCAAATGAACACGTGTGCTTCTGCTGTGAATACAGATTTGCTTCAAAGTGTTACAGACCCCACCTAGTGTTCTTAAACAGCAAAAACTTAACATGACCACTTTTTAAGAGTTGGGACTTCTGCCCCTACTCCTAAACTCTCAGATTCCCAACCTATTATTTGTTGGGGTTTTGTTTTTTGAGACAAGATCCCACACTCCAGTCCAGGATGGCCTCAAATTCAACCTCCTGGATTGCTGTGATTACAGGAATGAACCACCATTGGCTCAGGTTCCAGCAATCTGAAAGCTTTGATGAGTCTCTACAGCTCAGAAAGATCCAAACAAATGATCCTAGGAAAAAAAGTGGGTTAGAGTTGCAAAGGACAGGCCTCCTGTGTAACACCAGAGCTGCAGGAAAAAGAACGAGGCTCTAACGAGATCAAAGCAACTCTTTATTTCCAACTAAATCTTCTTATAAAGCTTGCCAAACATCAAAAGAAAACAACTTACAGCTGATACCCAGACACTGGAGCACTCCGACTCGGTTCTCACTACCAGGCAAAGAACCCAATGTCTTTCATCTTACCAAAATTCCCTTTAAGTTCAGCACATACATGCCAATACCAGGAGAAAAGCAATATAGAAAAACACCTGCTTGCAGACCTTAGTACTAGTAAAACATCAGTGACAATTTCATAAAAACAGTCTAAAAATGATAGAACACAGTGTCAACTTCATGATCACAGTAACATAAGCTACTTTACATACACTCTAAGCTTTGGAGCAGAATGAACATTTTGCATCTGGCTCATATGTGATATGTGTAATTGAAACCCAAAAGTATACACTATAATTACATCCTTATGTTTAAGATTCTGGGGACAATGTAGTTTTGAATATAAAAGTCTAGTGAATTTGCCACTTGTCCAGGACAGTTACTATGACATTAATCAACTTCACTAGAATTCAGTGGCTACCACCAGCTTAGTACATCTATTAAACTGAGACAGAAAACAAAAGTTTAAGTCAGCTCCTTAAAGTTGTTTCAGGTTGAATTCCTTTCTAGAGAGTTCTGAAGACATAAAGGATACAAAATAGTATAAACTCTATAAGCTAAACTGTAGCAAAAACACTGTTGAATCTTAAGTCAAAAATATACAAAAATAGTAGCCTGAAATGGCAATTTTTCCAACACCAATGTGTGTAAAAAAATGTTTAAATAGTGCTGTTACTCCAAAAATATACTTTTTTTCCTATTTGCAACAGTTTATAAAGGCAAACACACCTGCAAATTGAGGTAGCAAAGCCAAATTCACAAACTTTGGATAAAAATAACTTTCCTATGTTTTAAACTTTAAATGAATTCTAATTGCTTTACATTTTTAAATTCACATTACTTTACAAAAACTTAATTTAAAACACTGAAAATGTTTTTGTTTAAAAAAAAAAAACTACTTAGTTCCTGACAATTATCTCACATTCAAAAACTGTACAGAAAAATCACAAGTCACCATATATTACATAAAAGTAGGCTATGTATTTACATTTCCAAAAGCACTTTTAAAGTCTGAGGTCAAGCCACTGCTATGAATGGTCGGTCACCCTCAAACAGGGCCTGCAAGAGACCTGCCTGCTCTTCACAGAGACCACCAATACTAGGCTGGGGTTTGCATGACCTAGATTTAGAATTTTCATTCCTGTCTCTTTAAGCACAATGTACTTACACAGCATCGATGTACTTTAAGGGTTTTCACTTAAGAAAATTCAAATGGCAAAAACAACTGAAAAATCAAAACACTACAAAAATAAGACTTCAGATTTTTAGGGATGAAAATTTCCTATTAACAAACAAATCCTACCCCGTTTTTCCTTTCCCTTATGTTAATGCTACACAACTATAGAAAGGAGCTACTATTTGGCTCTATAGTCCTGACTCAAACTCCAAACCTAGAGATCCTGTCAGTGCATCAACAGTGAGCTCGTCTGGACTTGGTGCTGTTGTGCGAGGGTCTGGCCGGCTGAGCCCCGGGCACGTCAGTAAACATAGGGGAATATGCGGTAGGGCACGCGCTGGCAGTACTTCTCCCAGGCCAGGCCGTACTTCCTCTTACACTGGTGCTCATCCCGTGCTTCTCGGTGCACAAGCAGCATGGTGAAGTAGATGACGTAGAAGTACGGCAGGACGTGGTTAAACCCTGTAGGTGACAGCAGCCACTCAATTGATTTCCACTACATGGTTTTTCCTGATTTCCCTCCAATACCCGAAGAACTAGTTTTCTGAATCAAGGTATGCCAAATCATAAACCAAATGTTCCATACAGTCTTCTTAGGAAAGCCAACTCAAAATATTCCCAATCCCTTCAGACACCAAGAAAGCAGACCCCAGAGCCCAGAACAGGCAGGTGCTCTCACCCCAACCAATGACACAGAGTGATCAAGTCGGCACTGAGATGCTTACCACATGGAAGGGACCACGCCAGAGCCATGATGAGATCACCCAAATAATTGGGATGGCGAACAAAGCCCCACCATCCAGAAACAAGCAGACTCTTCCCCGTGGAAGTATGAATGGTCTTTAAGTCTATATAAAAACAAAAACCTCTTTTAATGACCTCTAAAAGATGATGCATCGAGACCTACACATAATACACAAATATCAATCAACAAACTGAAATCCTTACGTGCCAGCTTCGGGTCACTGGGGTTCTTCCGGAACGCGTTTTTCTGGGAGTTCGCACAACGGAAGATGACGTAGCCACAGACTGAAATTTTAAAATAGTTTCCTGTTATTACGTAACTGAGACGTAACCGAGCATCTCAAGTCATCTGGAATCTCTGAAAAACTGGTGTCTGAGGTCTAAGGAAATGTGCAAAAACAGTCTGATTTCTTAAAAACAAAACACCCAGTCCCTGAATCTCACTCATCATCCATCTTGAAGGCAAAACTAACACAACCCGCCAGCCATGCCCACAAAGAACAGGGTCTGGGACAGCGGCAGCGGACACTGGCTCCAGGCCATCTTGTCTGCTCTCTGAGACGTGCAGATACTTCCTCGGTAAAATACCAGCTGAATCAGAAGCCGGCATCCGCACTTCAGTGTGAAACCCCTCAGCTTGGCAGAGGTACCCACACTTCAACAGACCCTGACGTGGCACTTACCACACAATCTGAATAACAAATAACAAATAAAAAAACCTCCACTTCAGCCTCTGTAAGATCAGACTGTTTTTGATTAACTCACAGGTGCCACTGACAGGAATAATCAATGGAGACACCAGGTGCTTGGGTTTCTTCTTCCATCACAGATACTCAGTGTCCTAAAACTAGCTCTATTTGAAGTTCAATGCTAATTTTCCCATCCACTTCGGGTGAAGGTTTTGAATGATCACAAAGGACTAAAGGAAAACCACCTGACCTGAAAAACAGGCCTGGTAGCCCTCACAGCAGCCAAACTGGACTTCTCCCTCTGCCCGCCACCCCTTACCTGTGCTGACTTGGCTCCCTGCCTGTCTTCCCACCGAGCCTCAAAACCCACATCCTCCAGTAAGTACAAGGTTATATTTTCCCCAGGACTGGCTCCCTTTCCACTGCCTGCTGCGGTCACACACGCCCCTCAGTACAGTTCATGGGCACCTCAGGCCACGGTATCTGGTATTGTGTCTACAGTAAGACCAAAAGTTGTATGAGACCAATCTCATTTTTAAGATCTCTAGAAAATGCAGGCATCTGAAAGAGAAGAGAAACTGTTCCTAAAGCATTTCAAATTGTTTAAGTTCAATTGCTTAAAGTAAAATGTTCCAATGAGAGGATCAGTGGAGCTAGCATGTCTTCCACTCTCTTTGCGAACTTCAGAATTTTCTCAGTACTTCTCCATCATCAATTATTTCAAAGCTGTGATCAAGGATGATGGGATGTGACAAGAGCAGACGCAGGACCTCAGACTGAGCGGAGGCCGACACTCACGTTTCAGAGCAATGATGAAAGAAGCAAAGGGCCAGGACAAGTCATGGGGATGGCTGACCAGGTAAAAGGCCTGAAGGCTGTAGGTGAATGGGACCCACACTAAATCCCCAAAGGCCAGCATGAAGCCAAAGCCATCGTGGACGATGTCCATGGTAGTCAGCAACGCTTCCTAAAATGAGATGGGAAGAAAATATAGATATAAAAAGTAAAAATATAAAATAAAAACCACCTTATGTTTAAATGATTTAAGCAAAGTACTAATTTATGACCAAGTATGTTAAGTGAAGGCATACCAAAATGTTGAAAGGCAGGAGTTCAGTTGCTCTGGCCTAAGTCACCATGTCCCACCCATCCTGCCTCTTCCTCACCCTAAACTCCTGCAGTAACAGGAGTAACAGACCTCTAAACCGCCCCACCCCCAGGCTTCTGCCTTTGCCCAGGGCCTCCCTGACCTCACCTTCCTGCAGCCTCAGTCCCTTTCCCTTCCCTCCCTCGGCAGCCTTCCTGACCCTGCACTGGCCAGCCCTTCCTTCTCAGTTGCCAGCATTATGGGCTCCAGAAAGCCACCAGCCACTCTACCTGCCCACTCACGTTCTTTGCTGCATTGTGAGCCTCTTCTGTCAAATGTACATGCCTGGCAGAGGTGAGGGGTTCAAAATGTGTTTGTGGAAAACCAGGATAACCACCAACCAAATCTGGATCATCTGAACTCTCCTATGCATTTTCCACAGAAGCAGCAAGCCGGCTGGCAACAAGGTAAACCAACGGTTTCACACCCATGCACACTCTAAGAGCCGATGAGCATGAGCACATGGTCCACCAGATGTGTCTGAACCAAGATACCTGAAGGCCAGACTCATGAGCACATATCTGAATGGCTGAAACTTTGGTTCCTGCCCTGGGGTAGTACAACTAGCTATTGTAGAGCTCTACTGAAAAACTAGTTCTGGGTTAAAGAAAAAAGTAGTACCTCCAAACGCATCTACCCCAGATCATCATGGAATAAAAAGTCAGAGGTCACAAATCTAGGCCCTAAAGCTCACACCCTAGGAATCAGAATGATACTTATTATGCCTATCAGCTCTGGGGGCCTATGCTCTGATAGGAGGATAGGATAAAGGTGACTGAGGAGCACAGGGGACAGGGCAAATAAAAACAAATACTGTGACAAAAGCCAGTGAGAGGAATGAGTGTAATGAAGCCCGGGACCAATGAAGACCCTAAACCCTGCTCAGACTCCAAGGGCCTCAGACAGACTCCTCTCCAAATCAGGTGCGTCTACATGGGCAGTCTCCGTTTCCTGTGGCGATAGACTGAAAATGTCCCATCAAGTGCTAATTTACAAGCAGCTGCCAGGTGCTGAGGAAATTATACAGTGAAGTCTCGCCCTTCTTTATAATCTAGCTGAGACACTGAGAACAGGCAGAAACTTCCCAACTCCAAGCCTCCTATTGATATCCCCTGAACAGTTTTGCCTTAAGTAGCCGGGGAGAATGCTAAGTAAAGTGAGTGTCGTGTATGCACGAAGGCCCAAGTTCAATCCCCAGAACCCACACTTTAAAAATGAGGTGGTGTGCACCTGTAACCCTAGCCAGGGGAGTCAGAGACGGGTGGAGCCCTGGGGGCTGCTGCTCAGTCAGCCTAGCCTACTTGCTAAGTTCTAGGCCAGAGACACCTCATTTTAAAACAGTCCAAAAGGTGACACTGAGGTTGTCCTCAGGGCCTCACATGTGTGTGTACATACACACCCATGCAGGAGTACCTATGTGCATATGTACACACAAGTTTTTCCTTAAGATGCTAACAGAATCCCCTGTTAAATGCTTGGAAAGTCACTTCTGAATAGAGCTGTTGACACACCTACCAGGGCCCACGTGCAGGCCCCTGAGCCACTACATCATTACCAACAAGGCAGGGGCAGGCCATGCCACCCTCACTCTGTGTAAGCAGCTCACGCTCCTCAGAGAAAAACCAACTCTCAAAGCTGCTTGACTTCATGGCCTCCAAGAACTCAGCTCTTCAAACTATCTTGTGTAGTCTCAGAAATGCACTCCTGTAATCAAAACTTGAGAGGCTCAGACAGGAAGATCACAAGTTCAAGCCAGCATGGACTACTAGGACCTCAAAAAAAAAACCAACAAAAAAAAAAAATTACCTCATTCCACAGGGCATCCACCACATACAAGAGCTGGAAACTGTTAACCAAGACCATTGCCAAGGATGGGACATCACGTTCTTGTACTTTCATTTCAGCCAAAAGCATCACCAAGTTAACCACCACCTGGAAAAAGAGGCAGGAAACACGTCCAGGGACAAGCAGAGCTGACAAGTCCAGGCCACACCACCCCAAGGCCACCAATGAACAAGACACCTCAACCCTGACGAGTGGCACTCCTGTGGCACTCCTGCTGACATACAGCCCTCACTCTCATCATGAGAACACGGTGGAGACCAAATTAAAGGATGGTCTTAATGACTGGTCAGTATCTTCAAAGCAACCTGCACAGACCAGAGGAGACGAGGGACAAGAAGAAAGAATGGAGCGGCCGTAATGCACTAAGGTGACCCAGGAAGGACTCCAGTCTTCTTACTAACAGGTCTCCTGTCCGTGACGAGCCAGACATTAATGCAGGAATCCGGCTAAAGAATACAGGGGATTCTTGGCTCTAGTTCTACAATTCTCCAAGTCTAAAACTGGGTCAAAATAAGGTCTTATTGGAAAGGGGAGGGAGACTATTTTTTACATCATTCCATCTACACTATCACTTTCCTAGATATATGTAAAAATGAAAAAATTCTGCGATGTTTAATAATCCATAACAAAGTATCTTAAACCTGTAAAAAAATATAGTAAGAAAACTGTAATTATTGTTCTTTAAAACTGCCTACATTTCCTTCTAGATGTAAGATAAAGTCATACCACTGAATTTTAACAAAAATAAAAAACATACCCATCCAATCAATCCAGGACGCAATTCACAAAAGTATTTGAGATCAAAAGCGCCAATTCGAGGATTTAATTCACGGCCAATGAAGAAATCATAGACAGCATTTCCTGGGAAGGGACAAGTGTTTACCCAGTCAAGTCAAGTCTTTAAACCCAACTGCTCCCCATTACCAGGTCCAATCTGCTCCCTCAAGAGACTGCAGAAGTGAGAAGCCAAGGACAGGGAGACAGACCGGGTAGCCAGTGCTGCCCCGCCTCCTGAGAGCTCATGTGACCAGACAGATCCCCCAACTCTAAGAAACAGGAAACTTTTTTTTGGTTTGTTAAGACAGGGTTTTTCTCTAACATAGCCCTGGCTGTCCTGGAACTCACAGAGATCCACCTGCCTCTGCCTCTGGAGCACTGGGATTAAAGGCGTGCGCCACCACACCTGCCTCTGGTTTTTTTTAAGTATGCAACTTTTTTTAAATTTTATAATAGGAAACTTTTTTTAAAAAAAACAGGTTCTCACTATGTAGCTCTGGCTGGCCTCAAACTTGGAGAAATCCTCCTGCCTCTGTCTAACAAGTGCTTGGACTAAAGGCGTATATTACCACATCCAGTCCATAGGAAACTTCTACAAAATATCTTAGGTCAGAACCAAACAACTTGCAGCCTGGTTTTGTTTTCCACTTTTTAAGGGATTTATTACTTGGCAAAAATAAACAAACAGATAATAGACAGGAAGGATAAATAAAAAATTGTGCTGCCAGAGGTTTTTAGTCATCTAATAACTAAAAAATGAATGAAGAAAAAAACATTTGAACTTTGCCTTCAATTGTTTTCCTTCTTAGGTCTCTTCATTTCCCACAATTAAACTAGGGGAACCACAGCAGCAGGTACTCAAGTGCAGCCATGGCTACCGAGGCTCTAGGCACCCCCAGGGAACACGTGGTGTAACTGCTCACCAGAACTGGCCGGGGACAGCTCATCCCTCGGGGCCTTCAAAGAGTGGGCGTAGAGGTAGACACTCAGGAGCACTGAGAAGAGGACGGCCGCCAGTGCAAACTGAAGGAAGTGAGTGTACACATAGTGCAGCTCCATGCCCCAGAAGAGAGACGCTCCCACGGCGGCGGACGTCAGCACAAAAGCGTAGAATCCTTGGGGGAGAGAGAAGTTAGTTAATATCATCCCGGGGCTCACATTTAGGTTGCCCAAATTAGCCTTGATTTCTTGGGCTCAAAACACCCACACCCACACACCTTATCCTCCTGGGCACAAGGAGCTACTAGCCAGTGCAGTGTTTTTATATTTCAGTCTCATTTTCATTATCCATATTATAGTCAGAAATATGCAAATGTGCAATGTCCTTAAGATGTAAATACCAGAGCTCTAGTACTGTCTTTCAAAAATGTTAACATTCGTTTGCACTATGAAGCATCATTACCTACTGTTAACTAAAGGAAAGCTGAAAGGAAGGTTATAGAAATGTCCTGTTAAATTGAAAAGAATCTCAAAATGCACTACTCCAAACTGTCAGAGTCCAAAGCCAAATGACTAGCTCCCAACAGAGACTGGCAAGCACACATTTTCAAATCTAATGCTACTTAGTAGCAGAATGATTTTAGTAGGCATAAAACTATTAATATTTATGTTGGAATTCACTAGTCAGTAATGGTATAAAGATTCCGTTTATATTCTGCCACCTAGAAAACAGATGTTAAGATACCCTACCCCCACAACAGAGGCCACAAGCAAACTCTGAGGAAACCAAGTGTGGTCACTCCTACTTGTCATCCCAGGACGTGGCTAGACCAGGCTACACCCATGCACAGGCGGACTGAAACCCCTGAGAGGGTCTACAAGTCAGTTCACTGGTGCCCGCCAACCATGTGCGCTGTGTCTGTGTGTCTGTGTGTTGGGTGGGGAGAGCAGTTTCTGCTACAGAAATTATTTTCTTGCAAAAGCTGAAGTGCTGAGGTATGGTCCAGATGAAGTCATCCAATTGTATTTCAATTAACAATCAAACACAGAAAAGCCATGACCACTAATGAGGTTTCTAAGCTTTGCTAAAGTTATGAGGGACATCACAAATTTGCTATCTAAACTCATGTTTTCTACATACCAACTTTATTCCAAGGAATAACTTTAACCCTCATAAAATTTATGAAGTGGTCAACACAGTTGCTTTTCACTCTATAGTTTATGCAAATTAATCACTCAAAATGTCTTAGGAATTTCCTTAGTGGTAAAACCCATAAAAAGAAATCAAGTAATATTAGAAGCAAAAATAAACAGAGGAGGGAAGTTTTTACAATGGGACCAAGTGCCCAGGTGCAGTGCTCGGAACAGACCACACCCTCATCGGAGACAAAACACGGCTCAGAAAACCAACAAACCAAGAGCAAGAGACCCGAGGGCAAAGTAAACGCCCACTTCTGCCTAGACCCCACTGTCGCAGCCCAGCGCAGACAGAAGACAGAGCATGTCAGACTCCCAGACAGGGCCCACCAGTAAGGAGCTCAGCAAGAACAAAAAAGATGGCCAGTACAGCAAACATGGTCTAAGGCCTGGCAGAGCTGGCTGGATGGCTTACAACCTGGCACTTAAAGGCAGGCAGTCCCCAAAACATTTCTGCTTCCCTTCTAGAATCCTGTAGAATGATTTCAGGTAAAAGTCCTGGGCAAGCCAGTAAAAAAGTACCACCCAAAACTAGCAGAGAAGGAAACCAAACACTAAAATTTATTCAGACCATTCCTCGCTTACAATGGCTCAACTTAGGAACTTTCTACTATAGCATGCACAGGACAAAAAGCAAGACACATTCAGAGCCATACTCAAATTTGGATCCAGGCAACAACATGCCATATGATGTCCTCTCCTGGGACTGGACAGTGCAGTGAGCTGCATGATCACAAAGGTGACCAGTGGATGCTCTACAGTGGTAGGTCAGCTGCAGAAAGTACATCTGCAGCTTAAGGTATGGCCACACTAAGACGGACTTATACAGACATAAACACAGTCCTAAACTGAGGAGCATTTGTCATAGAATTCAAAAAGAAAACGAGTCACTCCACCCAAGCTAGTAAAATGAAAATCTTTTAAGAATAACTACCGCACAGATTTCTTAAAATAGCATTAGTGCAACTTCATCACAGTCTTCAGAGGGTAAAGTTGTACCAAACCCCAATACATGTGCTGACCACAGAGATACCCAGACCAAAGGGTCAAGGTGTTCCTTCCCCACACAACACAAAGGCACCGATGAGTGCCCACAGCTTCCTAGTGTCTGTCAAGTGGACAGTAAACACAACCTAGCCCATACAACTACATCCCACCAGGAACACTCCAGGAAACAGACGACACTGATGTGGGAAGGCATAACTGCCAGAAAATAAAAGAAGGCAGGCAAGAAGGGACCCAAAGCTTTCTCCTTGCTTTTTCAGTTAACAGTGAATTCCTACATCCTTCCTTACAACTTCCCCTTAATTAAGAAGCAATAATTACAGCTTCATGGTGTAACAAGCATGCAGGTAAAGATGCAGCTTTCAGGTAAAGTTGACAAAAAGAGTGGACACAATTCAAGAGACAGCTCAGAGGCCAGTCAGCTGAAGCCACGCAATCAAGGACAGGAAGGATCAAAGGTGTGCGCCGCCACCTCCGCCTGGAAAATGGTAAATGCTATTAAGAAAATTAAAAGTGGTGGTGGCACATGCCTTTAATGCCAGCACTTGAGAGGGAAAGGCAGGTGGATCTCTTTGAGTCTGTGGCCAGCCTGGTCTACAGAGTGAGTTCCAGAACAGCCAAGGCAACACAAAGAAACCCTGTCTCAGAAAAATAAAAAGGAGAGAATAAAACATGCTGGAGAGAGAGCTCTGTGGTTAAAAGTATATGCTGGGCACCGGAGGGATGGCTCAGTGGTTAAGAACACATACTGCTCTTTCAGAGGACTCAGGTTCAGTTCCCAGCACCCCATAGTGGCTGACAACCTGAAACTCCAGTTCCAGGAGTCCAACACTTTTCTAGCAGCTCCCACACACACGGTGCACGTGGTGGTTTGAGTAGCTATGGCCCCCATAGACCCATGTGTCTGAATGCTTGGCTTATATGGAGTGGCACTATTAGTGTGGCCTTGTTGGAGGAAGTGTGTCACTGAGAAGGTAGGCTTTGAGGTCTCCTATGCTCACACTACATCTAGTGTGGGACATGGTTCATCTCCTGTTGCCTTCAGATCAAGATCAGCTATCTCTCCAGCACCGTGTCTGCCTGCAGGTTCCCTTGCTTCCCACCATGATGACAATGGACTAAACCTCTCAACTGTAAACTAGTCACAATTAAATGTTTTCCTTTATAAGAGTTGCCGTGGCCATGGAGTCTCTTCATAGCAACAGAAACCTTAAGTCAGACAGTGCATATACACATACTCAGGCACATGCATGCGCGCGCAGGCACACACACACACACACACACACACACACACACACACACACACACACACACTCAAGTAATTAAATAAAAAACAAAGGTGAATGGCTGCTCTTCTCAACCTAGGACACCACTTTAGTTTCCCAGTACCCACATGGCTGCTCAAAATGGTTAGTTGCTGTGGGATGGTCTGTATGTCAAATAAAACACTGATTGGCCAGTGGCTAGGCAGGAAGTAGGTGGGACAAGGAGAGAGGAGAATTCTGGGAAGCGGAAGGCTGAGGCAGAGAGACACTGCCAGCTGCTGCCATGACCAGCAGAATGTGAAGACGCCGGTAAGCTACCAGCCACGTGGCAAGGTATAGGTTTATGGAAATGGATTAATTTAAGCTATAAGAACAGTTAACAAGAAGCCTGCCACGGCCATACAGTTTGTAAGCAATATAAGTCTCTGTGTTTACTTGGTTGGGTCTGAGCGGCTGTGGGACTGGCGGGTGACAGAGATTTGTCCTGATTGTGGGCAAGGCAGGAAAACTCTAGCTACAGTTAGTGACTCCAGTTCCAGAGGATCCAACACCTACTTCTGACTGGCATAAATACTTATATCCACACATGCAGGCAAACACTCATACACATAAAATAAAAATAAATCTTTAAAGGAAAAAAGAAACTAACCAGGCTAGCGGCACACACTTGTAATGTCAGTACTCAGGAGGCTCAAACACAAGGGCTAGCCTCTACTACAAAGTGAATTCCAGGCTAGCCTGTGTGACATACCGAGGTCCCATCTCAAACAAAGTAGAAGGAAAAGAGAGCCAGATACTTGGAATAACTATTCGGTTCACACAGCATTTTTCTTATTAGCTACTAGAATAAGTTAATTTAGTCACAATTCTTCAAACTACTAAAAGATAATCTACTGTTCAATATCCCAGTGAATCAGTGCCAACAGTTTAAAAACTATAAAAGTTAGATCATTGAATATTTAAGGAAATCACCATTTAGTCTATACTTGAGTCTTCTTCCATCAACAAGAGGTGTTCCTTCTACAACCTTAAAAGAAAAAAAAACATTAAATTTTAATTTAAAAATTCAAGCACATTATCACCTTTCTTATATACACACATATATAAGCATGTGATCTTCTCAAACTCTTGAATTTCACTATACCCAAGAAAGTAAGTATCTCACAGTAGAAAATTCAGTAGTATGTGATGGCAAGCCCTTGATGAAGCAATCCCACCGTCAGGCATTTACCTTAAACATGGAGCTAGGAATTTCTCAGTGCACCAGGATTACTTCAACAACCACCCTTACCAAGCCCTCCCATGCACAGTACAGATTTAGTGTGCTCCAAACTCTCCACTGGCTTCCCATCACTAACAAAATGGTCTCACATTTGTGAGGCTCTCTTCAAGAAAAAAATATGAACAATAAAACAAATCACACACAGAAATTAACAGGACCCACGATCTACAACTCAATGAACTTCCATAGTTAGAATAGTCATTCAGAAAGGAAGTTATGGAGCTTCCCGTTCCATTTTACACTTTCAGTATGGAATATATTTTATGTACTACCTATGATCACAACCAGAAAAACCCATGACAGGATTAGAACCAGAAGAACAACTAGCTTTATATCTTCTTTCATAACTGTGTCCATCACTTGCATTCTGTCCTTCCTCTTATATTTAGCCTTTCTTTAGTTAAAAAGGAGAAAAAGCTGCAGGAAAATGATGCTTAGAATGTATGAAGTGAGGTCACACAAACTCAAAAAGAAAGAAATGTGCATGCTCCCTCTCATATGGGGAATCTAGCCAATAATATGCACATATATGTAAACAATAGTTTAACAAGAAGGGCTTTTTCAATCAGGCTGTGTGCTGCCAACACCATGTATACATTGACTTGTTCCACTGTTTACACATGCTCCTCTACTAGGCTGAGTGCTACTCTCCAGCAAAGGACTATGAGCATACTTCCCAAGTGGGAACCACCATGGCAAACCCACAACACGCAGCACAGCGAAGCCCCCCAAGAGGGTGAGAATGCTGCCTGAGTAAATGGGCAGCCACATATAGCCTCAAGCAGCTACTCAAAAATGTAGCTGTTCACTTTAAACTGCCCAACACTAAGATAGCATCATCTGCCAGCACCTCTGCATTTGCTGTGGAACGGGAACCCAGGATAGAAATGTAAAACCTGAGATCACAGGATTGGCGGAACCCCAAGAGACCCTTCTCGATTGCAGGTGTCTTGTTGGGCTTTAGTCTGATAATACAGATACAGGATTTCTCGACCTTGAGTCTGTCTGACACATAGTATCTATCTATCTGTCTGTCTATCTATCTATCTATCTATCATCTATCTGCATATCTCTATCACTTTGGTTTGTGTGTATGCATGATTTTTAATCACCAAAGCTAATTTTCCAAATAAATGTTATCTAGCTTAGATAAGCCTCATGATATATTAATCTGAACAGAGCCTACAGTAAGAATGACTGTAGGTCCATCATCACAGGAGCCCAGGACAGCCAGTAACAATGAGATGCAGCTCTGTCCTGCTAACACAGCTTCCAGCTGGCAAAGCTGCAGTCTCCTAAGAATAAGGTCTGAATAAATGATGTACTGTTTAGGACAGCTCATGTTCAACATCTAAGGAAAAGCACACAGCTGAAGGCAGGCTTGAAAAGATACTAACTACATGAGTCTGAAAAGGACTCAGTGTTCTTGACAAAGTTCTAAGGATGGAAACTGGAAACAAACTTTAATCTGCATTTTGATTCTTTTTTTTAACCACGGAGCTCAGAAGACAAGGACTTAAGATGTTGTACCTGAAGTGAACACACTGAGGAAGTATTCTCTTCCCCAGCTGCTCCACCAAGAGCCAGACTGCCATTAAATGGCTCACTCTTCTCTGAATTGCAAGGTGTGACAGAAATACTGAATATCAACTTGACAAGATCAAGAATCACCTCAGGGCAAACCTCTAGGCCCAGCTGTGAGGAAGTTTCTAGATTGGGCTGAGGTGTGAAGACCCAGCACCATTTCACGGGCGAGGCTCCCAGACTGAAGAAAGAAGAGAGGAACGGAACAATGGCTCAGCGATTAAGAACACAGGCTGCTTGCTCTTCCAGAGGACCCAGGGGGTCATTCCCAGCACTCACATGGAGGCTCACAAACATCTCTAACTCCAGTCCTAGGGGATCTGATGCCCTCTTCTGGCCTCTGAGAGTATTGCACCCACACAGTGCACTTACACAAGCAGGAAAACACTGACATGCACAAAATGATACAATAATTTCTGAAAAAAGGAGAAAGAAAGCTGAATGCTATTAGTCATCCTCTCTCTGCTCCAGTGATGCAATGACCAGCACCTCACTCTCCAGCCACCATCATTTCTTTATATGGATGCTACCCCCAAACCATGAGCCAAAGTAATTTGCTTTTTCTTGTCGGGTATTTTATTTAAAAAGCAAGAAAAGTAAATACAGGTAATTAGACAAGAAATCTAAATCACATTTTTAAAGTTATGCTTAATATGTGAAGAGTTATAGGGCACAGAAATAACTGTTTTAGTGTATAACTGACAGCTTCTAACTTTGAAACTGCTATAAATGTAAGCAATAGCAAAGAAGTCAGACGTCTAAGTTTCACAATACCATGCCTCTTCAGCCAGGATGGCACACGCCTTTAATCCCAGTACAGGAGAAGCAGAGACACACAGATCTCTGTGAGTTCAAGGCCAGCCTGGTCTACCTGGTGAGGTCAGCCAAGACTATACAACAAGAACCATGTCTCCAAAAAAAAAATACAAACCCCAAAATCTTACCTTCCCAATCGGCAGAAGGTAAAAGAGAGCCTGAACAAAAAACCAGAGGAGGTAGATGCCGCACACTCTGGTTTCCCAGAGTTGGTCCAAAGCTGGCAGAGGAGGGGGGAACGTCAGCAGGCTGGGGTCCTTCTGTCTGCACTGTAGCAGCAGCAGGAAGAGGGTGGCAGGCAGGCCGAGCATGATGAGGAAGGCACCTGCAAACAACAGGCCAGGCAGACTCCTCACACTTCAGTCTGTTTAGTTTCCAAAGTCCCGCGGGCTTTTTACTTATGTATACTGACATATATATACTGACATATATATTTACTTAGGGCAACACTAGCCTGCTAGCTGTTTGAGACCAATCTATAAAGTAGCATCAAAAACTCGCTTATCCAGGGGCGGAAGAGATGGCTCAGTGGTTAAAAGCACTTGCTCTCAGAGGACCTGCATTCAGTCCCCAACATCCACAAGGTGGCTAGCTCACAAACATCTGTGACTCGGTGTTCTTGTGACCTCCCTAGTCACCAGGCACACACGTGGTGCACATACAAACATGCGGGCAAACATTCATACATATGAAATGAAATACATAAATCTTTAAAAAAAAAACAAAAAACGCTCCCTATCTCAGGCTGAGGGAATGAATGGTTCAGCAGAGAAGGGCATTTGCCACAAAAGCCCGACAACGGGAGTTCAAACCCCAGGATTTACATGTGGAAGGGAAGGAGAGGATTAACCCTGACCTCTGCATGAACACTACAGCATTAGCTTGCTTACTCTCTCTCCTTCCCCCTCCCACCACCACACAAAACAGTAATAAAACGTAGTAACGTTTTAAACTCTATTCTCCCTGTCACATGCCCACACAACTTGGGTGAGGGAGGAAAGCATGAACTCACCTCAGAGACCTAACTCTGAAACTTTCAAGTCCAGCTACCACCAAAAAAAGAGCAAGTGCTAAGATCCGGACACCAAACCATGGTCACTCTGATCTTTTTGAGGAGAGGAAACAGGATCTCGTTACAGACCCTACACTAGCCTTGAGCTTACTATGTAGCTCAAACTGGCCTTGAACTCTATAGATTCTCTTTCCTCAACCTCCCAGTCCTGGGTTATAAGCATGAACCACTATACTCAAGCCTGAAAATGGGCCCTCTAATCTCTTCTCAAGACACGGTTTCTCTGTATAGCTCTGGCTATCCTGGATCTCGCTCTGTAGACCAGGCTGGCCTTGAACTCACAGAGATTCTCCTGCCTCTGCCTCCCGAAAGCTGAGATTAAAGGCATGCGCCACCACCTCGCAGCAAGCCCTCTAATCTTAATAGACTTCATATCCATAAATTTCTAACATTTAACATACTGTCACACTTACAGAACACATACAGAACCATCTGTGAAAGACCAACTAGCAAGGTGTTGTAAGTTACAACAAGCAGAACAGGTAAGCCCAGCAGACTGAGCTGTTTGGCTGAGGTCCTAAGCTTTCACCAGCTTCTCATACTCACTACTCCACAGGCTCTGCACACTGCCTAGCAGGCAGGGGAGAGCAGCAGGATGCTTTACGCTGCAGCTTGCTCCTGCTAGGAATGCAAGCCAGGCCCTGCCATCTCCACTCATCACAGCTCTCTGCCCTACAGGACCACCCCTCCCTTCCTGCGTCCCTCCCCTGGGCAAACTCTCTTCACCACCCCTTTGCAATTCCATCCTCAGGACCTAACAGACAGCTGAAGCTTTAAAGAGAGCCACGTCAGCGCCCTTTCTCCTCAGGCCTTTCTACCACTGCTCCTTCTCTGGAAAGTTCTTCCCCAGTCTCCCATCTCCTCATACTCTCTCCTTGCTGCACGGAGACCCTTCCTGTGCACATGGGAGCAACTCTGCCCACGCTTTCTCCTCCTCATGGGGTTCTAACACCTACCAGGTACTCCTCCAAACTCCAAGTCCTTCCTCTGTGGAGTGGTCACCTGAAAGGTCTCCAAAGGTGCAGGTCCTCTGGGAACAAGCTTTTGTTCCTTGGACTCGACCTCCTTGACTTTGACCTCTTCTCTTCTTGGACGAAGGCTGTACTGGGTAGCTGTGTAACTGCCTTCTGGTGACAAAATAATTCTTTCCTAGTTTGAAGAAAAAAGTATTAAATATCGGTAGTTTACAATTAATGCAAATGCTACTAAGCATCTCTACACAGCTGTGAATGTACAAGAATACAATTGTTAAATTACATGTAGTCTTAAAGACAGAACATGAACAAATGAAATACAACAATTCCCGAGAGTGTGAAGGGAAAGGAAAGGAAGAGTGCCCCAGAGGAACGAGTACTTTGCTACCTGCTTGGTCTTATGTGATATGTCATTCCTCTCCATATGTTCGGGCTCCCCATTGTACACATTGATGCTGTTTCCAAACGGCTTCTAAATGGGATAGGAAAGCATCATAATCAGAACTGTAACTGACTGAAAGGATCACGATGATAACAAGTTACTACTGGAAATGAAGCAGAGACAAGCTAAAAGCCAAAAGATAAAGTCAACGAGACCTCCCTGGTTTTCAAAGGTCAGCTCTTACAGCGCAGACTGTGTTCTAGTCTTTTGATAAGGAAACTCACGATGTAACGAGCTAGCCTTAACTCACTACGTAGCTTGGGCTGGCCTCAAACTTGTGGCAATCCTCCAGTCTCCTCCTCCTGCCTGAGTACTAGGATGACAGTTGTGCGACACCATGCAAGTTTTGGAACAAACGTTTCCATCTTTCAAACACTCTCATATTAAATGTTTCGATAATTTCAGGGTCAGACACTTAACATTCCTATGAAAGGCAGGTAAGTAAAAACTGACAAATTCATTCATAATTTGAAGAAATGAAGAAAAAACATTTCTTCAGTGACTCTAAACAGTCAACAACGGGAAGAGTGGGTGCTTGAATTTCATGCTACCTGATATTTAATTTTCCTTCCTTGCAGCAAGAACTTGTTAAGACAACAGTCCCTTCACTCCTCTGGGGACTGGTAACCAACTAAAGCACCTCTGAGCCGGAAAACAAAAATCCAACAAAACATATCCACTGGAAGACCAGCTGACAAAGGACAGCGTTAACACAGTGGGTTCCAGCTCAGCGCCTTACTCAGCAATAGAGCAGTCACCATACACTTAGCTTACCGGAGTCAGTCAGCAAATGGATGACACACCTAAGAGCTATGTGCAATACCTCAGGTTTTGAATAACCTGTACTAAGCACAGAGGGAACACAGCCAGTCAGCCAACTCTAAACCATGCTAACTACATGCCAATGCTTTTCATTAGATGGATAGATAGATATACGATGACAGAATACTCAACACTGTGAGGTAAATTATTCAGAAAGAGCACAACCAAGAGTGGAAGGGAGCAATGCTGACATGATGTCCACAGCTGAGGCAGCCTGAAGGTAAACTTGCTGTTATAATCCTCAGAATGAAAATCCAGCATTCGTGGTCTTGACACTGGCATAAACGTTCTCACCCAATCTAGCACAAGCCTCGGTTCTGCACTGTCCATCTGACCTAGCAGTTCAGTTTCCTAAGAACTTAGTCTAAGCCGGGCGGCGGTGGCGGCACACACCTTTAATCCCAGCACTCGGGAGGTAGAGCCAGGAGGATCTCTGTGAGTTCGAGGCCAGCCTGGTCTACAGTGCGAGATCCAGGACAGGCACCAAAACTATACAGAGAAACCCTGTCTGGGGTGGAGGTGGGGGTGGGGGACTTAGTCTAAGGAGTTAACCAGATGTTACAGAAAATAAAGTGTTTAGAATACTGAAAATTTGGAAAGAAAAATACTAGGATGCACCACAGAACTGACTTTAACAATAACATCTATATAATTTATTATATTTACTATGTAACACAACAAGAGAAAAATATTCCATGGCAAGTTGTTTTCATTATTTTAACATTTTAAAAGTCTAACTATGCCGGGTGGTGGCGGCGCACGCCTGTAATCCCAGCACTTGGGAGGCAGAGGCAGGTGGATTTCTGTGAGTTCGAGGCCAGCCTGGTCTACAGAGCTAGTCCAGGACAGGCTCCAAAGCTACAGAGAGAAACCCTGTCTCGAAAAACAAGATAGATAGATAGATAGATAGATAGATAGATAGATAGATAGATAGATAGATAGATAGATAGGTAGGTAGGTAGGTAGGTAGGTAGGTAGGTAGGTAGGTAGGTAGGTAGGTAGGTAGGTAGGCAGGCAGGCAGACAGACAGACAGACAGACAGACAGACAGACAGACAGACAGACAGACAAATAAATAGTAAAAGTCTAACTACAAGTGTACACTACAGTCTAGTTTTTAATATTATTAAAAGCCTGTATGCATTGTCTCCAGAAGAGATAATGTTAAATGAACAATATTCTTTTTACTTTAAACATTCTGTATTTGCTCTACTGTCTAAAACAGTTCTCAACCTGTGGGATGAGACACCTTTGGCAAGCCACTATCTCCAAAAATATTTACATTACAAGTCATAACAGTATCAAAATTACAGTTATGAAGTAGCAACAAAAATAATGTTATGGTTGAGGGTCACCACAACAACAGGAACTGTATTCCAGGGTTGCAGCATTAGGAAGGTTGAGAACTACTGCTCTAAAATATTCATCTACCAAGTGTGGTAGCTCACCCTATGATCTCAGCACTGAGCAAACTGAGGCAGAAGGATTATAATGAGTTCATGGATAGCCTGGGCTACCCTATCTTAGAAAAAAAAAGTTGAAAAAAAAACCAACAAACCTCATTGTGCTAGGTCTCTAGGCTCTACACGTTTCTACATGCACCATGAAAGTCGGCCCACTGAAAACACCAGTTTTCAATAGCAAAAGTGATCAAGTATAAGGATGCCAACCAGAGGGAGAACATCTCTATGACATAGTGGTCTCATCATTTCACAATCTACAATCTATGTCTATGTCGATGGACACATCCTTTTTTTTTTTTTTTTTTTGGTTTTTCGAGACAGGGTTTCTCTGCGTAGCTTTTGCGCCTTTCCTGGGACTCACTTTGTAGACCAGGCTGGCCTCGAACTCACAGAGATCCTCCTGCCTCTGCCTCCCGAGTGCTGGGATTAAAGGCGTGCGCCACCACCACGGCCCAGCTGATGGACACATCCTTTAAAGACCACATACAAATAGTGCCCTAGTGACGTTATTTCGAAGTTGCTAATGTGACAGGTCAATGGGGAGAAATGCTTTCCTTCCTGCCCAATGATCCGAGTTTGATCGCTTTAACTCACATAAGGGTGGAAGGAGAGAACTGACTACACAGTTATCCTCCAACCTCCACATGTGTGTCTATATGCACACTACACATATGTACACATGCACACACTGAAAATTAAAAAATCAAAAATAAAACATTTTTCTTACATAGTCAAAAGAACTATATTTCTTTTTCACACACATGCTATTTCCTTACATTAGTTATCTCAACAACCAAAGAGCAAATCATCTGAATAGGCATTTCTACAAAGGGGAAGCCAGTGCAGTTACAGGTGAGAAAAGTACCAATACAAGCGGAGTCAGTTTAACTTGCAGAATCTCCCTCCGTGCTTCCTTTTCCTTAATGTCGGCCTGGTGGGAGGCAGAGGCAGATCTTCTGGAACCTTTGGGTGCCCTGCCAGGGGACCGGGAGCGTGACCTTGAGCGGCTGCCACGGCGTCTTGAAGGAGAGCTGGAAGTTGAGCCACTTTTCCTTTGCTTAAAGGATTTTAAAGGCTAGAAAGGGAAAAGCAATAGATGTTTTCAGAACACTAACATCCAGTGGCAGACCTAAGCTACAAGAGGTCAGTAAGGGCCACTATCTGCTGCCACCCATTCTAAGCATCAAGGGACTCACGGGTCTGAGAACTGATCCCTTAGGACCAGTTCCTAGGAAACCAACAGTGCTCCCCTCCTCCTCCAGCTTGGAAGGTATCCCCGGAATCAGTGTCTATCCCACCAGTTGTATATATTCCCAGTAATACAAGAACGGCTTCTAACTGATAATGACCCAAACCGACATGGTCAAACATAATTAGCATGCAACCAATTTTTCAAAGTTAAGCAGCCCTACAGGGCTGCTCTGAAACCCACCTGAGTTCTTAACAAAGCCTGCATTTAACTCCCCTGGTCAGCTGCACTCTGCTCTCTGATCCACTGCAAATCACTCCTTCCTCATTTCTCGGGATATAGACATGAGCCAGGCAAACCCCTGGGCCTCTGTCCAGGGCTGTTTTGTGAATATGGTGCTCAGCTAAGGATGGCATTTACATGTCTTAAATGACTGCTGACAGCATTAAGAGAGAAGTCCATACCACCTGGAGCTGCCCCTAAGCTACACGAACTCCATGAGCCATGAAGCCTAAAGCACAGGGTGTGATCCACAGACCATGGGTTCAAACTATTAGTTACTGACCAGTCACAAGGTCCAAAACTGTAAACTTCTTTTTCTATTTTGTTTTTTTGAGACAGAGTTTCTTTGTGTAGCCTTGGCTGTCCTGAAACTTACTCTGTAGACCAGGCCTGCCTCTGCCTCCCGAGTGCTGGGATTAAAGACGTACGCCGCTACCACCAGCCAGATCCAAAACTGCAAAGTTCTAAGTAGACAAAGCATTTTGACTAAATAATTTCATGCCTGTAGAAAACAACTAAAACTCTGAAGCTCTAAGGCATTTTGCTAGAAATTAATTTTTATGCATTTTCTGTTAAATATTTATATACCATGAATCAATATTTTAAAATCCAGGCCCTCAACAGATAGGCTGGAAAAGGGAAGCTGTGAGCTGGCCTCAAACCTAGAAAATGTCACTCTGATTAAAATCAATCACCAATGTTGAGGAAGAAACTTAAGCCCTGACAAGAGGTGGTGGCACATACCTTTAATCTCAGTACTTGAGAGGCAGAGGCAGCGAGATCTCTGAGTTTGGGGCCAGCCTGGTCTATAAAGCAAGTTCCAGGATAACAGGGCTACACAGTGAGACCCTGTCTTGAAAAAACAGAAAAGAAACTCAAGCCCTGTACATAACTATTAAAAAATCCCCCAGTCTGCCTGGCCCTGTGGACGCCTCCACTGTGCCCAGCCATCCACCTCTGGTACTTGACTGTCTGCATCATCCACAGGCCTTGGGTGTGCTGCCCTCCGTACCCGTTTTCCCATCTGTCCTAGCACAACTCAAGGAAACGGTGCTAAAAACACCCCTAAGCCAGGGCCCTCTGCCACCCTGTCAAGGGGCACTCTGTACAGCAGACACCTCCCAGGAGGGCTCAGACCCACACCTCATTGACACATCCCCTGATGAGCCAAGAACAGATGAGCCCCAAGGCCCCTCCATCCCCCAAGACTAAGGTGCACTCACCTTCACGTCACTCTCCTTCAGTTCCAGCTCAGTGCCATCTTTGTATTTTACAGTGTACAGCTGGGATTTGCTGTCATGGCTCAGAATTTCTACTTCATAATAAAGGGAGCTCCCAGGCCATCGACCTCGGACCACTTCACCCTCGGCAAACTTCCTACTTGGCATCTTCTAAAATTAGTCTGAACAATTTTAAAAAAAAAAATTCAGTCAATATTTACTACTTTTTTTTTTCAACTAGTTTGACCCTAAAACTAACTTTCTAGATCTGTAAATTGGTCAAGGTTTTAGAGCCAGGAAGCCTCCAAGGAAGGCGTGTGCAGGTCCTTATTCTATAAATGATGAATTTGAGCTTCCAGTGAATGTTCTATCAAAGTTCACAAATGTAGGTGAGGGGTAGCAGCACAGCACAAATCATTATTTGCGCTTCATTTTCTTGGATGTGGAATCAGTCTGTGGGCGAGGACTTGGCCACTGGGGACATGAAGTGGCACTGAGAAGTACAACACTGTATGACTCAGAACACTGCTCACCTGTAGGAACCAAAGCTCAGAGGACATCTCCAGAAGGACACTTATTTTTACATGTAAATCTGCAATGTCATCTTTTAAAAGCTTTAAAATGCATTTAATTATATAACAAGCTACCTTACTGAAAAATAATAAACTATGAGACACCAGGAAAGTTAGAAATGTACCAACAGGAATGTTTCAAATCCTTAATGAATAACATATCTGAGGTTTACTTCATAAAGTTTGCATTCTCAGAGTTAAATCCCAAGTGCATACTAAGTAACTCTGCCAACCACCCACCTAAGCCGACAAGTACCTGGCCTTCATCCAAGTTCACCTCTCAAGCCTAGAGCGGACACCTACTCCAGTTGGAACATTCTTTGCCACTGTTTCAAAACATGGCCCATGAAACCTTATCTATACTTCAAGAAACTACAATCTTCAAGAATTGTCATTTATATAAGGCAGTTTGCCATCCTTCTAGAAATATCGAATGATAGCTGTGCTCCCAGCTCTGAGGTAGTGATGTTTTTCTCTTCACTGGCTACCAAATTCACAGATTCACAGGATAAAACAGGTGCCTCTGGCCAGTGCCCCTGACACCAAACGATGGAGGAGCAGCAGACAGGAGAGTGTTCACCTGCTAAGCAAGTCTCCATTATCACCAAAGCTCATAAAGACAGACACTCGGGCTGGAGAGATGGCTCAGAGGTTAAGAACACTGGCTGCTCTTCCAGAGGTCCTGAGTTCAATTCCCAGCACCCATATGGTGGCTCACAACCATCTGTAATGAGATCTGGCACCCTCTTCTGGCCTGCAGGGACACAGGCAGACAGAACATTGTATACATAATAAATAAATAAATCTTAAAAAAAAAAAAAAAAAAGACAGACACTCTTCACACACGCCTGCCAAGAGCTGGTTATGCAACCCAACAGCAACACCTAAGGACTCTTGCAGACTGGAATTAAGGAGAAAGTTACATTACCTACCACTCCCAAGAAAGTCTTTCTAAATACATTTCTTCACTGTTAATCGCCTGAGAAAAAACGTCCCAGGCTTTGTTTATTTAGACAAACAGAAGATGAAAGTCAACACCAGTGCTTATCTGGTGATTAGAGGCACATCCCAGAGGCTGCCTCAGTCTCCCTAACCTGTGATAGCATCTCTGGGTAATGAGTATGTTTGACTGGGAAGGGGAAAGAGCCCAGAAGCTTTGGGAATGAAGATGGACGGGCAAAGAGTACCTGAGGGCCCTGGGGAGAAGAAGGGCAAAGGCCACTCCTGCACAGGATGGGCACAAACAAGGAAGGTGACAACATCTGTCGGTTTCGACACTTGGTCCCAAGCCTCCCTGGGCAAAGAGGAAGGAAATGTGCTGGGCTTCCTTCTCTGGTGTCCCCTCTTCCTTCCCAGACCGCCCCAAATCAACCAATTACTAGCATTAGCCTCCTACACTGGTCATCCAAAGTTCGAGAAAGCCACAATGTCTTTCTATATGAAGATGGCACTCCGGGCTCAAACAACACTTCAAAACCTTGAAATATGAGCGTTTGGGGGCTTCCGGACCACCTGCACCTTTAAAAGGGCCCTTGAACAGATTCATTCTGGACCATCCAATACTACCCAGGCCCAATCCTACTTAGCTTCTGAGATCAGATGAAATCTGGAGGATTAGGATGGCATGGCCCTAGACTCAGTTATTTCTCTATTGCATCAGACACCCTTTTAACTACATCTGTGCAACAATGAACCCAAATGAATGTCAAAAAAAAAATATTACCTATTAAGTACAATACCTTGGGATTCATAAATCAAGGCACCCAGTAGATATTTGAGCCTTAGTTTTTCAAAAATGTGTCTATAATGTGAAAGAATCTGAAATTTGATCCCCAGGAAAAGGGGGAGGGAAAGAATTAATAACTGTGACTTGGCTGGGTCTGGTGGCTTTAATCCCAGCATCCCAGCATTCCAGGAGGCAGAGGCAGAGGCAGATAGATCTCTGTGAGTTGGAGGTCTGCCTAGTCTACAGTGTGTTCCAGGACAGCCAGGACTACCTAGAGATCTTGTCTCAAAACACACACACACAAACAAAAGGAACTGAGACTTGATGGTGATATTCCATATGGTAGGAGACAATCAAGGATGGGACTAGCAACAATGATGTGCATGCCACTTCGCCCAAGATCCATACACCGTCAGAGGAAGCTATGTAACAGGATCCCAAAATACTGCACTTCAGGAGAGAATTATACCAGAGGACAAGGAGGCTCCAGACACAAGTGCGTGTCCTGATGCACCGAACTAACAAGTCAAGATGGGCAGACAGGCTTCCCTTAAAAGGGTGTTTCAGCCAAGTCAGCAAAGAAAGGCTGTTTATGAAACACAGTACCCTCAATCCCACACAGCAGAAACACGGGGGTTCTCAGGCGTTTTTCTGTTAGACCAGACTCTTGCTAACGTGAGTGTCACTTAGCACTGGACTCCTCACACATTATGGCACAGTATATTACTATGTATCAGTGCGACAGATTTCTTTCCGCTACTTGGCTCACGAGCAAAGGGTCTTTCATCATTTCTGCACTTTTCCAAATCCATTTGAGGTGGCAGAAAGAAAAAACTCAAACGATGTCCCACAGCTTTCCTTGAACATCTGAGCCGGTACCGGCCTGCTGGGCAGAACGCAAACAGGAACCCGCTGGCAGGGTCCGTGCCCTTGCAGAGCCATCCAGGGTGGCCTTTCCCCTTTTAACACCCAAGGGTACAGTGATCATTCAGTCCTACTCACTCGCGCCCTCCTCCCCACGCAAGGCTCAGAAACTAAACCCAACTTCTCGCCGCCCTCTCTGGATCAGGTCCCCCGCATCCCGCGCGTCTCCGCAGCCCCAGATCTACACGTGCTTCTGCGCCTGGGCTCCGGCCCTCCTCGCCCAGCAGGCGAGCGACCCACGGAGGGCGCAACGGCAGGGTGACTCGCGGCCGGCCCGCCGTCCGTCCGTCCGTCCGTCCGTCCGTCCGTCAAGTGCCCCGGCGCAGGCCCTCGGCACCCGGGAGGCGCGAGGCCGGCTGTCACGGCGCCGAAGCACTCACGAGGCCTGGAAAGGCGGGATGGCGCTCCGGGAGTCGGGGCTTCGCCCTCCGGGCGGCAGTTAGCTCCTCCCCGAAGGCCGCCCGCCCGCCTTCCGAGGGCCGGAACGCCGCGGCAAGCACAGCCCCGGCCGCCCGGAGTTCCCAACGCGCGCGTCCGAGCGGGAGGCGGGGGGGGGGGGGGGACCCCGCGATTCGAAACCCGCGCTCTGCTTCCGGCCCGCGCGGCCCCAGCCCCGCCAGCCCCGCCAGCCGCCCGGGGGGACCCTCCCTCCGCACGCGGCGGGGACCCGCGGCCGACGCTCACCTGACCGCGCTCCGGCGGGAACTCCAGCCACTCCGGTCACCCAGCAGCCCGCGGCGGTTCCGCGCGCGACACACTCGGCCGCCGCGCACTCGCGCCTCCGAGGTCCCGCCCCCCCGAGGGGCCTCCGGGCTCCCATTGGCCCCTCGTCCTTTTGAATCATCGCCGGCGCTGGCGATTGGTCGGGCGCCCCCCCCCCCCCGTGGCGCGTCCGGCCCGCCGCTCGCGAGCGTCCGGCGTCCCCACCCGGTTTATCTCGGCCGCCCAGGCACCGCGGCGCGCTCCGGCCCGCGCCCTCCTGCGGGGCGTCCTGAGCCGGCGGTGGCTGCGGGCCGGGAACGGCGGGTCTGTGAGGAAGACGGAGCTCGCGTGACCGCCGAGCCGAGGCGGCCGGGGCTGTCACGCCGCGCTCGGTCCGTGTGCGTGACCCCGCAGCAGAGGGGACCGCGCTCACTGCTCGGCCCGGTCCGAGTGGAAATCGAGCCCGGCGGGCGCCGCGTCCTGCCTTGCCCCGACTCCTGCAGGCCCGAGTCCCAAACTTTCTCCCTGCTTCTTCCTTCCTTTCGGGTCGAAAGTTCACAGCAGTTGGTTAAAGCCCCCTCGCTCGCCGTGCCGTTTTTTAAAAGGCGTTTCTAACATCACTTAGTAAACACTTGGGAGTGGATGCCCGCTTCGGAAGCACCGTGGGTCCAGATGCCAGGCGGAGAAGGCCTTTCACGCGCGGTCTAGCTTCGGGTGCTGTCATCGTCTCAGTTACGAACAAGCAAGCGAGTGCATGGCGCTTCCTCACTTTCCCGAGGACAAGCGCTGACATCGAACTGTCATCATGGCCTTCGGGTTTGCCCGAGGTGGAAATCCGAACCACAGACGTTTGCACTGCACTTCACGGTCAGAAAAACTCTCAACGTGACTCTTGGCAAATCCCTTAAGGGTGAATGCTGTTCAGAGTTCTGCCGCGAATGATACAGAAAGGAAAACACTACGCAGGGGACGTGGCGGGGCCTTAAATACTATTGCTAATACCAAAGACATTCTTCATTCCTCACGGTTTTTTTACCCAGATTCAAGATTTCGTTGGGTTTCTTCAACAGCACGTCTCCTATATAAGCATTTTGACGTACAAAATAAAAGATTGGGGGGGACCCTTATTGTAAACTTGGTTTATACTATAAACTTTATAGAGTTTCTTCAAAAGAAAAGGTTGTAAATGAGGCTAAGGACACAGCTCAGATGAATAAAGTGCCTTGCCTTGCATGTTAGTTTCTGCGGCCAGGGCAGCAGCCCGCCTCTGCCGCCAAAGCAGTTACATCATCACCTCTCCCCAGGTGCTTGTCTACCCTCAGCTACGGGACATGTGCACGCACCCTTTAAAGGTGCCCGCCAGCCGGGCGGTGGTGGCGCACGCCTTTAATCCCAGCACTCGGGAGGCAGAGCCAGGCGGATCTCTGTGAGTTCGAGGCCAGCCTGGTCTACCAAGTGAGTTCCAGGAAAGGCGCAAAGCTACACAGAGAAACCCTGTCTCAAAAAACCAAAAAAAAAAAAAAAAAAAAAAAAAAAAAGGTGCCCGCCAGGCACAGCTCGCCCTCTTTGCCTCTTCTCCTCTCCTCTTTCCTCTCTTGCCTCTTTTCTCTCTTGCTTCTCTTCTTCCTCTTGTCTGTCTGCCTCTCTCAAGTCCCCTCCCCTCCCCCAATAAACCTCTTGCACTAACTCTGTTGCGGGTGGCACACGTTTGCTTAGTGCCATACCTTGGCAGGGCCCACTGAAAGGTACCCACTATCACCTTTCTTTTTATTTATTCTTTCATGATGAGCAGTTACGACCCTCAGCACCCAAATTAAAATAAAAACAAGAGGCAGGTGCTCGAAGCTGTAACCTTCGTGCTGGGACAGATGTGTCTGGGGACAAACCGATCCCCCTGGACTCAGTCTGTGAGAGCCAGGATCTGTGAGTCACCCTGTCTCAAAGAACAAGGTGAAGAGGAGTTGGGGAAGAAAGCTGGCATTAGTCTCCATGTACACTGGCACACCACACACACACAATCTATACACAGTAAGACTGTCAATGAATTCAACGCCATGCTTTATAGCCACTAAAGACATTCGTGTGCACATAGGCATGGATACATGGGTACTGCTTTTTCTTAATGTTAACTTTTTAATTTTATTCATTAATAAGTTAGAAGGGGAGACATGTGGGTCTGGACCCACTAGCTAATTGTGAGAATTAAATGCAGTTACTGGTGGGAAATGCAATAATTCTGTATAACTTTGTCTTAATTCAAATTCACTAAGTCACCATTTGCAATCAGGACTTTCAGATAGATGAGATGGTGTTTTCAATACACATTGATACTGCATGTGTATCAATACATTTTTAATAGATTTTGGGTTTTATTTAAATATCTAAATCCTTTGGTCCAACTGCCCCCAACTGGCATGCAGGTGTGAGCTGTGTCCTCAAGCACCCTTACTGCAGCCCAGCTGTTTAAACCAAGTACGTCTTTGTTTTGTTTTTCCTTAAGAGCTGGAGGGAGAAGCTGGGCAGTGGTGGTGCACGCCTTTAATCCCAGCACTCAGGAGGCAGAGGCAGGAGGATCTCTGTGAGTTCGAGGCCAGCCTGGTCTACAAAGTGAGTCCCAGGACAGCTAGGACTGTTAGACAGAGAAACCCTCAAAAAAATCAAAAAACAAAACAAAACAAAAAAAGGAACTGGAGATAGAAGACAGGCCCTTTACCCGTGAGCCAGCCATGCCCCAGCCCCTGATAAGTTAATCCTAAAGATCCTTTCACTACTCAAGAAGTATTTATTTGCAAATTTATTTTAAACATTCTCTGATTGATAACTAAGAAGCGAGCCTAAAAAATATGGTTGGATATGTTCAGAGTCCAGAAATACCTCTCTGCAGGAAAAATATCCCAACTTCAGCAGGACCCAGGAGAGTCATTTAGAACTCTTGCCTCCTGGGTTCTGAGCAACAATGGCAGCCTTTAGTTCTTCCCATGCTTGCCCTCTTTCCCAAGAGTAAATCAGCTCCCCAGAGCCTCCAGAGACTGGCCCTTCCTTTCCCGTTCTGGAATGCTTCCCAACAGGACTTCACAAACTACTTCCCACCCACATGACCCTGTGTGTGTCACTCATGGAGCAGTCACAGTCATGGAACATAGAGAACACATTTTTTTTTTGTTTTGTTTTGTTTTTTTGTTTTTTCGAGACAGGGTTTCTCTGTGTAGCTTTGCGCCTTTCCTGGAACTCACTTGGTAGCCCAGGCTGGCCTCGAACTCACAGAGATCCGCCTGCCTCTGCCTCCCAAGTGCTGGGATTAAAGGCGTGCGCCACCACTGCCCGGCCTAGAAAACACATTTTATGCTCTTTGTATCTATGCCCTTTAAGTTCATGAGTGGGGTGGCTAATTATGAAACTGTGTCCGGTGTGTCCTCCAGAAAGCCAGCTCCCCTAAGGCTTCCAGCAGCCTGGATTAAGGACACACAGAGAAACCCTGTCTGTAGAAGAAAAGCAGCAGCAGCAGCAGCAGCAGCAACAGTAGCAGCAGCAATGGAGCTTTGCTGTAATGAACTGCTCCCCCCAGCAGAGTGGATGAGGGAACCCTATACCTCAGGTGTCTCTCCTGCTTCTGCAGCTGGTCCTCCTGGCCAGTGATGCGACATTGCCCTCAGCTGTGCTAACTGGTCTTTGTTTTGTTTTGTGGCCTGGTAGGCCAGGAACTCTCTATGGAGAGCAGGCTGGCCTTGAACTCACAGAGATCTGCCTGCCCGCTGGTCTTAAAGCCATGCCCCACCACAGCGGGCTGCAGCTGATCTTCTCTTCCCTCCCCTTCGGTCTTGCCCTCTGCACCATCATTTCCCTTGGTCCAGACCATATCATGAAATGTTTCTTTTTAAACCCACTGTGTATCTCAAGAGGAGGTCAGGCCCTGACCCCCAACACTGGTTTGTTTTAGCAGGGTTACACACTGCTCATCGCCAAAGACAGCCTCCACCCACCCGTCCACCGTGTGTGGAGGGAGAGAAATGCATCAACGCCATGGGGCAACACTGGAGTGGGAGGATGGAGCACACCAGTCCAATGCTGCCAGAACTGAGGCCCTGACTCCATCCCCAGCACCCTAAATAATTACATAATGACTGCCATATTATGTCTTCACTCTGGATGAAGATAAGGCTGAGCCCCTCATTGTTAATATTTGGCCCTTAAATTGATCTGCCATGATTTCTACAACGCTATCACTAAACTACTCCCCATTCCCTTACCCTTTGGGAGAAGTGGAGCCAGGGTAGGGAAAGGGAAGGAGGTAGTGGGGCTGGTGTTGGTGAAGCCCTACTGTGTGACATTTGCATTCCTTATCTCCGTGAACACACCGCCATCTCCATTTATTGTGTGAGGAAACCCGGACTCTGAGAAGTTAACAAAACTTGCCCAAGATCACATTTAACACATAAATAACTATGATAGAAACTCTAACCTGGGATCTGAGGGAGCCAAAGACCCCAAAACATCTGTTTTCTCCACCCTGGGCTCACCTGGTTCCTAACCATTGACGTCCACTGCCACACATCACATCTAGTACAAGATGCCCATGTTGTTCTAGGTGGGCTCTCCCAGGTCATTAGAAAGTAGCTCATGGGTCTCCGTGAGTAAACGGGATGAGGGATGGCTGATGGAGGGTAGGGGATGGGGGATGAGAACATAATGGGATGGTGGAGCTGTAAGAGGGATGGAGTGGGAGAGCAATGAAAGAGATACCATGGTGGAGGGAGACTTCATGGGGATAGGGAGAAACCGGGTGCTAGGGAAGTTCCCAGGAATCCACAAGGACGACCCCAGCTTAGACTACTAGCCATAGTGGAGATGGTGCCTGAACTGGCTTACCCTGGTAATCAGATTGGTGAATACCCTAACTGTCATCACAGAGCCTTCATCCAGTGACTGATGGAAGCAGATGCAGAGATCCACAGTTAAACACCAGGCTGAGCTCCAGGAGTCCAGTCGAAGAGAGAAGAGGGATTCTATGAGCAAGGGGCATCAAGATCATGATGAGGAAATCTACAGAGACAACCAAACCAAACTAGTGGGAACTCATGAAATTTAGATCAACAGCTGTGGAGCCTGTGTGGGACTGGACTAGGCCCTCTGCATAGCGAGACAGTTGTGTAGCTTGACCTGCTAAAGGGGCCCCCTGGCAGTAGGATCAGAATCCATCCCTGGTGCATGAGTAGGCTTTTTGGAGCCTACTACCTATGATGGGACACCTCACACAGCCTTGAGGCAGGGGGAGGGGCTTGGACCTGCCTCTACTAAATGTACCTCCCCATGGTTCTTCTTGTTGGAGGGAATAGGGGGGAGGTTGGGAGGGGGAGGCTGGAGGGACAGGAGGAGGGAAGAGGGGGATCTTTGATTGATATGTAAAATGAATAAAAAATTCTTAATAAAAAAATAATATTGAATGTTTAAAAAAAAAGTAGCTCATGGACACTTGTCCACATTTGAGGATCCCTGCTCTCCTTAAGGACACCATGCATTGAACTCACCCGGCCCTCACCTCTGGATTCCTTCCTCCCTGCCTCTGGCCGCAGCTTCTTTCAATTCTGCATTCTGGATCCTGGGGAACCTGTGTCTTCCCTTCCAGGTACTGTCTCAGAATACCCACATTTAGCACAAAATTGCTGTAATCTTCACACTATTTTTAGTACAATACTCAGTGTGATTAAATCTATCTCAAACATGTTTGAGGGTGATGATAAAATATTTGAGATGAATATTTTAGGTCATATTTACATAATTAATCTTTATTCATTTCTCTTCATCTAACTAGAACAAGACTATCCATTAACTGATATAGGAGGATTGTTACAAGCCCAGAACAGTGTCATAGAATATTATTTAAAGTGTGTTACTTTTGTTTATATTGCATTTGTTTAACTCTGTAGAGCTGTGTTACTGTGCCTGGCTAAATACCTGGTGGTCTAATAAAGAGCTGAATGGCCAATACTGAGGCAGGAGAGAGAAAGAGTCAAGGCTGGCAGAATAAATAGGAGGAGAAATCTGGGAGGAGAAAGAGTAGCCAGAGAAGGAGGAAGACTCCAGGGGCCAGCCACCCAGCTACACAGCAAGCCACAGAGTAAGAGTAAGATTCACAGAAAGTAAGAGAAAGGGAAAAGCCCAGAGGCAAAAGATAGATGGGATAATTTAAAGTTAAGAAAAGCTGGCAAGAAACAAGCCAAGCTAAAGCCGGGCTTTTATAATTAAGAATAAGCCTCCATGTGCGATTTATTTGGGAGCTGGGTGGTGGGCCCCCCAAAAGCACAAAAAACAACAACACAACAGCCTGGTATAAAGAGTAAATTCCTGTCTCAAAAACTCTATTGGGCCAGGCGGTGGTGGTGCACACCTTTAATCCCAGCACTCGGGAGGCAGAGCCAGGTGGATCTCTGTGAGTTCGAGGCCAGCCTGGGCTACCAAGTGAGTTCCAGGAAAGGTGCAAAGCTACACAGAGAAACCCTGTCTCGAAAAACCAAAAAAAAAAAAAACAAAAAAAAAAAACAAACAACAAACAACAACAACAAAAAAACTCTATTGGGAGCCATAATAATACACTGATTTTTGTTGAGATGATGATGACGGGGGGGGGGGGGGGGGGCGGGGGGGGGGGTGATGGACAAGAGCACCAGGGCATCCATGTGAAGTCAGTTTTCTCCTTCCCCCTGCCCGAGTTGCAGGGGTTGAACTCTGGTCATTAGACTTATGTGGGAAGTGTCATCTCAAAGGTCCTGAATTATTTTATCCATAGCACATACTCACTGTGCTTTGGAAAGTGTCCCCAAGATCCACATGTTAGAATCTTCCCAGCTTGTGAGGCTTTGGGAGATGGTCGAGTCTGCAAGGGGTAGAGCCCAGGAGGTTTTCTTTTGTTTTGTCTTAGAGATGGGGTTTCTCCGTGTAGCCTGGCTGTCCTGGAACTCACTCTGTAGACCAGGCTGGCCTTGAACATGCAATCCTCCTGCCTCAGCTTCCTGAGTAGCAGGGATTACAGGCCTGAGCCTCTGGGCTGAGCTCTCAGGCTTTGCTTGCTTCCCCCACAGCAGGCTGGACTCTATGATCCTAGTGCAGTAACCCAGCTCTGTACATTCCTTCTTCTCTCTTTGAAATGTCTAACTCACTAATACCTACCCTAGCTGCCCAAAGTGCTCCTCACAAAAGCTCTCTCCTTACCTACACTCTGGCCAGGCACTCTCCCGCTTCCTTCCTCCTCTTCTTCCTCTTCCTATTTCTTCTCTTCTTCCTTCCCTTTTTCTCTTTCTCCTCTGCCTGTTCGGTTTTTGATTCTGCTGTTGTTTGGTTCACTTTAGGGGCTTTGATTGAGCCCCCTTTTTGACCAGGCCTCAGCACTGACCTGTAAAGTCTTGGGCAAGTGCGAACAGTTCCAAAGGTTCCAGATCACATCCCTAGACTCACCATAATGTCCCTTAAAGGGTCAAGCTGAGAAAACCCAAGACTGTTGAGAAAACTTGCTGTTTGTTCCAGAAACACCAGAAAACAGGGCCCCTAGCTCCCCTCCCCGCCATAAGAGGAGCAGCACCCCCCTTTTTTCTAGTGTTTGATAACTTTCACTTATCTGATATTTGTTCATTTGTTTGTTGAGACTGGGACTCCTTCTATAGCCCAGGCTACTTCTGAACTCATCCTCCAACCGTGGCCCCGGAGTGCTGGGATTCCAGGCATGTGCCAACACCACACCCGGCCTGAAAAACATTCTGTTTCGGTGGCGAATGTGTTAACAAAAACGCCAGTGAAGCATAGTTAATTCATGTGGGTTCTGAGGAGGAAAGAGAAGCCACAGGCCATGGTTACCAGACACAGTTTGGCAGGGCAGGTGTTTTAGCCGCATAAGCCTTCAGAGGACAATGTTGCATCTTTTGAAATGGGCATAGAAGTGCTGGAACTTGATGGTAGAGTGTTTGCCTAGCTGGTACAAGGTCCTGGGATCAACACAGACACACACACCCACAGACAGACACACACACACACAGAGACACACACACACACACACACACACACACAGGCAGGACAGAAAGAAAATGTGGAGGCCATAGGAAAAGGAGAGACTCTCAGCTGCTGAGAATCAAGAATCCCAGCACAAGTGACAAATTTGTTGAAAACCTTTCTCCTTCCTCAGGTATGAAGCTGCAATTTCCTAGGAATCTCACCAGAACTCTCTTTACAGGCGTGAACATACCTCAGCCCCTAGGGGCAACCTCATCGGCTCCTGGTTTTATCTTATCAGATTGAAATCCCATTCACAGCACCTCCAGAGTCACCCTATAATTAAAAACAGAACACACAAAAAAGTTCTTATCAACCCTTGGAGCTGTATCTGGAGAGTCACCAGAATGATAGCCATGGCAAAGGCATTTAGCTGTGATTCTCCCTGGAGACATTTGTTTTATCTACAGATGAGTGTGCTGCCTGCTTGTTTCCGTACACACCAGAAGGGACCAGATCCCTGGATCAGGGCTGTGAGCTACCTACCATGTGGTTTCTGGGACCTGAACTCGGGTCCTCTGGAAGAGTAAGAGCTCTTAACCATTGAACCATCTCTCCAGCCTTCGGCTGTGTTAGCCAGAGTTGGTCACTGGCTGAATGCCTGAGAGGTCCACCTGGAGGCACGGGTTAGTTAACTTTAACAAACTGCCTGGTGGAAGCCACTCACAAGAGGAAGAAGAACTTACCTGGCCCAGTTTCATGGCAGGAGAAGTGTAAGGCTGCTCACTCACAGGTGCCTCCCTGGACCAGGAAGCCGAGTCTGGAGGGAGCTCATAAAGCTCATAAAGCTCATAAAGCTCGCCCCCAGTGACTCACTTTCTCCTGCAAGTCCCCATTGCCTAGGTTCCGAGGCCTCCGGTAAAGAGCAAGCAAGTGCCAGCAACCAGGTACCAAGTGTTCCAGCACGTGAGCCCACCGGGGACATTTCACATTCTGGTCATAACAAGGAGAAACGGTTTGTTTTGGTTCATAGTTTCAGAGAGAGAAGATCTGGGGCTAAGACATACCCTTCAGGGGCCAGCAGGATGGCTCAGCAGGTAGAGCACCTCCCACCAAACCTGACCACCTGAGATCCATCCACCAGACCCAGAGGACGGAAGCAAAGAGCCAACTCCTGAAGGTTGCCCTCTGACCCCCGAAAGTGCATCCTAGTATGTGCATGCATATGTGCACACACACACACACACACACACACACACACACACACACACACACACACAAAATGTTAGTTACTTGTTTATTTATTTATTTTGAGACAGGATCTCGCTAAGCAGTCCTGGCTTTCCAGGAATTCTCCATGTAGACTAGGCTGGCCTTGAGCTCACAGAGATCTGCCTGCCTAGGCTTCCTGAATGCTGGGATTAAAGTTGAATACATATAATTTTTTAAATGTAAACAGATAATGATGGGCTCATCAAAAACATACCACAATGACCTACTTCCTCTAACCAGGCCCCGCCTTCCAACAGCCCGTGAAATTACGAGTTCACTAAGGCGGCGTTCTCCTCAGATGCAGAGGGATGTGAGACAGTAGCAGCCCGTGACCCAGTCCCCTCTTAAAGTGCCACCAGCTGGGAGCCCAAACTACAACACCCGTGACCCTTGGGGAAACACTCCACGGCTAAACCACAGCACAGAGAAATGCTAACTGAAAGTATTTTCCTCTCGTTTCCTGGAACCTTTGACTGGAGAGCTGGAGGGGCCCTGACTGGCAAAGCCGTGTGATGAAAAGAAAATGGGACTCCGTAGTCAGGGACACTTGCACTTGAACCCTCTGGCTCTGCCTCCCTTGGGCATCTTGAGCAAGAGACTTCAATTTTCTTTCAGAATATTCCCTTATCTGTTAAATGCAAGTTTTAAGCCTGTTACGAGGCTTAAACTTACCAATAAATTATCAATTAATAGTTCTGACTAAAAGATTTTTAGTGCATTTATTTTGTAAATACAGAACTCTGAAAACACATTTCAAAAAAATCTTTAAACCAATTCTAGGCCAAGCTATGATTGTTGTGCTTATTAATGGGGGAGGGGGGAGGAAGGAATGTGTGCTTGTGCATATGTATGTATGTATGAATAGACATACACATAAATGCATATGCATGGGAAAGCCAGAGGTCGATGTCAAGTGTCTTTCCACTTTGTTTGTTTGTTGATTGAGACAGATTCTCTCATGGAGTCCATCCATTCTGCTATACTGCCTAGTCACTAAGCCCCAGGGATCCTCTGTCTTCAGGTCCCCAGTGCTGGGATTACAGGTTTGTACCATAGGACCTGGCTTTGTTATGTGGGCACTGGGGATCAGAACTCTGGTCCTCGAACCTGAGCCAGCAAGCAGCTTGCAGACTGAGCATCTCCCTGGGCCCACACTGCTTTTGAGGAATTTTTAGACAAGGCTTTTCAGTAAGGAAGGACCCACGTGGCTGTAGTACAAGCAGATAACTGGTAAAGCTGGAGCCAGCTGGCTGCTGTTCCTAACGCAGCCTCTCAGCGACAGGAGGCTGTGTCCCAGTTCCATGGCTAATACTTCTGTCTGCTGTAACAGCTCCACCCTGGTAATGGCTCAGGTATTGGACAGACTGCTTTTTCTAACATGCATAAGTTAGAAAAATATCTTTCCTGGTGTTTGGAATATCTTAGAATCTAAAAATATTCCCCTGAAAGTCTTTATGGTGCTTGGGCTGCGTATGGTTGTAAAATGCAATGGTATAGTTGACAGGAAGGCTTTTGAATAACTTGAGCAAGCTCTTTGTCCCAATCAGTCACCACACCTGCCCTTGCCCTGCTTTTAGGTACATGTTGGAGAAGGTCATAGAAGTTGTACCTGACTATTGGCCATTACCCATAGGTCAGTATCCTCCAACCAGAATCTGAGGCTATGGTATGGAGGACTGTTGATACTTGAGTCAGATCTGGAGGGTATGAGAGAAGGGCATGGTGTAGCCACGGGACTTACAGCTCCCGTGGGTCACTTCGCCTCTCTCATCCATGTTGAAATGAATGTGCCGTGTCTGGCTACAGGCTATAAGTTCAGGAGAGTTTTAGGAGAAGATGCACTGCCTGTGGCTAAGATTTAAGTCATTTTGAAAGGCTCAATGCCGGATGTTAGAAGCTCTGTCAGAGTGTCATTAGTGACCCAACCCCCCAGACCCCTCCAGGCTATGTCTCAACCAGCTGCAGAGCAGGATACTTGCTTACATTGCTTTAAAGAAAGAACAATGTGCGGTCTACAAACTGAGATGATGATAAAGAGAGACCTTTTCCAGTTTCTGGAAGCCGAGGGATATGCCTGGTGAGCAGAAGTCTGTCTAGATGGCAGCAGAAGCACAACCCAGGCCTTCTAGAACGCCAGCTGGGAGCAGGTGAAACTGAAAGTCGGGAGGGCCGGGCTCTTCCGTTGATTGTGTACCTGAAAGAGCTCACAGAGAACAAACCTTTTTCTTTTCTGTTTCAAGTTCCTAAATAGGAAGGAAGAAGGAAACAACAAACAGCTTGATCACCGTCCGTGGAGCAGGACCAGGAAACCCCATCCTGAACAAGAGGGGACAGACAGGCCAGCACCTGCCCAGTATCCCATGCCGCAGACTTCCAGGGTTAACGAGCACACTGAGACCCAGTGAACAGTGCAGGGATGTCTGTCTAGGCAGGATTTGGATGGTCACGTCCTTGTGATGTCTACATTAGGCTCCCACTTGAAGCTGAATGCAACCATTCCTCAGGTCCTGTGTCTCTTTCCTTGCCATGGTCAACCCATAAAGATCTGTTGAAAATTAGGTGTGGCAGCCTAGGATGTAATCCCAGCTCTCAGAAGGCTGAGGCAGGGCAGAGGAGGAAATTACCCTGAGGGGTGACTGCTGTGGAGACAAAGTCAGCATGTTAGGCATGTTCATGTGGCGCTGCCTCTGCACCTTACTGTGGCCTCCGGTGAGGCAGAGCGACCAAGAAACTGGCCATCGGGTGTACCTGTGAAGCCTGTCTCCCCCAGTCTCCCCAGGAAGTACAGGATGGAGGGACCTTTGTTGAGCGCCATGAGCCAGAGAGGAAAACAAGGCGTGGAGAAATCCGGCCAACTCTGGCCCTGCGCTGGCCAGGAGAGTGGGGCTGGAGGCCACCCAAGGGTGTCAGGCAGACAGGTGGGGGCTACTGTCACCAGCTTCCTTGACTCACTACTTGAAAAGGCCAGTGACTCAGGACAAGGTTCTAGCTGTAAGGAAAGCCAGTAAGCCAGAGAAGGGAGGCCACTTATGCTAGGGTCCATCAAGGAAAAGCTCCCTCCCACTAAGGGCGACGGAGACCTAGCACTCCTGTTGGGCTGGGTCACTCACAGACTCACACTGCCAAGGGACCACCTCTAGGAAGGTGAGTTCACCTTAAGGCATGCAAAAGAGATAGGCAGAACAATGTTTCCTTTAATGAGATATTGTGTCTTTTCTTCCGGGAATTTCACCCCCCCAACACACACACACACACACACACACACACACACACACACACACACACACACAGGTCCACCAGTTTGTCAAGAGGTTCAACTTGGTCTCTGTTCTCCGAGGCCCCTCATCTCTCCTTGCCTTTATCTTTTGGATGCTGGCCAGATTCTGAATACGCTTTTATGGAGCCTCTGGGACCTCCCCTCTTTCTCCACCGTGTGGCTGCAGGCCCGCCATGTGTCTGGTCTCCACACCAGCCCGTCTTGTGTCTGGTCTCCACACCAGCCGCCTTGTGTCTGCTCTCCACACCAGCCCGCCTTGTGTCTGGTCTCCACACCAGCGCAGACAGCATGGCTGTTTCCCTGTCTAATCCTCAGGCCATCGGCTGAGATTTACAACTTTCCTTCCCCAGAGGGTTTGTTTTTTCTTTTCAATGTTAGTAAATAGATCCTACTTGAGTTCATTCTTAAATTCTTTTATTTCACTTTTTTAGTTAGTTAGTTAGTTTGTGTGTGTGTGTGTGTGTGTGTACATGAACACATGCAGGCCACAGCACATATGGCACTCAGAAGACAGCTTTTTTTTTTTTTTTTTTTTTTTTGGTTTTTTGAGACAGGGTTTCTCTGTGTAGTTTCTCTGTGTAGCTTTGCGCCTTTCCTGGATCTCACTCTGTAGACCAGGCTGATCTCAAACTCACAGAGATCCACCTGCCTCTGCCTCCCGAGTGCTGGGATTAAAGGTGTGCACCGCCGGGCGTTGGTGGCGCACGCCTTTAATCCCAGCACTCGGGAGGCAGAGGCAGGCGGATCTCTGTGAGTTCGAGGCCAGCCTGGGCTACCAAGTGAGCTCCAGGAAAGGCGCAAAGCTACACAGAGAAACCCTGTCTCGAAAAACCAAAAAAAAAAAAAAAAAAAAAAAAAAAAAAAAAAAAAAAAGGTGTGCACCACCACCGTCCAGCCACACACACACTTTTTATTTTAACTCACTAATATGGAGGTCACACAGCCAGGTACACATTAGTCCCCCATTAGCATCAGTGTAGATGACACTGGGGAAATTGGGGCCCCCTCTTGGGGTTCTTAATCTCATTTATAAAAGAATTTAAGGCTGGAGATGGCTCAGAGGTTAAGAGCACTTTTCTTGCTGAGGTTCAATTCCCAGTACCCGCATGATGGCTCACAGCCATGTGTGACTCCAGTTCCAGGGCATCCTTGACCCCCGTGGACACCAGGCACACAAGTGCTGCACACACACACACACACACACACACACGTGGGCAAAACACTCATAACAATGAATGGAGTCCGTCTCAATCAATCTCCACCTTATTTTCTCAAGACATGTCTCTCACTGAACCTGTAACCCACAGATTCTGCAAGACTGGCTGGCTAGGCAGCTCCAGTGATGTTCCTGTCCGTGCCTCCCTAGTGCTGGGACTACAACTGTGTGTGGCAGCGTTCTGTTTGTCAGACCTATTTGGAGTAATAATGCACAGTTTAGGAAGCTGTGGTCTGAACCACCAAAGAAATAAAACAAACACAATAAATAACAAGTGGACACTGTCATGCATAAACATAGACTGCATCATTTTCTGCTTGTCTGTTTCTTCGGGTATATATCTGTCTTTCCATGCAGGGATCAAACTGAGGCCTATGGGCCACCACTAGGTTAGGTACACTGCTGAATGGATCCATTTCCAAGGTCTAAACCAGTGGTTCTCAACCTGGGGGGGTCAAACGACCCTTTCACGGGGTTGCCTAAGACCATCAGAAAACCCAGATCTTTACCGTTCGTAACAGTAGCAAAAGTACAGTTATGGAGTAGCAACAAAAATCATTTTATGGCTGGGGGTCACCACAGCATGAGGAACTGTGTTGAAGGGTCGCCACAGCATTAGGAAGGTGGAGAACCTTGTGTCTATATCTAGATGGTGTGAAACTAGCTGGGCTGTCCTTAGAGCAATTCCTTTTGATGCCGGGATCATTTCGGCTGGTTAGCAGGGCTGGGGTGTGGCCTCACTATTGTTTGGACCTGCCTTTGACCTCACATCCTGAAGCAAGTGGCAGTTGCTGCCCTGCACGGGAGCAGGAAGTGGGCGGGGTCGACCCCGCTTGGGTGGTTCAGGAGAGAAGAAACGGAGAAGTTATGAGCTCTGAGGTTTGGCGTGTGTTGCTATCTGAGCATCAGGAAGCGGCTCTTACAGGGTCGGATGTGCAAAGCTGAGGGCAGAAGGAGGAGCCCTGACTGGTGGAGGGGGGGGGTGCCCTTCGTCCTCCACAGGAACCACCCAGGTCCTGGTAACCGGTGAAACCATTCAGTTTGGGGAAATTTCCCCCGAACGTAGCCCTGTCATTGAGATGGGACAGACAGTATTTGCAAGACTGTAATTGATCAGACAGGCTTGATCCCAACACTTGAGAGGCTGTGTGTGGCAAGAGGATTGTTGTGAGTTCGAGACAAGCCTGTCTACAGTGTGAGACCCTGCCTCAAAACCAAACAACAACGAAAAAGAAAGAAAAAAATCATAAAAAATACAACAAAAAAGAGTGAAACCTGACACCCCGCAGGGTCTCATATAATCCAGGCTGACTTTGAACCTTGAACTTCTGATCCTTCTGCCTCTACCTCCAGATGGCTAAGATTACAAATGTGACCGACCACAGCCAGTTGACTCTGCTGAGGACTTGAACCCAGGGCCTTGTGAATGCAAGGCAGGCACTCTACCGAGTCAGCTACGTCCCTAGCCCTAGTTCCTCTCTCGCTTAAAGATAGGCAGCTCTGCTCAGTGGTCCACCAGGACTGAAGAACAGCACTGGTCGGCAGTGTTACCAAAGTTAGGAGGTCACTGCCTGTGCTCCCGCAAACCAGGTTCCGCAACCCATTCTCCATATGCCAATTCAAAGAGCCAGAGAACAGTAAAAAGGAGAGTGTATGCATCTGAAGCACCAAGCCAGAACACACTACTTACAAGAAAGCCAGGAAAAAAAAAAAGTTTGTGCAAAAAACTAAGAGTCACTGGGCGGTGGTAGCGCACTCCTTCAATCTCAGCACTCGGGAGGCCGAGGCAGGAGGATCTCTGTGAGTTCGAGGCCAGCCTGGTCTACAGAGCGAGTTCCAGGACAGCCAGAGCTACACAGAGAAACTCTGTATCAAAAGAAAAAGAAAAGCAACGTAGGGTATGAATATGGAGACCACAGACAGAAAACAGGACTCCTTGGAGTTTAGTGGATGGAGCCTCGCATCTACAGCCCTGCAATGGTCACCTCAGAAGCGCCCCGAGGACCCAGATAGAGTGAAGATTATTGAGACCATCCAGGGTCCACACTCCTCCCTGCTGCTCCTGAGGGCCCAGATCCTGCCCTTGCCACATGCCTGGCTCCGCAAGTGAAGGTGACTGGAGCTAGGAGGAGGGCGGGTTCTTCCGTAGACAAGAGTATCTGCCCTTACCCTTAGAGATCGTTAACTATTAACTAAATTCCCTGGTAAGGCGCCGCCCCGGGGTGTCACGTGGTGTGGGCGAGCCCTCTGAGATGCCTGATGTAAACTGGCGCCACACAGCTGGAAAAGGCTGTCTCTAAAAGCCCCTTTCGGGCCCCAGGTCCCAAGGGTGAACTTCACAGTCGCTTTGATCTTAATTAGCGTTCTGGGATATTAAAATCTACGCCCACGCTCTTCTAAAGGGCTAAGCCAGGGCCCAGTGCAGGGAGAGGGATAGTGCCTCAGGACAGTGCCAGGAGGTGGAGTTCCCAAGGGGCTGGGACAGGCCAGCCATATTGCTGAGTCAGGCCGGTGACAATAAACACAAGGCCAGCCTTACCCCTCCAGCTTGCACTAGTGAGCCGAACATGGCATTATGGGCGCAATGAATATATCTACAGGGATTCTTCATTCCGGAACTTGGTCCAAGAGGGAATTCCAAGGAGGAAACTGGGCGGGGGCGCTGGTGAGCATGTCCCAGCCTGGGCCTGAAGAGCTCCAACTCTTCCCCCATTGGGCCACCTTCCCAGATTCCTGTTTTATTACATTAGCTTATCTACTGTAGGAGTGGAGGTGGGATGCAAGCCACAGCCCACGAGTGGAGACCAAAGGACAACTTATAGGAATCAATTCTCTTCGTCCATTATGTGGGTCCCAGGGATCAAACTCGGGTCAGCAGGTACGCGTCAAGCGCCTTTATCCACTTACTATCTGGCTAGCCAGATTTCTTGTTTGCACGGACACCTGGGCAGCATGTTCCCTGGGAGTAGCGCCCCCTGCTGGAGTGTCTGCAGAAACTCCCCTCCGCAGGCAGGATGCAGCCGACCTCACCATGCAGAAGACCTCACCATGCAGAGATTAAAGGAACACCGCCTTGCAGCGCCCACCCACTCTCTACCGGAAGCTGGAGCTGGGAAAGGCCCAGGGGTTTTCCTTGGTTCGCGGATGCTCATCCGTTCAGGACCCTTCCCCCTGCCTCCATCCGCAGTGCAGTGGGAGAATGAAACGGGGCTGTAAGAGGTACAGAGCAGGCCGGGCAGTAGTGGCGCACGCCTTTAATTCCAGCACTCGGGAGGCAGAGGCAGGCGGATCTCTGTGAGTTCAAGGCTAGCCTGGGCTACCAAGTGAGTTCCAGGAAAGGCGCAAAGCTACACAGAGAAACCCTGTCTCGAAAAACCAAAAAAAAAAAAAAAAAAAAAAAGAGGTACAGAGCCGTTGGGACAGCTGCTATTCCTTGGAGAACTAACTCCCCGAAGGAAGGGCCCAGAGTGAAAGTCAAGGAGACACATCCATGGCAGTAGAGAGCAAGCGCCAGCTCTCTCACTTCGTCATTTCCGATCCCAATATCCCCTCCAGTTTATCCCAATGCACCTGCCTCAGGCGGGCTCCAAGCCCCTCCCTCTCTGGACTCATCGTCTCCCTAGGATCTTAAACCCAAATTAGTGGCTGATTCAGAGTGGAACACGGGACTCGGTGAAGCAGGGGTGGTCACAACTGGTCAGCCCGACCCTCTTCCTCTAATACGATTCTGAACCATGGTCATTGTTCTTTGTTCCTAGAACAACCAGCATTCAAAACATCATGGAATGGTGCCCCCAGCTCTGGAACCTGATAGGGTTCACACAGTGTCCCTAGGACAAAAATCTCTTCAACAACTCTGGTTTAAAGGAAACATTCATCCTTCCCAGACATCCGCCTCTGGGCTTTCCATGAGTTTGGCGGGAACTGCATTTGTCCCCTGCCTCTTACACAAACAAGAACGTTTAGGCTCAGCCTGAGGGACCTTTGTGAGGTGGTCATCACGCAGTGGCCTGGGAGTCTCTCCCAGAGGACTGTCACCTCTGTGTGTACTCAACAGGGACATTCGCCACCACTGTGGGGGCCCCAAAGTCTCCTGTCCTGGCATCCTGACCAAAACACTGGCTATGACCTAAGGATATGAAGGGCCCTGTGACCTAACAGTATGGAGGTCCCTCCAGGACCTTTTCCCTCTGGACTCTCGGGTCTGGCTCGCTGACACATTCTCTCAGATCCTTGCATTTCTTCCCTGCTGCGGCGCCGCCTGCCTCTCCCTGGCTGAGAACTTAAGACTCTTCAGCCCCTTGTCTTTACCTTGATGTCCTTCTGGAAAGAAAAGGCGTCAGAGCTGGGGTGGAGCCAGGGGCAGCCCTCTCAGGCCTGGGCTTTTGGTGACCCACGAATGCCAGCTGCCCAAGCTGTGGACGTCCCCTGCTTTCACCCCTCTTCATTGGATGCCCCCTCCCTGCGGCTTGGGCTCGGCCATGAGCTGTTGTACAACAGTTTCCTCTGTGAAAGGAACCGTCTATCCTCCAGGGAAACTCCTTAAGCAGAAAGGTCAAAGGCCCCCTGCTCCTAGCACCAACCCCACACCTGCTAGGCTCACAGGGCAGGTCCGAGTCCATCCTTCCTTCCCAGAATCTGCACTCAAGCATGGGAGACCGAGGCAGGGCTGGGGTGTGCATCTGGGCTCCCTCCAGCACAGCCTTCCTGCCCCAAGGCTCCTTTCTTCTACCTCCCCGCCTCCAGAGCACCTGGGGAACTGAGGCAGGGGTGGGGATGGGGTCTGAGCAACTGGGCTACTCTGCCCAAACTCTGCCTGTGTAAACACTGCAATGGGAGTGCCCTCCCTGTCCAAAGGTAAGAACCACCAGGCTCAGAGCTGGTTCACACTGCAGAGACAGGCCTCGGTCGGCACGCTCCTCGCTCCTCGAAGTGTGTCCCCCCTCGAGCAACTCAAAGCTCAAAGGCGACAATCTGAGAGTGAAATGTGCTGGGGACAGGCAAGACAGGGTAATGGCAGAAGCCAGTGCAGATGAACTGTGGAGGTCAGGCCGGGTGTTCACACACAGCAGAGAAGAAAGGGGCTGCTGTCCCAGGCTAAGGGCCCAGGGAGCTGGGTCTGAGGACAGGACCGGGCAGGCCCTGGCCAGAGGCAGCAGGTGTCCCAGGGGAGTAGCCCCAATGTCACCACGCTGCACAGTAAAGCAAGAAACTTATGCACAAGGAGCAGTTTGTTTTCCTACGCTGTCCGGGTGGCTAGCTTTCTTTGGGCTCATGACAAGGAGAAGCTTGAAGAGACCCATGAGACCCTTGCTCTGTCCCCACAGCTAGGAGCAGTGTGACCCTGTCTGAACTGCAGCTTCTGTCAGGAACCAGAGGCTCGGCCTGCCTCCAGCTCACACCAGCCTTAACAAAGCTGGCTGTCACCTCGCTTGGGAAAGGGGAGGCAAGATGATGGCCTTGGAATTGTGTCGTCGAGAACCTAGACAATGTGCGGCCCACCCCTCATAGTCTGCAGCCAGTGGACTGACCTCTGTTCGAGAACCTAGCAGAACAGTTGGCCACTGATGGAGTCAGAGGGCGGACACAGACCACACCAAGGGAGTCAGGGACAGGCAAAAGCAAGAGCCCCAGGAACTGTGGGGGAAGGAGCATCCAAGTCAGGATCTGTGCAACTGAGGTCAGGACAAGGCGGGAGCAAGTCCTCTACACCCCTGGCATCCTCTTAGGAGCTCAAGGTAGCACATCAACCAAGCATGAGCCTCCCAGGGGCAGTGCTGATTCTAATGCCGCCTGCTGTGGCCCTCAGCAGCACTTTGTTACCCTTTCTCATCCCTGTCTGAGAAACAATTAAGGGAGGAATGAGTTGTGTTGGCTCACGTTTTTGGAAGTTTCATTCTATCGTGGTGGGAAGGCATGGTGGATCACCATGGTGCAAGTCATGGAGGACAGAAAACAGAGAAAGAGGGCATACGGGAAGAGGTTGTCACAAGACACAGCCTCCCAGGACACACACCCAGTGACCAACTTCCTCCAACTGGGCCCCCACTCCTACCTCTCACCCTTCCTGGTGATGATTATGAACCGAGAGCTTCGTCTCCTGATTAGGCCAGAGCCCCAGAAGCTAATCATCTCTGGCGATGCCTCACAGACACACCCAAACCTGTGCTTTACTAACCTGGGTGTTTCCTAATCCATTCCGGTTGATAAGACTCACCACAGCCTCCTAACCAGCCCTCTGCTTCTGCCCTCACCCCGCGGGCTGCCTTCCAGGCAGCCAGAGTGATGTTCTCTTTTTAAATCCTAAGTACGGTCTTGTCATTTGCCTGCTTGAAACAGTAGCATACATCCTGCTGTGTCTTCTCACCCTTCCTTCTCACTCAAGAGACCCTCCCTTCCCCCACTGTTCTCCCCACCTACCTAGTGCTAAGTACCACAGTCTCCTTGTGGCTGGCTTCCACCCCAGGACCTTTGCACTCTCTCTAGCAAACTACTTCCCAAACACTTCAGTGGCCTCTCTCTTCCTCAGATGGAACTCACTTGACTCTCTATTAAGAATTATAATTTGGGCTGCAGAAATGGCTGAGGAGTTTAGAACACATGCTGTTTGTGGTGGTTTGAATAAGAATGGCCCCCATAGACTCTATATTTGAATGTTTGGTCATCAGGGAGTGGCAATATTTGAGAAGGATTAGGAGGCGTGGCTTGTTGGAGTAGGAGTGGCCTTGTTGGAGGGCATGTTACTGGGGATGGGCTTGAGGTTTCAAAAACCCATGCTAGGCTGGGTTCTGTCCTCTTGGCCTGTGGATCAGGATGTAGCTCTCAGCTCCTGCTCCAGTACCATGTCTGCCTGCACACTGCCATGCTCCCCCGCCATGATGATAATGGACTAAATCTCTGAAACTGTAAACAAGCCCCCAGGTAAACACTTTCTTTATAAAATTTGCCCGGGTCATGATGTCTCTTCACAGCAATAGAACACTGACTAAAGACACTGTTCTTGCAGGGAACCCACATCAGGTGTTTCACAAACACCTGCAACTCCTCCAGCTCCAGAGGAATCTGATGCCCTCTTCTGGTCTCCAAGGGTACCTACACTCAAAGTGCACATACCAATGCACAGGCATACACATAATTAAAAATAAAATGAAATCTTTAAAGAATTATAATGCAATATCAGTTCTACTTCCTTTCCTCTCTGTCATAGCACTTTAGACCAGGCAGGAGACAGACAGACAGACAGACAGACAGACAGACACACACACACACACACAGACAACCTCTTGTATATTGTGTAGTCTTTCAGGGTGGGAACAATGGCACCTCATGTTTGTTTTGTTCTCTGTTCCCTCCCTGGCCCCAGAGTGGTACTTGAAGAGCACAGGGAATTAATCAGTTCAGACTCAAGTCTAGACTGCACTATAAGGGCCCTCTGGGTGACCAAGATCAGCACCAATAGATGAATGTATTAGAAATATGGCTGATATTGGATCTCAAGCTTATGATGCTACTTTGATAGGAGAAGTGATTTCTAAAAATTTTAAGAAAAATCAAAATGTCAGATGTTTTAATTGTGGTAAGCAAGGTCATATGGGTCATTGTAGGCAAGGCATTTTTTAGAAACAACATTTTTTTCTAGAGATAATCCAAATAGAAGGCCCCAGCCTCCTGGAGTGTGCAGAAGGTGTGGCAAAGGCTGGCATTGGACTAATGAATGCAAATCAACAAAGGGCAAGCAAGGTAACCTTTTGCTATTAGGAAATGTCTTAGGGATCCTCCCACAGACCCCAATGTCAAATTTGGTTCAATCATTCTCTGTTGGCATCAGAGAAACTCACCCACTGAGCAATCAAAAGACTTAATGCCTATTGTTGAAAAACATACTGCTCTGGATGTCATCAAGGAGTGGATAGTTTCAGTAGAGTAAACAAAACATTCAGGAGAGACAATAAAAGAAGTATTTTGGCAAACTTCTATAAAAGCTAAAAATACAAATAAATGGCATTGTAATTGAAGATTTGGTAGACACAGGTGCAGATGTAATAATAATTTCACCAAAATCTTGGCATCCAGATTGGGTCTCTTCAGGAGGTAAAAATTCAGTTTCTAAGGACTGGAATTTTATCCCAGGTAAAACAAAGTGAGTCGAGTGTAGGGCCAGAAGAACAGATAGGAAAATTTAAGGTATATGTGGCTAACATAGCAATGAATTTATGGGGATGTGATATGTTACCACAATGAAAAACACAGATTAACATTCCTCCAATCTCAGAAACAAACCATAGAGAATGTTTCTGAGAGAAATATTAAAAGGTATTATCAAGAACAGTCACCAACTATCCAGGCTGTACATATGCAGAACACAGCAGCTTTCAAAGGTACCAACAGCCTTACCTTTAAGATGGTTAACTGACAAACCTGTGTGGGTGGAATAATGGACATCAGAAAGATTACAGGTTTTAGAACAGCTGGTACAGGAGCAGCTCAGTGCTCAACATACCGAAGAATCAACCAGTCCTTGGAATTCTCTTATATTTGTCATCAAAAAGAAATCTGGAAAATGGAGAATGGTAACAGATCTGAGAGCTGTAAATAAGGTGATCCAGCCAGTGGACTCTTTACAGCCTGGAATTCCCTTGCCTTCCTTATTACCTAAGGGATGGTCTACTATAGCGACTGATTTAAAAGACTGCTTTTTTATACCTTTACAAGATCAGGATAGAGGAAAGTTTGCCTTCACAGTACCCACTTATAATAATTCTCAAACTGTTAGAAGATACCAGTGTAGGGTCTTGCCGCAAGGATTTTTAAACAGCCCCACGTTGGTCACCTGATGTGTGACACTGATCCAATGGACCGGGTAAAATTTATCTCCAGATGTTGTTTTTAGTCTAAGTTGTTCTATTACCAATAAAGACTCAGGAGTCAGATACTGGGGTGAAAACCTGATAAAATAATGAAGCGGCAGAGGAGCAACCAGCTGACCTTCTCTTCACACTTCCCAGACAGAAGAGACTGAAATCTCTAAGTCCCGCCCTACTCCTTCCTGTGCGTCTTCTCTATCCCCACTCCTGGCTTCTCTATGGCTGATTCTGGTCAGCTAGTCACTGGCTCCACTTCCTGATTCAAGGTTAACTTTATTTATTTATTTATTTATTTATTTATTGGTTTTTTCAAGACAGGGTTTCTCTGTAGTTTTGCGCCTTTCCTGGGTCTCACTCTGTAGACCAGGCTGGCCTCGAACTCACAAAGATCCACCTGCCTCTGCCTCCCGAGTGCTGGGATTAAAGGCGTGCGCCACCACAGCCCGGCCAAGGTTAACTTTATTAACACAGTCTTGGGGTGCCACAGTGCAATCAAATATCCTGCAACAGAGGACAGAGGCCAACTTTCTGGTGACCTGAAGATCTGGTGAGAGGCATATTCACGGAGTGATGACTAAGGGTGATGGTGGGTACTGGAGGCTCACAGGACACCCAGAGAGCAGAGTTCTTCCCACCAGATCCAGGGCCAGGAGAAAGTAGGTTAGCCCTTGGGGTGACAACTGGCCTTCGTCAACCTCCAGGGAGTGGGAGAAGGCTGCCCGGATGCCAAGGACCACTAATGGTCTGCTGTAGCAGGATTCTTAAAAGTTCTTATTAATAAAATCAAACCCGAGGCGAGTTATTGGGGTCAATGCTGGTAGATCAGAGAGACAGAACAAGCCACAGCTATCTCACCTTGCCAGTTCCTCAGCTGGTCCTGTTTCCTCAGACTGGAAGCTTCTGTGTCCTCATCCAGAATGAATCTCAGCTGAACTGTGTTGCTCCAAAGCCTGAAAGCTTAACCAGCCGAATGCTTAACCAGCCAAATGCTTCTAGTTTCTGGTCCTCACGCCTTATATATCTTTCTGCTTTCTACCACCACTCCCTGGGATTAAAGGCTGGCTTTCTGGGATTAAAGGCATGTGTCACCATGCTTGGCTGTTTCCAATGTGGCCTTGAACTCACAGAGATCCAGAGGGATTTCTATCTCTGGAATGCTAGGATTAAAGGTGTGAGTGCCACCATTTTCTAGCCTCTGTATTTAGTGGCTCTGTTCTCTGACCCCAGATAAATTTATTAGAGTACACAATATTTTGGGGAACACAATACCACCACAGTCTGCTTTCCTTCATCACTGCAGAGAAATCTGCCTCATCACACGTTTATGGGAGCTTTATCCACAAAACATGTGAGCAGCCCAAGTATCCACTGAGATGGAAAAGCAAAAGGTGCCATTTCTACAACGGAATGTTACTCATGCTTTGAAAGGAAGGAGTTCTAGTGTGGCATGGTGTCACATGCCTCTAATCCCAGCACTTGGGAGGCTGAGGCAGGACGATGTTAAGTTTGAGGACCAATGGGACAACACAGCCAGACCCAGTCTCAACAAAGAGGGAAGAATTCTGACACATGCTACAATCCATGAACCAGGAGGATAATGTTAAACAAGGCAGACAGAAAAGAACAAACACAGCATTGTTCCACTAGCCTCAGACACCTAGAGTTTTCAGGTCTGTAAAGGAAGAAAAAGGGGTGAATGGTTGCCACGTCTGGGGGACAAATGAAGGGAAGTTCAAATTTAGTGAACAGTGGCTCACAGACGTGAGTGTCCATTTAGAATCGGGCAGAGGGGGTGATGATGACTGCACAGCCATCTGAACGTGCTTAATGGCACTATGTGGTCACAAAACAGGCAGGATGGCTCAGTGCCAAGCCTCACAACCCGAGTTTGGTCCCCAGAAACCACATGGTAGGAAAGAACAGACTTTCTCAAGTTGTCCTCTGCTCTCTCTCTCTCTCTCTCTCTCTCTCTCTCTCTGTCCCTGTCTCTCTCTCCTCTCTCTCTGTCTCTCCTCTCTCTGTCTCTGTCTCTCTGTGTGTGTCTCTCTCCTGGTGTTATTCAGTGGCTGTGTAGCCTGTGTGTGAAACCCTACACTCACTCCACAGCAACACACACACACACACACACACACACACACACACACACACGCACGCACGCACGCACGCACGCACGCGCGCGCGCGCGCAAAGCAGGTTCTAATTTGGGTGTGTTTTAGCGGCAGAACCTGCCAGATGGGACAGTGCCAGCTCCTTTCTTGAAGGAAGGGATTCCCTATTAGTCAAAAGCATCGCTTCTAGAGCCATACTTCTGACACCCTCAGTCCTTATCAGGCAGCCATGTGAGTGGGCAGAAGGCTGCGCTTCCAGGTGCCACAGCACCCCCGCAGCCTAGTAAGGCCTGCTCTTGGCAGAGACGAGGGAGAAGAGCGTACACACCTGGCACGTCTCTGCCATCTGGCAAGCCCTGGGCACAAAGGCCGACGCTGTTGTCTTCGCAGACAAGGCCGGGGAAGCTGCTGGAGGAGCGGGCGTCCCACCTGCATCCTGGGGAACGCACCTGTGTGAACTGTTGGGCATCTCCGCGCCTCCCGCACCCTCCACAGACACCGTTTATCCAGCCCAGTGGCTGCCGAGTCAGCGGCAGGAGCCACAGCCAGCATCCGTGGGCTGTGGTTTGAGTGCTCCCCCCCAGGCCCCCTTGGGTTACAGGCCCCCCAGCCATGTGCTGCTGGAAGGCGGCAGAACCTTTAAGAGGCAGGGCATCTTGAGGTCCTCTGGGGTGTTTTCTTAAAGGAGATTGTGGGGCCCCAGCCCCTCTTCCCTCTCTTTCGCTTCCCAGACACGGGTTGAGCGGTTTTATTCCACGTGTACTTCTGCCGTGACGTGTTGCTAAACTCAAAGCCACGAGGCCAACCTATCACAAACCAGAGCCTCTGAAACTGTGCGCAAAGACCTTTTCTCTTTGCAAGCTGGCTGCCTGGGACGTTTGTTACAGTAATAGGAAGCTGACCAACACACATTGTTGATTACCCACTATTAGCTGATCCAATATCTGTTTGTTAAGAACCTATTCCAGCTGGAGAGATGGCTCAGGTTAAGAGCACTGATTGCTCTTCCAGAGGTCCTGAGTTCAATTCCCAGCAACCACATGGTTGCTCACAACCATCTGTAATGAGATCTGGCACCCTCTTCTGGCCTGCAGACATACATGCAGACAGAACATTGTATGCATAATAAATAAATAAATCTTTAATAATAAAAAAAAAAGAGAGAATAGACTACTGTGTCTACAAGCCAAATCCATCTGTTTAGTTAAGGTTTCTATTGCTGTGATAAAACTCCATGACCAAAAGCAAAAAGACAGGTTATAAATCACTAATCTCTCCTAAAAAAAAAAAAAAAAAAAAAAAGAACCTATTCCATGGCCGGGTGGTGGTGGCACACGCCTTTAATCCCAGCACTTGGGAGGCAGAAGCAGGCGGATCTCTGTGAGTTCGAGGCCAGTCTGGTCTATGGAGCGAGTTCCTGGTCTATGGAGCAAGTTCCAGGACAGCCAGGACTATACAGAGAAACCTTGTCTGGAAAAGCCAAAAAACAAAAACAAAAACAAAAAAACTATTCTCAGCTCTAAGCACCCAGAAGATCAGACAGAGCTAGTGTTCCCGGGGACCTGGGAAGGCGTGTCCTGGTTGAAGACTGCACAAGCCAAATAAAACAATAAACTAGAGAGTATTAATTACACCCTCCCAGCCACCTCCTGCACCTGAGTGTGACCCTGCCCATCCCATCTTCAAAGTTCATCCGTTCTAGATCAACAGTTGCCGGATGAGTGAGTGAACCCTGAGTAGCCAGCTCCCTCCAGTGACGTGCACAGCCAGGGCCCGCACAGCCAGGGCCCGCAGAGCCAGGGCCCGCACAGCCAGGGCCTGCACCTCACATTTCCTTCACCTGTTGTGCCCAGCCCAAGCCATTCCCATCACACAGATTTAGTTCAGAAAGCCAAACCCGGGGCTGCAGGGCCATTCAGCTATGGAAGCATGTGCTCCGTGCGTGCGTGCGTGCGTGCATGCATGCGTACAAGGTCCTGGCTTGGATCTCCAGCACCCAAAAGCAAAGAAGCCTTCCAGGCCACACTGCCAGTCCATGCCTAAGGGCTAGGAGGCGGAAGGAAATGCAGCTCTCCCCAAGGGCGGGTCATTCCCACACCACGGGGCCCTGCTGCCTCGCAGCTGCTTCCAGGCGCCCCTGCAGCGAGCTGGGGGATGAGACTGGCTTTGCCGAGGAAGGCCTGACCTCACCTTTCACCTCCACCTGTCTGCAGTGGCAGGGAGACAGCTGTCCTCAGCAGCCTTGGGAGCTCCCTTCTTCTCCCCTGAGGACTGCCACCCAGATAACGCGGGATCCTCGACGACATCGCAGAAAAGAATTTCAGGACGAGCCAGGTGAAGTCGGTAGCAAAGTAAATTTTTTTTTTTTTTTGACACAGGGTTTCTTTGTGTAGTTTTGGAGCCTGTCCTGGAACTCGCTCTATAGACCAGGCTGGCCTCGAACTCACAGAGATCTGCCTGCCTCTGCCTCCCGAGTGCTGGGATTAAAGGTGTGCGCTACCGCCGCTTGGCCAAAGTAAATATTTATTAAGCATAGTGAGTCATACATGAAAAGGACAGTACATATCCCCCAGACAGTTGCAGATTCTGGAGAATCGCATTTGAGTGTCTTTCTATATCCACATATACATATGTGTATGTATGTATGTATGTATGTGTGTGTATATGTGTGTATGTATGTGTGTGTATGTATGCATGTATGCGTGTATGTATGTATGTGTGTATGTGTGTGTATGTATGTATGTGTGTGTATATATGTATGTATGTGTGTATGTATGTATGTGTGTATGTATGTATGCATGTGTTGGTCAAGCCTGGCTGGTCAGAGTATGGGAATTAAATTATGTGCCAGTACACCTGGTTTATGCTTAGGTTTTTTTTTCCCAATAGCTTCTAAGTTATGTTCTCAGAGCTGTAATCTCCAAGTTTTAAAGATTCAACAAAACTGAAAACCTAAGTAAAGTGTTTAAATTAGGTAGAAATATGTGAGCTGGCTTATTTTTTCATCTGAAAGAGTTTCCTTTCATACGGTGGTTTTATGAGGTGCACTGTTTAGGGTTAAGGGCGAGAGAGGAATGTCAGCGCAGTAAAACTCAAGATCGCCGTTAGGTCCCAATGAAACTCAGGGCATGGGGCTAACTGAGGTACCTATGTCAAAAACATATTAACATATCATAGAGCTTGGCTCTAAAGGAGTGGGTCTCAACCTTCCTAATGCCACGACCCTTTAACACAGTTCCTCATGGTGTGGTGACCCCCAGACCACAAAATTATTTCGTTGCTACTCCATAACTGTAATTGTACTGCTGCTATGAATCATAATGTAAATATGAAGGCTATCTGATATGCAACCCCCAAAGGCTGAGAACCACTGTGTAACAGTCCTGGCTCCTCTCACCCCTGCCCCCTACTAAACCTTTCCAGACCCCGAGCTTCTCTTTCCTATAAACACTGCTATTTGGGCCTTGCCTCCTCTTGCTTCTTCTCCTGGCCCTCAGCTCCTCTCTTGATGGGTTTGCCCTCTCTTCCTCTCCCTGCCCCCCCTCCCCCCATGGCCTGGCTCAGTCTACCGGCCATGCCTAGTCTACTGCTCTCTCTCCGCTCTGGACTCTTCCAGATGCCTCTGGCTGTTCTCTTCCCCCATATCTACAATAAAAACCTTCTCAACCGTATCTGGGAACTGTCACGTGCTCGTTTCCACTCGTTGTAAACATTCCGGGTCTCATTTGTTTGTCCTGTGGAGTGCTCTGGTTTGAGTTAGTTGTCTTTAGGGAAACTCACATTATCTCAGTAGGAACTCTGGGCTCTTAGCTATTGAGGTTTCTTGACTCCTTAGTGTGTGGGAAAGACACTCTAGCTCCTGGGGGGAGGGCCTGCTTCTCGTTCCCCCTCAGTTTTTCCCTTTCGTTCCTCTTCCCTGTCTCATACTGGCTGGGATCTGGGGGGCAGGCAGTGGGCAGAGGGGGAGGCCATCCGAGGCCCACTAGGACTACTGGAGGATGGTGGGTTTTACTGAGAGCACAAAACACATTAAGTCCAGTGGACCAAAGATGGAGCAATATATACATATTTCCCGAAGCCCAGCTCTTCAAACCGTGGGTCACAACAGAGCAAGCATTAATTCAGCATTAAAGGTGTAATGAGTCCTGGGCGTTTCTGGCAGCGTTCACCCACGTCACAGAGTGCGACTTTGCGGCAGCCTTGGTTCTGAACACACAACATGCACACTGCACCATGCATGCCACATGCACACATGCATGCACACAGCACCAGCCAGTGCCGCCTGCAGCCCTCGGCTCAGATCTGCGACGGCGGCACGGTTCGAGCTGCAGTGTTTTTACTGCACATCCAAAGTTTTCTGTTCTCACAGAAACACCGAGGTTTAATTACAAACGCTTTCAATATTTTCCTGCTGTCACCCTCAGCATGTGTCCCATGAATATATCTCTGGGTTGTATTGTGTAAGAATATCTGATTTTAAAAACTGCCGTTTGAACTGCTGACTTGAGTTTCATAAAAAGAATATCATTTGCCGGGCGGTGGTGGCACACGCCCTTAATCCCAGCACTCAAGAGGCAGAGGCAGGTACATATCTGTGCGTTCGAGGCCAGCCTGGTCTACAGAGTGAGTTCCAGGACAGCCAGGGCTACACAGAGAAACCCTATCTTGAAAAAACAAAAAACAAAACAAAACAACCCCCCCCCAAAAGAATATCATTCAATGAATTGTAGCTTGAGATTAAGACAGAATTTAAGACAATTTTCTGAAATGACTCTAAACATATTTCTGCTCTTTTGTACCCAGCATTTATGTGGTTTATGTGAATTAGTGTTCTCGGCATTAACAATTATAATTCCATCACTTCTGAAAAACACTAAGATATTCCATGTCCTAGGGTATAAAATGTTCAGCCAATGTCATATTTGCTATGTAAATATAGATAATTACATCCAGTTCACGGCTATACGAATTTGTTTCCATCTTTAATAAATGGTAAAAATTATAGGTATACCTAAGCATTGCTTTAAAAATTCTTTATGAATTATTTCCTGTAAACATTTGATGGGCTACATGTTTTGTGTCTCTGTATAGCGAGGGTGGCATGCAAGGAGTGAGCCAAAAAAGTTTAAGGCCTGCCGTAAAGAACTTTTCCCGCCAGAGCAGTCCTACCCTGGGAGCAGATGGCCTGGAGAGTTCTGGCAGGCACCCGGGTCACTGTACTCTTCCTGTACCCACAGCCAGACCAGGTCACAGTGTCTCAGCCGCCCCTGGGCTCCCAGACCAGGCAACAAGCATCCCAGAGCCCGAGTTAGACGCCGGGTTCCTCCTCTGAGCCCCGCTGCCTGGAGGACTGTAGGAAAGAATTGCCCAGCACCCAGGCCACTGTGGACCCTCGGACCTCGGCCTCCTCCTCCCTCCTCAAGAGTGAGTGGGAACAAGGGAGCAGGAACCAAGAGCTGCCACAGGGTTTGAGGTGAGAAGTTCTTGTCACAGCTCTAAGGCTACCTCGTGGTGAGCCACAGAGTCAAGTCGGGGTGGGGTGGGGGTGGGGGAGAGTCCAGCCTCCAGGCTGAGGGCCCAACCTCTGGGATGCGCTTTCCAGATCTGCCCTAACCGGGGTCTCCTGCAGCAGCCCAGAGGGACTTGGAACCCCGGGCCCACCCACTCTGATACTCTCCTAGCACCCGGGTGGGTGGGAAATTTCTCTCCCACGGCTCTTACTCTGGCAGGAAAGGCCCAAAGCCCCAGAGAGAGAGAGCAGAGGCCCAGATGGCCTCATGTCCCCTGGATGAAGGCTCCTGGTGTTCGCTGCCGTAACGGATGGGCAAAGAGGAAAGGGGGTCAGCTTCTTTGGGGGGCGGGGTATGTGATCTCAGAAGAGGCACCAACCAGGGTCATCTCAGAAGAGCCGCTGTGCTGCAGAGAGCTGGCCTGTAGCCCGGGCCACACTGGCTTTGAGAGAGAAAGCCCAGACCAACAGAACCCCTGGCTCTGCACCAGCCAGTCAGCCCTGGGTAAGCTGCCTATTTGGCAACACTCTTCCTGAGAGCCCAAGGAGGAGGGACGTGAGACTCCAGTCAGTGGGGTGACAGGAAGCAGGGTGTGGCAATGCCAGGCTGGGCCAGGCCCGGAAGGGCTTTGTCAGCCCCAGGGTGAGCCTGGAGTGCCACCTGGCTTTGGACTGCCCACCATCAGGCCAACACCATTTTCCTGACGACCCACGCACCTCCTTCGATGCTGGCCAGTGGGGCGGCAGGCCACAGAGTTATCTGTCTGGACACCAGAGCTTGAGTGAGAGGGGCAGCCCCTTCCCTGACCTTTATGTTCCCCAGCCAGGTTCGGGGTGGGATGTGGGGTGGGGGTGGGGTGGGATGTGGGGTGAGGGGGTGGGGGTGGGCAGGAAGGATGGAGAGGTGAGCTTTGACAGCCTCCAGGCAGGAAAGCGCAGCATCTCACACTACCCTTGGGACAATGATTGGGCTTGCACACGCCCACAGATTCCGCCCCTGCCCCAGCCCTAGGCTAGAGAACAGTGTGTGTGTGTGTGTGTGGGGGGGGGATCCCTGGGCATAGCCTGAGGCCACTGTGGCAGAAGCGTGAACTCCTCCGAATCCAGGAGTTCCCGAGGAAGTGTGTGAGTGGGAGGGATCCCTGAGAAGGAGGAGCTGCCGGTTCTCCTGGGGAGATGTGGGATGTGGGAGAAACAATGCCCATTTCCAGTTCAAGTGTTAGACAACCGTCCTCCTGCAAGGGACCCTCGTGACCCATAGGAAAGGCTGGTAGGCTGACAGGGGGGGGCTATAGATCCATGGTGCTCATTCAGCACATGGAAGGCCCCGAGTTCAAGCCCCAGCCTGACGGGAAGAGCCCCTAAGAAGGTCCTAAACCCAGAATGGCAGCACACACCTTTAATCCCAGCATTCAGCAGACAGAGGCAGGGGAATCTCTGTGAGTTCCAAGCCTGTCTGCTCTACATAGTGAGTCCAAGACAACCAGAGCTACATAGTGATGTTCCATGTCAAAACAAGCACCACCAGGAAGAAGGAGGAGGAGGAGGAAGAGGAGGAGCAGGTGGTGGTGGTCCTGGGCATGTCTCAGTTTACAGGATACCTCCCTCCTTCTGGTTCCTCATTTCATCACAGCCTTGGGAAACGGGTTGGCCTGAGGCTGTGCCATGGTGCTCTGCCCATGTGGGGAAGCGTGGTCCCAGGCTCCGGGGAGAAACTACCCACTGTCCCTAAGGTGATTCCTACTTGGGCACAGCCAGGACAAGCTGGCCACTGTACTACTGCCTCCCCAGGAATCCACAGAGAGCAGGCAGGCCCCTCAGCTTGCAGGGCCTCAGACCTGGTGTCTCCTCACCCAGCCTGCAGAGCTGTGGTCAGTCCTATGCTCCCTCTGTCACCACCCAAGAAGAGGGTCCAGAATCTGCATTTTAACACGGTTACACTTGGACGGACCCTAGCCAGCCCAGGTCTGGAGAGCGTGTGGCTCTGGCAGGCCTTGCCCTTCATCCCATTCCCTCTGCCTGCTAAAAACCGTTAGCTTACATCCCTAAAGCTGGCCACCAAGGTCTAGTCCCTTATTTGGCCACTTCCCCCTCCTGAGGCTGACCACCAAGGTTCAGTGATCAAAGTATTGAAGTCCAGCAATCAAAAGTCCCCTTTGGCTACCCTAATTAACAGGCCCAGTTAAAATTAAAATTAAACACCTCATCCTAACAGAGGGCTTCCCCTTCTACCTTTATAAACTGCCATTTTCCTATGTTCCACATCTGTCTCCTCTCTAGCCAGAGGCGGGCCTCTGTTCCTCTGGGACAAACACCCCTTCCCCTCCTCCGTCCTCTATCTCCTGTCTTTGTCTCTTATTCCCTGCCCTCTGTCCCTCTGGGGCAAATAAATCTCCTTTGTGCTGAGAACTTGCTTTTGGGGTGTCCTGGGCTGAAACCTTTCAACCCTGAATGAAGCCGGTCCAGACTGGCTTCAGCGCCTCAGGCACACGGGGACACCTGCTGTTCCCTGACATCTCTTCCCCTTTGCCCTCCTCCAGATGGTTTTAGCTCTGTCTGGAGTCCTCACGGGAGAGCTTCTTCCTGGCCACATCTCAGCAGATGAACAAGTCGCTTTTGTGTGTGGGTGTGGTATTGACAAGGCGCCTGGGAGGCCATGGTGTGTTTTGGACCGAGGTGTCCCGGGCTGGTGAGACACGCCATGTGGGCGGGGCGGTCTCGGCAAGTATGTTTATTTTGGGATTTGGGGGGGAGGGGAGAGGGAATGAGAGAGAGAGAGAGAGAGAGAGAGAGAGAGAGAGAGAGAGAGAGAGAGAGAGATGGAGAGGGAGGGAGGGAGGGAGGGAGGGAGGGAGGGAGGGAGGGAGGGAGGGAGGCATGCACTACCTCTGGCGAGAAGGGAGAGGGATGGAGTTTTTCCTCTTAAGGGAGCTTTAACGTAAGATGATGTCAGGACACTGGGCGGGTCTCCAAGGGGCGGGTCAGAATACTAGCAGGTGTATTTCATGCAATATTTGCAATAATTTTTTTTTTGCTCTAAAATTATTTGCTGTCAATCTGAAATTTAAATGTAATTGGGCATCTGGGTAGTGGTTTTGTTTTGTCTTCTTCTTAGTTTCCGGTGACAGGAAGGTGACTCAGGACCTCACACATGCTACATACATACAGGCTTTCCTGCTAACCTACACCTTCAGCCCAAATGGAATGTCTAGTGAACTATTTTGTCTGTTTATTTGTTTTGTTTGAGACAGGGTTTCTCTGTGTAGTTTTGGTGCCTGTCCTGGAACTCACTCTGTAGACCAGGCTGGCCTCGAACTCAGAGATCCACCTGCCTCTGCCTCCTGAGTGCTGAGATTAAAGGCTTGTGCCATCACCACCCAGAAAGCATTTATTTTTTTAATCGGTTAAATAAGATTTATTTATTTATTGTTTAATTTACGTGTGTTGGTGTTTTTCCTGTATGTATGTCTGTGTGAAGGTGTTTGATCCTGGAGTTACAGGCAGCTGTGAGCTGCCACGTGGGTGCTGGGAATTGAACCCAGGTCCTCTGGAAGAGCAGTCTTAACCATGGAGCCATCTCTCCAGCTCCAAGATTTATTGATTTTTATTTTATGTATATAGGTGTTTGGCTGCATGTGTATCTGTCCACCACATATGTGCCTACTGCCTGTGGAAACCGGAAGAGACTGATGGGGGCCCTGGAATTGGAAATACACACTTTGTGAGCCACTGTGTGGGTGCTGGGAACCAAACCTGGGTCCTGTGTGTGCTGTGGGATGTTCTGTATGTTAAATATGCTGCTCTGATTGGTTAATAAATAAAACACTGATTGGCCAGTAGCCAGGCACGAAGTATAGGCGGGACAAGCAGAGAAGAGAATTGTGGGAACAGGAAGGCTGAAGGGGAGACACTGCCACCCGCCTCCATGAGAAGATGTTAAGATACCGGTAAGTCATGAGCCACGTGGCAACTTATAGATGAACAGAAATGGGTTAATTTAGGATATAAGAACTAGATAACAAGAAGCCTGCCACAGCCATGCAGTTTGTAAGCAATATAAGTCTCTGTGTTTACTTGGTTGGGTCTGATCGGCTGTGGGACTGGCGGGTGAGAGAGATTTGTCCTGACCGTGGGCCAGGAGGGACTGGAGAAAACTTCAGCTACAAACAAATGTTCTTCTCTGCTGAGCATCTCTCCAGCCCACGTTTATTTGCTTTAAAGATTTATTTATTTATTATATATACAGTATTCTGTCTGCATGTATACCTGCAGGCCAGAAGAGGGCACCAGATCTCATTACAGATGGTTGTGAGCCACCATGTGGTTGCTGGGAATTGAACTCAGGACCTTTGGAAGAGCAGCCAGTGCTCTTAACCTTTGAGCCATTTCTCCAGCCTGTTTATTTGCTTTAAAAGACAAAGTCCTGTTATGTTGTCAAGGCTGGCCTTAAACTCCTGGGCTCAGGGGATCCTCTCACACCTCAGCTTCCCGAACAGCAGAAATGACACACATGTGCCACCCAGTGCCCCTACCTTGCATTTGTATTTGCTATTTCTGGCAACCCTACACTGGTGGGACTTTCTGCACCCCAACCCTGGCAGCAGGCAGATGTTAGCTGGGGTCCCCAGGGCCACAAACACAGCTGCAGCAGCACCTCCTGCCCCAACTCTGTGACAGGGAGAAAGAAAAGAGCAAGTCGCTGAGGAGGTTAAAAACATGTGCTTCCTGAGACCGGCTAGAGGGAGAGACTATTTCTAATTCTGGTTTGTACTGTTGATCCCATAAAAGTGGCCACAGTGGGAACCGAAAGCCAGAAGCTCATCCGGGAATCTGCCAGTCAGGGACTCCAACACGACTGTTTCAGGAAGACTTCCCAAGGCACGTCTGCCAGATGCTAGCAGTTTATGATTTGACGGGGTTCTGTTATCAACTACTTGCTAATTTCTCTTACTTTTGCTTCCTGTATACTTAATAAATTAACTCATTTGAAATTACAGCTGTTCTAGACTCTCTTTTTTTCTTTTCGGTTTTTTTTTTTTTTTTTTTTTTTTCTTTTCTGAGACAGGGTTTTTCTCTGTGTAGCCCTGGCTGTCCTGGAACTCACCCTGTAGCCAAGGCTGGCCTGGAACTCACAGAGATCTGCCTTCCCCTGCTTCCCGAGTGCTGGGATTAAAGACATGCTCTAGACTGTTCTTATGGAACACCTCCAGTGACTGTGGAAACCTGGAGTTGGAGATTTTCAAGGTTGAATTGTTTCCCCTTAGTTCTATGAAGGAGTCCTAATCACAGTGGACTGTGTTTTTCTAGAGCAGTGGTTCTCAGCCTTCCTGAGGCTGCGGCCCTTTAAACAGTTCCTTGTGTTGTGGCCACCTGCAACCATGAAACTATATTTGTTGTTACCTGATATCTGTGATTTTCCTACTGTGATGAATTGAAATGTCAACATTTTTTGAGATAGGGGCTTGCTAAAGGCGGTTGTGAGGCACCCTGTGGGGGCTGGGACCCGGGCTCAGGCCCCAGCACCCACAGGGCAGCTCACCACCCTCTGTAACTTCTGCTTCAGGGGATTTGATGGCCTCTTTTGGCCTTCTTGGGCCCTGCATGCACGTGGTGCTCAGACATCCACACTAGCAAATGCTCCCTGGGGCGCCATGAATAAGATGTCCGACGTGAGTCTCGGGTGCTTGAATGCTTTCCATAGCTAGTGACTGTTTGAGGGGGGACTAGGAGGTGTGGCTCTGCTGGAGAAAGTGTGTCACTTGGGGAGGCTTCCAGGTTTCCAAAGACTCAAGGCCATTTCAAGGGCTCGCTCTGCTTCCTGTTTGTAGTTGAAGCCCTCCAGCTGCTACTGCAGCTGCCTGCCACTTGCCACCTCTGCTCCGCCCGGCACGGGACTCTGACCCTCCGGAACCGCAGACCCTAAATAAACCCTTCCGTCTGGAAGTTGCCTTTGGTCGGGTTTTATCGCTGTAATAGGAAAGCAACAAATACACTCATCCACATAAAGTGAAAGTAAACACATCTTCTAAAGAAGGAGCTATGTGAACACACATTCGGAGGGAAGGCTGAGTGGAGATGTGGCAAGAAGGTGGCCGTCTACAAGCCGAGGGGGTGCCTCAGACGGAGACGACCCCGCTGACACCACAATCTTAGACTCCGGCCTGTGGAACAGTGTCCCCTCCCTCCAGTTGGCAGCACTTTGTCAAAGCGATCCTAGGAACCTAAAAGAGATCCCTGGGCTTGGAGCCCAAGGCTGGCTCTGCCCTCTTCCGACACCGGTCTTCCTCTGCTCACCCTGGTAAGATGGCTGCGCATTCCCAATTGAGGGCAACTTTGGGACAAAGTCTCCAGTTTTCCTGCACTTCCTGGGCCTTTGACTCATCTAAGCAGGCTTTGACCCTTTGACCCCAGCCCCTAAGATAGGCTAAAGAGGCAGGGACTTGTCTTCCTGACAGCTACTGGGTACTTTTGATCTCTGGATGTAAATGTTCCCTGGGAGCCATGAGATCGTCAGGTCTTTGCACTGCAGGAGAGAAACACAGAGCAGGCTGTGGGGAGGAAAGCAGGACTCACAGGTGCATGTATAGTGGGAAAGGGATTCTAAACTCTCAGGACAAATGGGCTGGACACCACTGTGCAAAGACCATCTATCTGCAGCTGAAGAGAGAGATCAGGGGTAAGAACACTGGCTGTTCTTGCAGAGGACCAGAGCTCTGTTCCCAGCACCCACGCTGAGTAGCTCACAGCTGCCTGTAACTCCAGCTCCAGGGGATGTGATGCCCTCTTCTGACCTCAGATGATCACACAGCACTACCACCACCACCACCACCACCACCACCATCAATAATAATAATAAAATAAAAGAAGAGCCAGATGTGGTGGAGCACACCTTTAATCCCAGTCAGACGCAGGTGGCTCTCTATGAGTTTGAGGACAGCCTCGGCTACATGCTGAGTTCCAGTGCAGCCAAGTCTACAATAGTGAACCTGCTTCTCAGGAAACAAAGCAAAACAAAACAAGTAAGTAAGAGAAAGAAAGACTACCTTATTTCTCTCCGTGTGCCCAGAGAGCAGCACACAGCAGATCTAAAGTGACCCAGACTCCTAAGGTCAAAGAGAGGGCCGGGTGGTGGTGGGGCACACCTTTAATCCCAGTACTCAGGAGGCAGAGGCAGGCAGGTCTCTGTGAGTTCGAGGCCAGCCTCGGCTACAGAGTGAGATCCAGGACAGCGAGCATGACAAAGTGAGACCCTGTCTCAGAAAAACAAAACAAAACAGATCAAAGAGAGGATCCTAGCTCCAGCAAAAGGAGATTATCTGACAGGAAGAAGGTCACTTAGAGGAGGTAGGTGACACTTTGATCTGCCATTCTCGGCACCCAGGCTGGGTATCAGGGACTCTGGGCACAGGAGCAGAGAGTACTACCTTGGGTGACCTACTCGTGGTCTCTGAGATGAGAGGGGTCTTCAAAATAGGAGAACTCCTCTCAGTAGTAGGCAGGATGGAAGGTACCCATGGTGAACAGGAAGCAGCAGGGCTGCCGGCCCCAGGCTCCTAGGCCCCTCCCCTCCCCTCAGTCCCACCCAGGGGTCAGTGCGCCCAGGAGCTGGAGCAGAGGGCAATCTTGCATGGACTCCATTCAAGTCCATAGCAGGAGCCCTGTGGCAGGCTTGGCTTGCTTTACATCTTATTAATTTATTATTTATAGACAGGTTCTCATGTGGTACAGGCTGGCCTTAAACTCACTGTAGTTGAGGATGACCTTGACTTCTGATCTTCCTGCCTCCACTTGCCAAGTGCTAGGAATACAAGTATGTTTCATCGTGTCCTGTCCGTGGCTAGGGACCAAACCCAGAGCTTCTAACATGCTAGACAAGCTATATGCCCAGCTTGGTTTTTTTTTTGTTGTTGTTGTTGTTTGTTTGTTTTTTGTTTTTGACAGTTTAGGGAATGAATCCAGTCTTGAGTGACTGTCCATCCATTCTGTCCTGGCCTCAGAACAAAGACCAGAAGGCTGGAGCAGAAAGCCTGCTTGTATGGAGTCCAGTCAGGTCCATAACAGGCTGACATGGAAGTGATAGGTGTCCCAGTTAACCCTGAGTGAGCAGGATGCTTGGAGGGGAAGATGTCACCATTACATCTGTCCTACCAGTAAGTGACTAGGCCCTTCCTGGGCAGGGTGGGACACCAGAACCAGAGGAAGTAAGAACAACTGTCTTCTGCCTCCTGGGTCAGCTTTTACTACTGAATCTCTCTGATGTCCAGGAAAATGAAGAGGGAGGGGGCAGCGGCAGGAGGGACTGAGAACCCTCAGGGAAGCAACATGCTCAAGGCTGACAGTGGGTGGCACTTGGGGAAGCCAGTGGCTCTTCTGCCAGGTCACTTCATGAGCTTTGCTTGAGAGTCCATGCAAGCTGCACGTCCCTCCGTGAGCATGGAAGACCCCAACTCAAGCTATCTGTAGCCATGAGCCACAAAAGCTGGGGCTACACATAAACCAGCTTGTCAATTGGGCGTGCAGGGCCCTTAGGTCCTCGCTGGTTACTGGGAGAGCCAGTCTAGAGGACCCTGGAGACTGCCCTTCTCCCTCAGGGCCCGTCCTGTTAGGAGGTGGCCACTGCTAGCTGCTGGACTCAAAGGGGAAGCCCTGAGCAGTGAGCTGTGAGCTGGGTCTCTAGGCCAAGCTCCACCATGGGCCTGTCAGAGGGAGATACCTGCCCAGGGGCAAAGCTCATGACCCCCTGGCTGCTGGCTTCTTCTGGTTGACCTAGACTTGGTTTTGTTTGTTTTGCTTTTCTGAGTAGACCTGGCTGTCATGGAACTCGATTTGTAGACCAGGCTAGCCCTAAACTCAGAGATTTGCCTGCCTCTGCCTCCAGAACGCTGGGATTAAAGTCACTCACCACCACCATCCAGTGTAGCCTCGACATTGAGTGAAGGTCAATGTGAATGCTGTAGACAAGATTTCTGCAATTCAGGATGCTGGGAAGGAACAGAGTGCATGCTGGTCTTCTCACCTACCCAGCTAGTGATCAGTGAGAGCACCTCCATCCTGATGGGTGCCTCTGACGGCTAAGCATGGGTACAGAGGGTCACAGATCCACATTTCGATTCTGTAGTGCCTTCAACACACTACTGCGTGTCCCCCCGCCCCCCATCCTCCACTGATGCTCAGTATCCACCCCTGGCTCTCTTCTACTAAGAAGACTCTAAGGTGACTGTTTCTACCTCCCAGGGAACCTTCCTGCTGTCTGCCTCTGTTCTGTGCACCTCTCCCCATCCTCGAGGGCTAGCCATGTTCCCTGAGACCTCTCTCCCACCCCCAAACCACAGGCATGTGCAAAGGGCTTCTTCTTGGGCCCTACCTGCCGCTCTACCCACGTATTTTGTTGTTCATGATAGCTTCCCAGCATTAATGCAGACTCAGCAGCCAGCCCAAGTGTCCTCTTCCCTCTGCCTGTGGGTGAGACTCCAGTTGATGATGCGGGCCCAAGGCGAGAAGAGAAGGAAGGTCGTCAGCCAGCAGAGGGCGCTGCACACCCTCCGGGAGACTAGCTGCCGAGCGCTACCGCCGGGGGGCGCCCGAACACTGCAGCCTGGATAGCCTGTGCCAGCTGGGTGACGCCAACCTTAAAAGACAATGGGAGGGCCGCGCAGAGGGACGCTGGGCATAGTCCAGGACGGGGCACGGTGGAGCTGTTTTCTCCCATCACTTTCGCTGTCTGCCTTGGTCCATCGTAGCACTCTGTCCTGACTCCCAAGCTAGCCTGGCCTGCCCGGGAGCCCCAGACTCCAGGACCGTGTTCTCAGTGCAGCGCACCACGCGCGAAAGCCAGAGCAGATGGGGGAGGTGGGAAGGGTCCCGGGGTGCTGAGACGACACGGAGCTCTACTTTCCTCCAAGATGAAATGGGGACAAAGCCTCTTCCTGGTCAGAAGAAAATGGTCACATTATGACTCCCTCCTTCCCTCCGGGAAGGCTACTTAGGCTCAGTATTTAATCCAGCCGATGGTACTGAAAAAAGAAAAAACCTTTCCATGGAGCCCACTAGGTCCTTGGCAGCTGGGGGAAGATCAATACCTGTGATGGTTAATTTTGAGAGTCATACTGACCGGGTTACAGTGTCCAGATCATTTGGCAAGTGTTATTCTGAGTGTGTCCCCGGGGCAGAAGTGGCTGCAGCAGAGCAGAATTTGGCCCCACGTCTCACCCCAAGGGACTGGCCCTTTCTTGGATGTGCCACGCCCTCCTGTAGCACTTCCGGGAATGCGCCGCACCAGTTGTGGCCGCAGGTGCCTCTGAAAGCTTGCTCACCCTTTCCTGCCTTCTCCTCTTTTCCCTTTGTTAGGGTTTCCAACAGATCCTATGCCTAGGGACAACCTGAACAAAAGTGGCTTGATTGTCTCTAAGTGCAAAGTATGGTGGTTGCTAGCCTGTCCGGTGATGCCAGGTCTGGCGTCTGGGTCCAACTTTCCCCTCCTTATTGCAAAGTGGCTGCAGTCGCTCTGAGCATTAAACACATCTCATTCAAGGAAGAGAAATGAAGAGTGATGGGTAAAGTGCTTTTCCACATTTATCTTCTTATGCTGGAGGAAAAGGGCTTTGTCAGAAAAATTCAGGAGATGTCCCCTTTCATCTCCCTGTCCAGAGAGAGCCATGAGGGCCCCTCAGAGCAAGTCTGGATCTACATTCTTAAGATCAAAGAAGTTCAGTTGAGACCTGAGCAAATCGGGGTCACAGCAGCAGAGGAAGCAGGTGGAGGTGAGGTGGGAACAGACAGCCCAGGCACCACGGTCTCTCTCCTTCCTCCTCCAGCTGCTGGTCCCAGGAGCTTGTCCATGATGGGCGGGTGAGCTCAGACTTTAATCTGAGCCAGCTGGAGCCTCAAAAGGCTTTCGGTAGACAGGGCTGTCTTGATCATATGCTGCTCTGGCGAATAGGGGCTGTAAGGGGAGGGGAGATGGGAGAGGTGGTTCATGAAGACCCTTTAGAGACAGAGCCATAGCTTGTCTGCCTCAGGGCAGGTGAGGCAAATCCAAGAGATACCAAGAAATGGAGCCTTCGGGTTACGGTGGACGAGGATTGGTGGCTGGGTCATAGTGAACTTGAGACACCCTGGGTGTAGAGGGTCTTGTGTGGGAGGCAGTGGTGGCAGGTCTCAAGGAGGGAGGAGGGGCTTGAACTGGGGTCTGAAGTCCCAGAGGAAAAGGCTTTCACAAGACATAAAGAGGGCAGCACCCCCATGCCCAGCTCTAATTTCCCAACAGCCTGCACTCACACTCTCAGGTGTAAACTCCCCGCAGAAGCACCCCCACCTCTTGAGGTCTGCCATCTGCCCATTCCTGGAACTCAGCTAACCCAGATTCCAGACGGACCTGCCACTTCCAGGCTATCTACATTTCCTCATCTGCTTCTGGATGGATCATGCCGTGCGCTTTCATGCATCTGCAGTATCATCTATTTTGGTAAGCTTTACAGTGTGAGTATACACTGTGCCCAGAGGCTCACGTGTTTCAACACTTGGCCCCCCAGCTGCTGATGGTGTTTTGAGAAGTCATCGAACCTTCAGGAGGAAGTGGACCACTTCGGGGCAGGCCTTATGGGTTACAGTTCTGGTGGGGCATTTAAAGTTTAATGTTTTTATTGGTCAGGGTTCTCTAGTGTAACAGAACTTACAGAGCCCCTCCCACCCCATATATGGCTTTATTAGAACGGCTTATGGCTGTGGCCCAGCTAATCCAACAATGGCTGCCTATGAACAAAAGGTCCAAGAATCCAGTAGTTGCTCAGTTTATGAGGCCAAGGCTGGATGTCTAAGCTGGTTGTCAGTATTCACCAGAATCCCAAAATAGGCTCTAATGCCAGTGAAGGAATGAACTTGCTAGCTAGGTTGAGCAAGAAGCCAAAGGGAGAGAGAACACCTTTCTTCCGTGTCTTTTAGCAGGAGGGGTGGTCCAGATTAAAGGTGGATCTTCCCACCTCAGAGATCTGGATTAGAAGTGGGTCTTCCCACTGTGAATGATTTAATTAAGAAAAGCATCCCCCGACAGGTGTGCAGAGACATTTGGGTTTTAGTTCATTTAGGACGTAGTCAAGTTGACAGACGAGAATGGCCATCGCAGCGTTGGAGTGTTTTGTGACTCCCTCGGAACTAGAGTTACAGATGGCTCTGAGCTGCCATGCGTGTGCTAGGTTTGAACCGCTGATCCCTCACAAGAACAAAATGCTCTTGATCACCCAGCACCTCTCCAGTCCTGGGGCTACTTCTAAAAAGCAAGCAATCAAGGCTTTGCTTCTCCGCCCCACGCCTTACAATTTTAGAGGGGGAAAAAGGTGGAAAAAAAAAAAAAAAGACCTGGGCTGTGACCCATGAACATCATTCTTCTGAGTGTTAAGGTTCTCATATGTAACTGGGTTTAACATGGAAAGAGACCTTCCCACTGAGCTCTCAACTTACGTAAAAAGATCTTTTCAAGCTTGTTCAATTATTTACCAATGTAATAATGGGCCCACTCCAGGCTGAATACATCACACCCCAACCTTTCCATTCTTAGACCTTCCTCTGACCAAGGTGCTGGGGCTCAGGTGAAGGGCAGACTCCGCCCATGCTTCTTTAAACATTGCAGCTAGAGCTGATGGTTGCCCTGGCTGTTGGGATCTTCCCAGAGGGGATCTGTGGGCTCTGGCACACCCCTCCTCCTCAATGAGTTCTGAGTCTGTGGTCAGACTCCAGGGCTCACCTTGCCATGCTGGTCTAGGAGGATTCCAGAAGGGACTGCACGCACTCCCCCCCTCCTGGCCTCCTGCTAACATGGAGGCTAACACAGTCAAGCAGCTATTTTGAGCCTTTGTGCTCATCACCAGCCTGCATGCAAGGACAGAGGGACTGTGCCATTAGTGACTCAGTGAGGAGAAAAGGCTTCACAGGAAAAGCCCTCCCTTCCAGGTCCTTCTGCTGCTCAAATCCATGTCAGACCAATGGCCAAGCCGTGTGTGTGTGTGTGTGTGTGTGTGTGTGTGTGTGTGTGTGTGTGTGTGTGTGATTCAATGTAAATACAACACCAGAGTGTGGGTTTGTTTTTATTAATCAGACCTTTTAAGATTTGTGTTACACCAAAGAGCAGACTTTAGGGATTTTGAACAGTTTGAAGATAATATATGTAATTCTGTTAAAAACCTGTCAACTTCATACCACAGGTTAATCTTTCACTTTGTGCTCAAAAACCTTGGACTATTACGGACAGCGGGATCACCTCCTCAAATCAAGAACAGTGGCTCTTAACCTGTGAGTTGCAATCCCAAGGTCAAACAAAAGACTTTCACAGTGGTCGCCTAAGACCATCAGAAAACACAGATATTCACATTACGACTTGTACCAGTAGCAAAACCAGTTATGAAGTAGCAATGAAAATAATTTTATGGTTGGGGGGACACCACATGAGGAACTGTATTAAAGGGTTACAGCATTAGGAAGGTTGAGAACCACTGGTCTAGAATACCTTTCAGAGAAAAAATGTGGTATTGGGTAAATGTCTCACCTCTACTCCCTGAATGGGAACTTCATGGAATCCACCCATCAGAAAGGAGAAACTGTTCTGTAATCCCGCACGCTAAGTGATAACTTAAAATGCAATCAATTTAAAAATGAATTGAGTATAAACATCTCATTGGGGGCAGGTGAGTTGTACCTTGTAAGGTAATTCATTATGTGTACTCATGAATGAAATTCTTGCTAAGTAGTTAGAGTTTCTTGCTTCCGGTTCAGGAAAACAGATTTGGTTAGTGGTGTGCTGAGGTTTTTGGTTCTCTCACTTGATGTTTGCTGGGTTGATGTCAGGACAACAACAGGAGGCGCCCAGACCCCTCTGATGTGCTCCTAGGTGGCTACTGCCATAGTGTCTGCAAGTGAGGAGGTGCCTGCTGAGCGGACATGGGCATCTGTTGTGGCCCACCATGGCTATTCCTAGTTACAAACCCAGAAGAAAGGCACCCATCTGTTCACCACACATGCTGGAATATTCATAGTGGCACTGCTCATAATAGCCCCAAGCTGGGAACTACTATATCACACTGAGGACGGACCACCCACCACTATGTGTTAGGGATGAGTCTCACGTACAACACTGAAAGATGCCAAGCACCCAAAGGCACAATTCCATTTATGTCCAGCATGAGAGACAGCTAAGTGTGGAGAAGCCAGGAGAGGTTATGCCAGCTGTGAACTATGGAAGGAATATGAAGGGACTCCCCGAGTCCCAGCAAGGATGCTTCTTGACCTGGGTGCTGGTTACGTGTGCATTTAGCGAGCTGTGTGTAGCTAGTTTTATTCCAACTAAGAGAGGACCAAAACATGATGGTGAGAAGCCTCACCCAGCTTGTGGGAGTTCTGGCTGAAATCTCGTCAATAGCCTTTTCACAGGAATTAGGGGTGGGGACAAATCTGTCTCAGGAGGTTGAAATCTTCAAGTTGGGTTCCCAAGGCTCTAGGTTCAGAGGCAGAGCTATAAAACTCAACTGTATTGTATGAATCTTACAACAACCATCTGATTACCTTTCAATGTCACATCTGAAGTGATGTGTGTTTTTCCAAGTTTCTTAATTTCATAACTGTTTTGCCTCCATGCATGCATGTGTACCGTGTATGTGCCTGATGCCTGTGGGGCTAAGAAGAGAGGGTCAGATCCCCTGGAACTGGAGTTACAGTTGTAAGCCGCCACATAGGTACTGGGAACCAACCCTGGGTCCTCTTAAAAAGCAGCAAGTACTTAAGTCTTAGCTGGAGAGTCATTTCTCCAACTCTCAAGGTGACTTTAAAACCTAGCTCTGAAAAAGAGATCTTCAAGCTGGGTATGGCAGGTGCCTATCAGCACTTGGGAGGCTGAGGAAGGAGGATCATGGTCAGAGCTGTACAGAAAATTCCCAAGGAGTGAGTGAAACAGTCTCAAGAACTGTGATCCTGTCCTGCCAGCCTGGGTTGTCTGCAGCAGACATCCCCACACGGGTACCCCTCAGCACACTACAATCACAGAAACCATGACACGAGTTTTAAAGATCCCACTCCTTCACAGGGAAAGCAGCAGCTCCCATGGCTTGGTGCACATGCCCACACTAGCCAGACTGCCTTCTCTTGGCCCATCATGCAGCAGCCACTGGACAGCAAGTGTATTCTCTTAGAACGTTCAATCTTAGGTAGCGGGCTTCAGGAGGAGTGTCCTCCTGTGCTCTGTGGGTTCTCAAATGTATCTTACACTATATATACTCTTGTTCCTTTGTGATGATGGGGATTTTAGTCCAGAAAGGAAAAGTACAAAGGCTGAGGGCCAAACTTGCTGATAGGAGCCACGTGAACGTGGTCCCCATGCTGTGTACCACAGGGGTGCTCCTCGGTGCCAGCTTGGGCCCGGGGTGCCCCACAAAGGTTTGGTTACAGGACTGACCTTGGTATCAGGCCAAACACTTGGGACTCGGGGCCTAGCGAAAGTCAGGCTGTGCAGTCTGTGTCCCTGAAGGTGACAGCAGTCCCCTCCCCTTTCGCTCTCCTTGCTTCCCGGCCACCATGACATGACCAGGCCTCCTCAGCCACCCTTCTGCCATGATGCACCGCTTCACCACAAGACCGAAGCAAAAGGGTCACGTGATCATGGAGTGAAACTACAGTCCAGGTGAACCTTTCTTCCTTTTAAGTGGACTTAAGAATTTTGTCTCAGCAATATAAAACTGGCTGGCACACTCTGCTTATTTAGAAACCCGGCTGGTAAATAACGAAAGAAATGGAGTTATTTAATAAAAGGTGCCTGGGCTTTCTTTCCACGGAGGCCATTAAATGGCCACATCTTTTGCACTAATTGAATACCTCACCAGGTTTCCATCAACACTGTTTGGTGTGCGTGTGCGTGTGCGTGTGCGTGTGTGTGTGTGTGTGTGTGTGTGAGAGAGAGAGAGAGAGAGAGAGAGAGAGAGAGAGAGAGAGAGAGAGCGCGAGAGCGCGAGCGCATCCTGGGAAATTGAAGCAGGTTGCTTGACCCTCCTTGGATGAGATGCAGAAGGGTGGGTGAGCAATCTCCAGACTGAGAACTAAGGGTAGTGCAATGTCAGAATCACAATCATAGGAATAGGACACAAACACCTTTTCACGTAATATATTAGGTAAACAAACGGCAACCGGCAAAATAAATACAAATCTCTTTTGAATTAGGTATGGTGTCTTTTTATTTCCAAAGAAAGATACCAAGAAGCAGAAGAATGAAGCCGTTAAAATCAGCAAAGCTGCAAAGTAGGAGAGAAAGCTGAAAGGGGGACAGGTCTAACTGGACGACAAAAACCTCTGAGTGCAAACCCCAGGGTCCAAGGCTGCAAGCTTAAGTCACAACATGTCCAACTCTGGCAGCCTGCTGACCCGTCAGCAGCAGGGCTCAGGCCTCTCTGCTGAGTCCTAGCTTTGCACATTCTGGACAAGTCATGCACATACATGTTACACGTCAGGGTTACATGAAACTGCATGCAATTCACACATAACATTATTGGAAGGCACTGTAATGTGTAGCAGAAACTGCTACTTTCTGGCAAGTCTTCCTAGGGTGGATCCAAAGCGGTCCTCTATATTAAATCATTGGAAACTTTGGTGCCAAACTCAGGCGCTACCCGATCCCACTAAGCCAACCTTCTTGCCTTCTCACTCTCTTTTACTTCCCTTTCTTAAACCACGTGCCAAGCTTGGATGATGGTTTTTCCTGACGATGACATCGTGTTTCATACAGACTTTCAAACCATTTCATCAGTCAAACAACATTTTACAGTAAGTTATAAAATTTACAGTAAGCGGTGGCCAGTTTCACTTCTCCTGAATGTTAGCAAGGCTGATAATCCACAAGACTGACTGAAATAAGATCCACAGGATTCCAGTTAGCAAATGATTTAGAATTAAAACTCTTCCGCTGAGGTGTCTACTTAGCTCCTAAAGTCTGACTTAAGTGATGCTGCCTCCACACTTGACTTTAGATTATAAAAGTCCCCAGTTCACAGGCTGCAAATCCTTTAGCAAGAATAACACTGGGCATCTTTTAAGGACACATGTGCATATTTCTAACAGTTGCTGCAGCAAAGCAAGATGATATGGGACTAAAAGTCCAGTGTGTTCTAAAGAGAGGTCACAGGCTCTGACTATCCACCTCTTCTGAGACTGCCCCTGAAAACCTCATCCATTGTGCTATTCTAGTGTGCGTTTTTTGGTTTATCAACTTGAGGTCTAAGAAGGAAAATGAATGTAAGGATCTAAATCTGGTTCTGTAGCCAGAAAGAGCCACACTGACTCCCTAATTCCTACAGAAGAAGAATCAATGCTAGAAACTATTTCCACGCTACACATGGGCCTACTCACTGACTCCCAGAGGCTCACCAGGGAGCACAAAAGGAGCAGCTGGCTTGCATCAGGCAGAGGATCTGGACCTTCGCTCATGGGTCAGGCCCTGGGTTTCTAGCGGGAATCTCCCGGCAACTGTCTGAAGTTCTGTTCTGGGTAAAGCAGATGCAGTAGCCTTTTATCTGCTAATGGGGGTCACTAGAGATTCAGTGGGTGCCTACAATTATAGACCACAGAAAGGCTCCCTCAAAAGTACCTGCCCTTATTATAAACATGTATTATAGAGATATTTTCTACTAACTACAGATGTCTCGGAGACAGACTTTAAGAAAACTCTATCCTAGTTTGCTCACATTCATGAGAGTAACTCGATCCTCCCCAACAAATACACACATTATAGAAAGCAAGTCTTGTCAATGAGAAATGAATGCCAACACATTACCAAGAGTCAAAGTACCCCAGGAGGACAAGATGCCCACACATGTCTTCAGTCACCTATCTTAAAAAGCAAGCGGCAGTGTCAAGGGGGCACTTTGCTTTTAATTGTTGTAAAGCCTGAGTCAAAAACAAGGAGCTAGGGAGGAATGGACTTGATCTACTAAAAAGAGTAGACAGAGAGGGACGTGTAGTGCCGTCCCTTGTTCAAGCTGGCAGTGACAGAGTGAGTGCACTGTGACAGCTACCTCCCAGGACACAGGCATTCACAAACACCGTGGAGGTGCGTGTGCTCCAGGAGAAGAGGGCTGGGCTGCTGCCCTCACCGGCTCGGCAGTCAGCTAGCTGAGACCCAGCTCACAAAGCACGGCAAGAGCACACAGGGCTTGCTTCCCGCCACTGATGGCGCGCTGGAGCACAGGTCTGAACACGACCCCAAAACATCAGCAAAGAACACTGGTCTTTCTGATGGCACACACCTCTACGGAAGCCACCAAGGTGTCCCCAGTGTTTCAGTTTATGAAAGCACACAAATGATGCACAGTGGACAATCACCAATGCTTAACAGAACACTTCTGACCTCAAAACGGCCATCTGCTGATACTTCCTTATTCATAAATAGGATATCAGGTTTTTTTTACTGAACATAATCTAGTGTTTTTAAACATTCAAAGGCTGCTCTTTAAGACCAGAGAGCAGAGGGCTGGAGAGGAGATGGCTCAGCAGTTAACAGCACTATTTTTTTTTTCTAGAAGCCTCAGGTTTGATTCCCAGCATCGAAAGGGTAGTTCACAACTGTCTATAACTCCAATCCCAGGAGATCTGATGCCCTCTTTTGGCCTGCAAAGGCACCAGCCACATATGTGGTGCTCAGATGTACATGTACGCAAAACATCTGTAAGCATAAAAACATTCTGTTTCCTGGATCAACTAACTAACCAACAACCACAACTATGGAGGGTGAATGAAGAAACTCAACTAAATTTCAGAGGTAGAAGGGACCTTACAGACAAGCAATCTCGCACACAGGGGCCCAACTCAGTGCCTGCCTCAGGGTTCATGGTTACAGCAAAGCAGGAACATGGAAACAGAGTAGTAGTGCATATCACATGGGGACCGTATGTACCCCAATTAATTGTCAGCAAGTGGAATGAGGTGTTTAGGATAAGTAAACAAACTCCTGAAACTGCCCAACCCCCACCACAGCGGTAATTAGAAACTGTATCTAGATTTTTAACATGGTTTTCTTCTTCTAAATATTCATACCTTCCCAATTTCCTTTCTCTAAGATAGTTTTCCTAGACACTGTGCAAAGCTGGTAGCAAGCACCATCTTGGTCTCTGAAGGGCTAAGCCAGCTCAGTTCTGATTTCTCCCGATACAAAATGCTTTGGTATCAGGTAGGGCTCGTGACTATAAAGTTGTAAGAGAATTCCTCAGGACAGACAGACCTCAGACTTGAGGGTGAAAATGTTTGGGGGAAATCCCACAAGTTAAAATATCAAATGCCAAAACATGCCTGCATCCAGGTTCAACCTGGCAGTGGGACGACAATCTTATGCTGGTATGTCTCACCTAGAACAAGTTGAAAATAAAAAAAATAAATTAAGCACAAAACACCATGTGAAAGCACTTTAAAAGTTATGTGGATAGAACTGACTAGAGAACATTGAATTTCAGATGCTTTTAGGTACCAAGCTTTAAAAAGGTTTCTGAGTCACATTTACTTCATGATTACAATAGACTATATTTTGATTTTTTTTTTTCAGTGCTAGGGATCAACCCAGAGCCTCATACATACTATGTAATCCTACACACACTTGCATCTCAGTGCTAGAAAATACGCATGCTTCTTCTGTGTGGGGTACCATTTTCCTTGTGCCGCCTGACTGACCTCCTGTGTGTATGTTCTAACCCGACCTAGAAGAACCACGACTAACATCGTATCAACTGGCAACATCACTCACTGTTTGACTTAGAGATTTTGTTTTTGAAAGGAGTCTATTATCTACTGCTAAAGAGATCTTCCTGGAGTCAAAAGGAGACAGTTAAACCAGATCTACAGAACAATAAGCGGAGACTGTCACTCACAAATAGCTCTCTAACGAAGCACATGAAACTTCTAATTTTCATTAAAACAGAAAGCCCTATTATCTTGCAGCTTAATTTATGTTTAGAGAAGGCTGAATTTAGTGATGAGCTCGGTGGGACACTTGAGTTTCCTACTGCCAGTCAGTGCTCTGCCTTCTCTCAGCCCTTACCTAGCTCCCTGATCAAGGTCTTCCGTTATCCAGGAATCCTAAGGTCCTACACCAGAAGCTTCTAAGGCTGTGTGTTACTGGAGTACCTGGTAAGCTTCAAACTAGGGTACAGTGACAGATCTCCTGTCTAGACACTTAACTGTGTATGTTAATGAGCATCTATAACTGAAGGGAAAAGCTATTTATTTCCCTTACCCCTGATCCTCACATGTATCATATCTTCAGATTTCAATGGATATGATCAATAACTGTAGCAAATTCTTTTTAACATCTTAAGTCAGCATGACCAGGTCACTTTTTACCCTTTCAGTGACTATTGCTTTAAGAATTAACATAGCTCATACTTCAACAGTTTTCAAATTCACATTTTTACTAAAAAGCTCAATTTTCCTTGTCTGAGTTGACTAGTCATTAGTATTCTACTGATGGAAGGTACCTGCTACTCCGTAAATTTACTGTACCATTTTACTTTCTTTTCTAATCAACTATTCAACCTTAAGAGTTTAAAAATTTGAATGTTTCATTTTTCCAACATTAAACTACCAAGGACAAAGGGGGTGGGGCTAGGAAGCTAAGCTAAACTGGAAAAGTGCCTCCCTAGCCAACACAAGGGCCAGAGTTAGATCCTGGAACCCATGTTAAAATGCTGGGTGTGGCGGTACCAATTAGTAAGGCCAGCACCAGGAGGCAGAGACAGGAGGGTCCCTGTGGCTCACGGACAGCTGGTCTAGCTCAATTTGTGAGCTCTAGGTCAATGAGGGACCCTGTCTCAAAGGAAGTGAGTGGTGAGGTTCAACTCCGGTCTCTACATGCATACGTGCATGTTCACCAACACCAAAGAACCCTGGTACTTCAAAAAATCATCAAGGGAAACACAAGAGAACAAGATTTAGTTCACAGCCCATTTTGGTATTCGGAATAGAGAAAGCCTGTATCACAGAGAAAGCCCCCCACCCCCAAGAATAACTGGCATAAAAATAGATGGCTTTTCTTGAGAGATTGCTGATTTTAGCTTCTTAGTCAAATAGGTGTTTACTCAACAAAAACAATTCCTGTGAATACATGTTCTCCATGATCTTCATATAAAGTACTGACCAGAGTACCTGTTTAGTCATACTCCTTAAAATACAGCAAGTTTTGACTTCAAAAGAAGCACTGAACTTATAAACAGTAAATGGCTCTCATCTAAATGTCAGAGGTATCCAGTCAACTCTTAGGATCCTTTTATATTTCTCAGTGCTCTGGGGAGATGATCAAATACCAATTCTATTCAAAACAAAAATGGCACTACCAGGAACAGGTTGGAGTTTGGAAGTGAGAAATGAGAATGTCCTTAGGAAAGTGGGTTTTCTTACAGCCTGATAAAGGGACAGGTACCCCCTTTACACTCTGCCTTCCGTGACATCATTTCCATGCTACGACCCATAGGACTTTATGGATTTCTTTTAGACAAAGTCTCTCTATGCAGCCCAGCCTGACCTTGAACTCACAATCCTCCTGTTTCTGTCTCCAGAATGCTGCATTGGAGACCATGGTAAAGGCTTAAACAATTCTCATGGCCACACGAACTACAGACCCTGCAGCTCATTTTCATAGGCCCTGCGCCTACTAAAACCACAAGCTCTTCATAGCAGCACTGAAAAGATGGATAAAACTTAGGAGACAGTAATTTTAGCCAGGCAAACTGAAAAGCTTAGCATCTGTTGCTTAATTCATTTTTGAATGAGAAGTGACTAATCTGTGGATAAAGCAGGAATGTGAGTTAGGACACAAAGAAAAATCAGCTGGTGTTTTCACAACGGTGGGCTACATAATGGCTGCAAAATGCAAATTAATGCTAGGAACATGTAGTTCACAAAGATGGAGGACAGCTTGGGATAGAGGCTGGGGTCTGGGAAAAGGACAAAAAATATACAAGATTATTGTACTTCTAATGAAGAAATTACAGTTTGAAAATGGAACTCAGAACTGATACTTTATAATAGATAAAAATGCTGAGGCTGAGATACTCAGAGCCAATTTAAAGAGATCAGCATAATGTAGAAAAACACTATAGATGGTACAGACTACTACATTTAAAGTGAATGACTTGGCAATATCCTTTAATCTGCAAATTATATAGACAAAAATGAACTGTGCAAGAGGTGAAATATATGATCATGCTATAGAACAAAAATGGAGTAAAACATTTTTTTACCACCTTGACTATAAAAGACACTGTATCAAGGTATGCTGAGAAAATGTAAGATATAAGGAACACACAGCACTCACTTCAAAAGTAAAAGGCAGATAGATCATTACATATTCCCTTTGTGTTATGTACTATTCCTGACCTGGATGAAATCTTAAAGAACAGTGACATGATGTGTAAACTGTAAACAGTGAAGCTTTGGGCTTCACGAGGTGCGAATTTTACACCCAGTATCATCACTTGGTTTGGAATTAACATATTATTTCAGAAGATCATCTAAGTGTCACAAACAAGAAACATGTATATACTGAAATTTTATTTCAATCACACAAATGAAGTTAGCGTGTAAGAAATTTAAATGAAACAGTTATGGTAAAAACAGCAGAGAACTGAAAAACCTAAACAGGAAATACACCTGCAGCATGAGGAGTCAACATTCTTTAGTTCTGATTGACACGTTATGCTTGTAAGTTGTGAACAAACTCTGAGATCATGACGACTATTCTTTAGAGATTTCAGCACCAGCACTAAGGTTTGTACATTCAGGTTGTTTGCTATTGACGTGCTAGCCATTTACAGGGTGTGTTGTAGAGCTGTCGCAGGTCGGATCACAGTGTTGAGGAGAGCAGTGCCTTCCTGTAGTTAGAAAGGACCCCTAAACTGTACTCAGCTGAAGACATTCAACACACAAAAGCAAAACCCACCATCATACTACGGTTCCAAGGAACAGTTCTGGGAAAATAACCTAAGCTTCGGTTTCCCATTTTAATCACTGAAATCTCTAACAATGACAAGACTGTCATGTCTGACAGTGGACATACAGAATAGTCCAATCACACTTTAGGAAGGGACACATTAGCCATGTGGGATAATGCAGTATTATGGAGGATATAGCATGAGTCAACACTGGTTCTTTTTTTTTTTTTTTTTATCATTTTACACAGACATTGTGTTAAATATTAGACCAAGGCACAAAACGTTTAGTGCATAAACCAGTTTCTTTTAGGACTTAGCATCTGACTTTAGTATTCTGTCTCACTTTGGACCACTGATACCCAGTACTCTACCTATTACAGACTATTTAACTTCAGCAACAAAATCAAAAGTGATGTTTGATCAGATCTGTAAGGGATGCACACATTTACATTATCAAAGGAGCGCATAATCAGAAGACCAACAGTAAAATGCAATGACTATTTCTTTGAGAGAACAACTGATGAGCTCACTGCATCTTTACTGCCTTCACCATTACTGCATGACAATGGAGAGCAGGCAGAAGAAGAGCTGTGTATTTGAACTAGGGTAGCTCATCCCTCACAGTTTAATCTAAAAATGAAGTTTCTACAGAAACAAACTCTTAACAAGGAAAAAAAAATCCTCATTCAACTTCTCGGTAGTGTGATGACTGCAAATTGTAGCGTTTAGAAAACTACGCTGTCATCAAGCTTTGTTTTAAAACTGAGACATGAAATCTAGAAAGCAAAAGAAAGTGGATTATTTCCCCCATTTTTTTTTTTTTTAACGTTTTGATAACCAAAGCAAGTATGGCACATGAATAACTCAAGCATAAATCATGATGGAGAGCCTGGAGAATTTTTGATTTCCTAGATTTTCCCAAAAGCTAACATTACAACAAATAGAATTTCTCCCTTATTTTAATCTTGCCAATTATAACAAAAAGGGGTGGAACACACCCAACACACACACACACACACACACACACACACACACACACACACACACACACACACACACACACACACACCTCTCTCTCTGGGTCTAAGTATCACTTCAGTTTTATGAAAAGAAAACTGCAGAACTCCCCACTGGTTTCCCTTTATCTGGTGACTTCTGTGACCCCAACTGCTGCCATCATTGATATTTCTTGCATTTCAGCACAACCAAGGTCAAGAGCAGCATCCACTCAGGAGCATGCACCCAGACACCCGCAGCACTGCAGGGTCTGGTGACAGCAACTGCCAAGTTCAGTGATCAAACTCTGGAGGTCCACAGTGAGGTGTAATTCATGTGAAGCTCAGAATCATGCTTCAGACCATGGGAATTGCTGGTTAAAATACAAATAGCTGAAGACATGATGTAAAAGATTAAGTACTTGGTTTTGTTAACATGTTTATCGACTAAAGTCACAAAATATTTCTCATAATTCATGCAGATAATTGAGGAAAAAAAAGATAGTGCAGAATTAACTTCAAATAAAAAATTATTCCTCCCCTTCCTCCCACTTCCCTATATTCTACAAAATATTTTCCCCTGGGACTAGGCCTTGAAAAGGCCACTACATATTAGTGTGACATGCATTACTGTCTGTAATTAAAAAAGCTAACTTTGTGGTGATTGTAATTACATTATAAAAATGTCCGCATGCATAAGTCTAAAAAAGGTTGAAAACCTACAGGAAATCTATAATAGAATGTTTTACATTTGACCACTGTTTGTATATAGAAGTCATAGATTTGGTAAAGCATTGTAACAATTTAGGAAGGCATCTAAATATTTAAATTCTGGACGGATTTTGTTTTAAACTACAAAATTGCATGAAGGCTAACCCGAGAGACTTCCTATCATTCTAAATTCCTCAAGTGGGACTAAACATTTTAGGACCTTTCTTATAAATACCACCCTTTGAAAGCACATACAATTCCATTTGTTCCATATTTTATGATCTTAACTATTCACGGAATATCAAATATGATAGGAAGACAAACCTGAGAGAAACGTTTACAATGCAACAGCAGAACTTGCTAAATTAAATTCTTCATCAGCGCCCCCTGAAAAAAACCTCCTAAGCCTTTATCTTTATTTTAGCAATGGATTGTGGAAAACGTGCAGTTTCATCTAGACATGAAAATATTTCTTGCCTGATGGGTTTAGTACTGCTAGGGAATTCAAACACAAGTCTTCATCCTGCGGTAAAGGTCAGAACAGGAGCACGCCGGGAGGGAGCAGCTGATTGCCAGAGTCGCTATGTCTGGAGGCTTTCAGAGGTTGGCGCTTTTTCCCTCCTGACTGTATCCATTTTCTTCTTACAGCTTAAAAATCGTAGGGGGTTGTTAACAGTTGTTTGTAGGAATTCTTGTTTTTCTCCAGATTCAAGTCCTGTCTCTCTTAGTTCGCTTCTCTATGCAGTATTCGACTTGCTCAGTTCCTGCCTGATTGCTGTAATAGGGAAAAAAGGATTTTCAATGTCAATATTCCAGGAAGAAGATACAGATGAATGATTCCTGAGAAATCCTGAGAAAGGGTTGTGTTCAAACTCAGTCATAAAAAGATACAAAATTTACATCTCCATTGTATACATCTTTTATATCACAAAGATTCCAATCATATGTGATTATATTTACGTACCCCAGACTCAGACTCTGGTTCTGTGGGCTCCAAAACAAGGGGTGTACAGTGGAATGGATGAATCAAGGTGTCTTAGATCTGCCTACTGGTTTCCACCACATACTACACTTGACACTTAGAAATCTTGTTTATCTTCATTTTTACAAATAACCCCCATTCTAAGAGGACAGTACCTCTGCAACAACCCGAGCCAAGGCTAGCCCCTCCGGAAGAGCAGTGTGACGAGAGCCGCGTGCCTGGTACTTACCATCAATAAGCTCTTCCTTCAGCTTCGCTAGTTCTTTTCTCATTTCATCTAAAATGTCCTAAAGAACCAAGAGAAAACACCAGGAAACAAAGCACAGATGAAAGCACAGCAAAGCAGTTTTCTGTTCAGACAAAACTGAAGAGTATCTAGAAATAGAGCTCTTTTGTGTCTGTACATGACCAGAGAACAGTCTCGGGCATTGGTCTACAAGTGCAGGCTGTCACCTGTCTGTCCGCGTGCGTCCCCCTCCCACCTTTCTGAGGCCATCTTTTACTTGCCTGGAACTCACCAAGTAGGACAGGCTGGCTGGCCAGTGAGCCGAGGGCACTGCACACCAACGTGCCCGGCTTATTCATGTGTGCCCAGGGGTCAGACTCAAATCCCCATCCGTGTGCTTGCTCCCAAGGGAGCACTTCTCTCCCCAGGGTCCCTCCACCCCATGGCTTCTGATTCCACCACAGTTTCAATTCTATTTCCTAGAAGGCTAGCCTTAGAAAATTCTGTTTCAATATTTCTTCCTTACCCATCTTTGCTTCTTCTGACTAATAAGATATACAGTGGCCAGTTCTGTCATTCAGAGAAGTATCACTCAGACAGCTGTGAGACCCAATCCTCTGCCAGCCATCTAAGAGGTGATGTATTGATGAGGAAGATGGCACCGGACAACCATCTCCTGGCAGATCTGTCACCACATCTGAAGTATGGCAATTTCTTAGGAATCACCACAGCCTGCCAAGTCCTACTTCAAGTACCTAACAGAGCAGGCAGCAGCCACACAGCTGCTGAGCTCTTGAAGTTAGTCTGGAATGAGACGGACTCTAAGTGTAAAGCATCTGCCAGATTTCAGACTTCGTATTAAGAAAACAATGTGGAGGCTGCTCTTGAAGAAGACCCAGGTTTGGTTTCGACTCACACGGCTGCTCACAACCCTCTGTAACTCTAATTCTAGGGGGGGCGATGATGCCCCCCTGACCTCTGAGAGAGGAAAGAATTCATTAAATGAAAAATTTAATGAAATTGTGCTTACACTAAATTCATTTTTAATAAATTAGGGTTAAATAAAATACTTCAATTATTTTTGTTCATTTTAAGCAGACTTTGTTTTTTTTTATTTTCCACATGTGAGTATTTTGCCTGCATGTACATATGTGTACCACATGTGTGCCTGATGCCTGAACAGGCCAAAAGAGGGCATTAGATCCTCTGAAACTGTATGATTTTTAAGAGAACATGTGGGCATTCAGAAGTGGATCCGGGCCTCTGCAATAGCAGCAAATGCTCCTAACTACTGAACCACCCCTCCGGCCTCACCCTGCTCCATTTGTTATGTGGCTGCCATTTCGTGAGTGTGTGTGTGTGTGTGTGTGTGTGTGTGTGTGTGTGTGTGAGTGTGTGTGAGTGTGTGTGTGTGTGATGATATATATATATAGATATATAGATATATATGTGTGTGATGACATCTATATATGTGTGTGATGATATATATGATGCTCTGTGTCTCCATCAAGAATTTACATTAAAAGTTAAAAGAGAATGAAAAAGAGCCACAATTTTCATAGGTGAAAAACAACAGCTATCTTTGGAAGGGATCAATTCCTCTTAAATTATGTGTTATACTGTACACTTCAGGAAAATTTTAAATTATCTCTTAAAGTTCATTAAAGAAAAAGCTTTTCTGGGCAATGGTGGCACACACCTTTAATCCCAGCACTCGGGAGGCAGAGGCAGGCGGATCTCTGTGAGTTTGAGGCCAGCCTGGTCTACAAAGCAAGATCCAGGAACGGCGCAAAGCTACACAGAGAAACCCTGTCTGGAAAAACCAAAAAAACACACAAACAAAAAACAACAACAACAACAAAAAAAAAACAACCCAAAAAGAAATAAAGAAAAAGCTTTTCGTGTACAATGAGGTTGGTGACTATCAACTTGTTGCTTTTTTTTTTTTTTTTTTAAAGATTTATTTATTATGTATACAGAAGAGGGCACCAGATCTCATTACAGATGGTTGTGAGCCACCATGTGGTTGCTGGGAATTGAACTCAGGACCTCTGGAAGAGCAGTCGGTGCTCTTAACCTCTGAGCCATCTCTCCAGCCCGACTATCAACTTGTTAAAATCTTTTATTTTTGCACCAATCTATCTTTATAAATCACTTCAAACTGCTGGAGTCAAAAGCTGGGGATCTGTTTTTGCCAAACTGCTTCTTAGAAATCCTAAGTATGCAAGAGCGTCCATTTCCCATACATTCTTGCCAAAATGAAATTGTTCAGATTTGTTTGGTCAAGTTTTGCCACTGAGGTTACGAGAAAGGTGAAGCCCACTGTTGCGGTAGCGGCAAGCCTTACCCTGACATCTCAGCTTTCATTACCACTGCCACCCCGTGTCCCCTACACTGCTGCTGGAAGTTAACGGGAGCTCACGGAACCAGAATGGAATCAAGATGGCCACGCTAATTTGTCTACAGTAGCTGAAACTGTGTGATCTTTCAGAGTACTCCCAGGATCCATGTAGAACATATGTGCGCAAGGTCCCTTGTTCCCTTTCAAGACAGAAAGATTAGAGGAAGCCACCCCGAGTACCCACCTGCTTCAGTCTGTCATAGTCGAGTCCTTCTGTCTGGACTCCATTGGCACTGGGCTGTGACGAAGGTGTAGATTTGGGTCTGTACAAAAGAAATTTCCAGGACAGATAAATTACATTTACAACATTTAACGAGTTTGCAAGTAACTGTAAATTGCCACCCCAATGCCAGATTTAAATTAACTTCTTAAACCTATTTTGCTAAAAAGTTAATTGTCAAAAGTGTAGGACTGATTAGAACAGGAAGCAGAAAATGTCTTTCACTTTTCTCACTTGAATCGTCTCTTTGAAAAAGAAGGAAAGAATGACAGTATGGTGAAACTCCTTTAAGAGAACAGAAGACAACACCCCTTGGACCAGGTAACACACAGCATGCTGACCATGGACGTGACAAAGTGATCAGTTGAAACTCCCAAGGCCTATATAACGCAGTCAGGTTTGGCTTTTGAAACTTTATATTATGCATTAAATATCAAGCAAATCAAGAAAGGGAAAGCTCTAATATCTAGAATATTTTATTTAACACAAATCAGTTTATAAGCTCTGAGCCTCCGTTTGTAGGAGAAAAATAATTTTTTTTTTAAGCCTAATTTCTTTGTCTATTTGCTTCCCTTTTAAGCATTAGAACAAAACCGCTGGAAGCTATTAGGTTAGAAGCACGCTTTCTCTCCAAAAGCGCTACCTTCCGATAGAGTGCATACATTTACTTTGTTTTCAAAAGGAAGAAAGAAAACGGAAAAATAAAAACTGGGAAGTTCTAAGATAGAAGCTTTCAGTTACAACTGCACTTTCAAAAGTTTAGCTTTCATTAAAAATTAAAACACAGTAAAGTAAGTGTTATGTATGAATTAGGCATATTTGGAATTAGGCATATTTCAAACATAAGTTCCAACACCAAATAAACCAGTCATGGCTCCCTCTCCAATCCCGGAAATAAGAGAAACTCCTCAGAGGGAGCCTGGAGCTTCAGTCACTCGCGTCTTCATTTTCTGGTTTAGAACAGTAACCATTCTACAAGCCGTTAGTGAATCACATATTTCAGTTTTGCAGAGTACCAATGTTAGCAAATTATCTGAATCAAGACCCAACACATGTAACTTGCTATAAAGTTATATTTCATAATTCCTAAGATGAAATACTTCAAACCCAAAGGCATTGCTCATAGAGATGAAATACTTAATTTGCTTTAGTTTCAAAACTGCTTAAAAAGCTTATTATGAAAAAAAAAAGAAAAAGAAACTCAATTTTAACTTATTGGGTATCTGCTTCAACAGTAACTTCCAGAAATTTTGTTTAGTAAGTACTGAGGATTTATAGAAAGCTGCTTCTCCTCTTATGAAGACACATCTTTCTTTGTTGAAGACCCTACTTAATTCTAGAGTCTTAAGATCTAAGACCCACAGCAAAATATCCAGTGTTCTGTGTATAGTAAATATTCTTGAGGGTTGGCACACTGCATTTTATACACCCAGGGTTATTTATCGCTGCTTTCAAGAATTAAATTAATTAATCTGCATTTACCTTTACCATTTAAGACAATTAGTTACTTTTCTCTAAGATATATTATAATGACTATTTTTGAAATTCCAACAATGGGTACAACCTGCTACATAATTGAGAAATATGCTGTATCATATAAACACATCTGCATTTATTAAACAATTTAGAATGTTAATAAACAACTGTGCAAACATGCAACTTTAAAAAAATTTAATTCATGCTAACATGCAATCCATCACCACCACCTCCACCACCACCACCACTACCACCACGAACGAGAATTAACTCAAGGGGGAGAACTTTTCATACTGAAGGAAAGGAGTAATCACCACTTTTTAATTTTTTTTTTATTTTTACTTTAAAGAAACATCCTGACACTAGGTGTGAGAATAAAGTATCTTAGAGGACTTTGTTGTTAGGCACTGTTTTTCTCTATATTCTAGCAGATTTTCCTAATAAATGTTTTGTTAAGAACAATTTGCCTTCCTCAAAGAAACAAAAAGACTGGACTGTAAAAATTGACTGGTTGATAAATAAACCTGCCAAATTTTGATTACCAGTGGTATAAAAGTAACTTTAGCAAATAAGAATTTGATCAGAGTCCAATTACAGAACTCCAGAGTCCAATTACAGAACTCCTTACTGACAGATATCCTCCCTATGTATTACTTAATTCATGTGTTCAGTAGACCTGAAGACCATTTTAAAATATAGACGTATAACATTAATGTAATTTTTTCTTTTGAGATAGGGTCTCTCTATGTAGCCCTGGATGTCCTGGAACTCTCTGTCAGTGGCTCTTAATCTTCCTAATACTGCAACCCTTCAATACAGTTCCCTCATGTTTTGGTGACCCCCCAACCATAAAATTATTTTCATTATGGCTAGGTGTGATGGCACACGCCTTTAATCCTAGCACCAGGGAGGCAGAGGCACTCGGATCTCTGTGAGTTTGAGGCCAGCCTGTTCTCCATAATGAATTCTCGGACAGTCAGAGCTACATAGTGAGATCTTGTCTCAAAAAATAAATAAAATAAAATAAATAAAAATTTATTGCTTATTCATGACTGTAATTTGGCTACTGTTATGAATCGTAATGTAAATGTCTAATGTGCAGGGTATCTGATATGTGACCCCTGTAATAGGGGTCATTTTGCCCCCAGAGGGGTAGTGAGCCACAGGTTGAGAAACATTGCTCTGTAGATCAGGCGGGCCTCAAACAGAGATCCTCCTCTCTTAGCCTCCAGAGTGTGCTTGGCATATATTAAAGTATGTCCTCCCCGCCCCCTTTTCTTCTCTCTCTCTCTTTCTTTCATTTCTTTTCTTTCTTTCTTTCTTTTTTTTTTTTTTTTTGATATAGGGTTTCTCTGTCTTGGAACTCACTCTGTAGACCAGGCTGGCCCCAAATCCTGAGATCCACCTGTCTCTGACTCCCAAGTACTGGGATTAAAGGCATGTACTACCATACCCAGCTATTAATGTATTTCTAATAAAATGCACATATTTCAGTTGCTTATGCATTCGCTCATTTATCTGAAACAAGGTCTCATTACATAGTCCAGGATACCCTTAATTTATATTTCTGCCTCAGTATCCCAAGTGCCAAGATTACAGGCATATAATACCATGCCCCTCTCTATATCTGTTGCTTTTAAATTATAGGTTTTTATTACAACTGATAACAAAACATGAGGGCTTATTAGATGTTTAAGTATGTGTTTTTTCCTTAACTTTAGGAAACTGTTACCTAGACAACTGCCTATAAAATGACTATACTGCAATATTTAACTTCCTATTCTATCAAATTAATTCTACAAACTGCTGAAAAGCATCTACAGACTTTTAATTGTTGTCTTTTTTCAATTAAGAAAGAAGCAGATCCTGCCCCTCCCTTTGGAAGGTGGTGGAGGGCAGTGCTGGAGACGCTGAACCCTTATGCGTGCTGAGGACATGACCACTGAGCCCTACTCCCAGACCCGTGTCTTTAATATTCTGAGGTTTGGGTTTTTTTTTCCACTAAAAAAAAAAAAAAAAAAAAATCTTAGGGATCATCTAGAAACAATGTGCTCAAGATGCTAGGTACCAAATTGTTACAGACACCCCCTTTCCTACATCGAAGGAGCAGCAGAGGGTCTTTGATTCCATTCTTTAAAATCCTTGTCATATAATCATGAAGAAAGTGGCCTTCAAAGGGAAATGCTTAAGCCGCCAACACCATAAGATGATCTGACTTCTATCATTTGTGTTCATCTGAATTCAACTATCAAGCAGTAGCAGGGTTCTATATTAAATGTTCAAACTACAGTTAAAATAAGAAACATCCTCCTAATGTCTCCCTTGTGGTGATTACCAATCCAGGTAGAAAAAGCTCAGCCCTACCCTGGACATGTTATTGAAAAGTCTGAAATCACAAAGTCACAGCAGGATGATACCTGTGTAATGAATCATAGGACCTGTTGTCAAAAACAATCTGATTTTTCCTTGGAGAATCCCGTCTATGAAGGGGAAAAACCATTTAAAGGGTATACAATAGAACTTTAAAAGATAATTCCCACGACGCTACTGATTTATAGGCTTTTAGTTACAGCAAGCAAAACAAAAATAAAAGGTGTTAATTATCCTTAAAATATCAATTTTACTACATTTTAAATTTTGGTGCTAATTTACATGACACAATGGCTACTCTTGTAGGCTGCAGCTACCTACTTACCAAGGATCAAAACACAAGCAAAGACATCCCTATTCAGTAAATATCAAAGCAACAGACTGAAAAATATCCGTAGCTTGATGTATACAAAACTAACTATTCCCAGGCATGTAAAGAACATTTCCTCCCATCATGAATATAAAGTCAGTAGATTTTTAATGAAAACCATAGGAACATTCCAATATTAGATATCATTCATCTCAACGTATTTTTACCACAACACTCTTACCTACAGTTAACTCAGAAATAAGTCAGTCCTGTTTGTTTATGGACACTATCTTTCTTTGTTTTTGGAGACAGGATTTCAGTAGACCAGGCTGACCTCAAATTTAGTAAGTAGATGAATATAACCTTGAACTTTCTTCTGTCTCACCCCCAACCCCTACACCTCAGTGGATTTTAAGTGTATGCTACCATGTCCAGTTAGTTCATGCAGTGCTGACACTGAACTCAGGCCTCTGAGCATATTAGGTGTGCATTCTGACAACTGAGCCACAACCCGAGAGACAAAGAGAGTGTGGTGTGTGTGTGTGTGTGTGTGTGTGTGTGTGTGTGTGTGTGTGGTGTGTGTGCATTCTGACAACTGAGCCACACCCCGAGAGACAGAGAGTGTGTGGTGTGTGTGTGTGTGTGTTGGGGGGGTGTAGGCCAGAGGTTGATGACAGGTGTTTTTCTCAACTGCTCTCTCCATTTTATTTTTTGGAAACAGGGGCTCTTGACTGGTCAGCAAGCCTATCTTTTCTAATTTGACTATGATTAAAAATGTTGGTTTTAATATTTCTGGATATTTATTACTTTTTGATTGATTTGATTTTTTAAGACAGGGTCTCACTATGTAGTCTTACCTGGCCTGGAACTTACTATGTAGTCTAGTTTGGCCTCAAACTCAGAGATCTGCTTGCCTCTGTCTCATGGATGTTGGGATTAAAAAGCGTGCACTACCACACCTAAATTATTTATTTTCTGAATTACATGCAAATGGGTGTTTTGTTTACACCTATGTCTACATGTGCATGCAGTGCCTTCACAGGCCAGAAAACAGCATTGGAACCCCAGGAAATGGAGTTACGGACAGTTGTTGGCTACCATGTGGGTGGCTAGGACTTGAACCTGGGTCTACTAGAGCAACCACTGGGCTACCTCTCCAGCCCACAATTACAGGTTTCAACTGAGATACAACAAATATGTACCTTTTTTTTTTTTTGCTCTCTTACATTCTTTGTAATCCTTAGCTGAATTTCAATATAAAATATAAGAGTTTCTTCTAAAATTATATTTTAAAAACTATGTAGAGACTAATCGGAGAATTATTGGTCAAAGCTCTATCAGATTTTCATTACTGTTCCATGTTTAATTGTTCTGGGGCAGTAATTCTATTTTGGTTATGTTGGAGATGCCCTAGGTTCTTTGGGAGGCTGTCAAAAATATTTAGGTTAAAACACCATTTACTTGCAAGTTTCTTTCAAACTATTAAGAGAAAAAAATTATGGATGCAAAGACATAAGACATGTAAGTCTGTTAAATTTGGGTGATAGTTGCATTTTAATATTTGCTGCACTACTGTTTTCTTTTAATTTGAATAAAAAAACAAGTTAAAAGGGATAAAAATATCCTAAAATATCGAAAAATCTGATTAACAAATGTGTCAGCAGAATTTATCAGATAATCAGGAGTAGCAAAAATATGAATCCAGTAGTTGTTCAATATATGGCTCATAGGTGCTTTTATGTTTTCCTTTGTACAACTAAAAACTTTCTATGACGACATGTATTAACTTCTCTTTAGACACATCTATAATATAAAACAGAACAAATCCGTACCTGGAGATGACAGGCGACTTACTGCCATTCATTGTGTTTGTTCTTTCCCAGGGTTTTCTGGTCGGTTCTTCACAAACGAGAAATAAGTGTTATTAAGCAAACACACCTCAGATCCTTCCAGAACCATTGCAAAACAAGGCACGAAAGAACTACCATTCTATGCACACAGTGGTAATACATATACAAAATTTAAATTCTGAACAGCGAGGACTCTAAATTGTATGATTTTAAAACTTAAAACAGAAATTCAGGAGGTAGAGGCAGGAAGAGCTCTGAGTTTGAGGCTATCCTGGTCTTCAGTGAGTTCCAAGCAGCCAAGACTACATAATGAGACCCTGTCTAAAAAAAAAAAAAAAAAAAAAAAAGCAAAGCAAAACAAAACAAAACAAAAAAAGAAAAGTGAGAAGAAATGAGTAAGCGTCCTTAAAACCCCTTACATTATAAAATCTAAATAACCCAAATGAGAGTGGTGATAAAGATGATGCAGAGAGGATGCCTTTAGCGATCAGCACAGTTTACACTAGACTCCAACGTTTCACATACATTCAAACAGCTCTCGGGAATCAGTCAATTCTAGGGACTTAGGGGACACGGAATGGACACGGGCTGTGAATGTGATTTTTCTAAACTGGCCGATTCACTGATGCTGTGTCACTGACCTGACTGGGTGACTTGATAAAATCAAAAGTGAGACTTTGTCACAGAGGAAAAGCATTTGAGTCACATTCAAATCAAGTTTATCTATGAGTCATGCTCCCACTATATACTTTTATATAAGAAACTTTGTTTCATCTTCTACTGTCTCTCTTCAAGTGGCTTCTGCACATCTTCACTCAGAAGGAAGCTTTATAGTCCCTTCGAACTGTATGCCAACTAAATTTAAACTCCCTTGAAGCCCTGCTTCGGGCTCTGAATTGCTGGTACCAAGGGAAGAACCTTCAACTCATCTCCCTGTACTCCATCATCATTTAATTTTTCCTTAGGTATGGAAACAGCTAAGGCATTCTGTCAATGAACACATGAACGGCAGGTTCCAGAGTTAGTAAGGGAACATCAAAAAACCAGAGGGGGCCAAGATGGAGTAAGAAATACATCAAACACACTAATCCAAGTAATGGAGGATGGAAGAAATACCAGGAAGGGGGCGACACCACTGAGACACTGTTACCACAGAGATGCAGGTAGAACGGTGAAAATAGCTAAAAAATTTTAAGATTCAGTACCAACATCTCCTTAACAGATGAGTGAGGTCCTCTCAATTAGGGAGAAGCCCCTGTTAATCTCTTTTTGTTCATCTGTTTTGTTGCTTGAGACACAGTCTCTCACTGTAGTTCAAGGTAACCTGGGATTATATACAGAGTCCAGGCTGGTCTCTAACTTGTGGCAATCCTCCTGCCTGTTTGCCAAATGCTGGAATTGCAGGTAAGTGTTATCATGCCTGGTTACTGTTACCCTTTTAATCTTTGTTGTTGTTGTTGTTCCCCGCCCCCACCCCCCAGACAAAGTTTCTCTGTGTAACAGTCCTGGCTGTCCTGAACTCTTTCTACACCAGGCTGGCCTCGAAATCAGAGATCTGCCTGCCTCTGCCTCCCGGGTGCTGGGATAAAAGGTACGTGCCATCACTGCTTGGCTACAATGTCAATTTTAAGAATTGAATGAAACAGATGAAAAAGGAGCTCTACACCTTTCTAAATGAAATCCTGATTTCATATATGTGGATTACAAACAACTGAAATTATTATGAAGATAATAATATTACAAGCTCCATTTAGAGAGAAACCAAGGTGAACTGTGGAAAACTAGTTCATGGAGTCACAGTGTTAATGACAGGAGTAAGTCAATGCAACGTCAAAAGGATTTTTTTTGGAGTGGGAAAATGAGCCAAGAGGAAAACCCACTACCGTCACTTTCATACAGCAGCATAATTTCTAACTATACACTAAATACTTTTCTTTATATCCACAGATAAATACAGCTGCCACCTTTTTCTTCCCCCAACAGATGGAAACCATTACAAGGATCCACACTGTGCAGAGAATAAGTGACTGACTTGTGTGGCGCCACGCCCAGCTAATACAGCTGCTCTACACACCTATCTCTCAAGTTCAGGAAAGTCACAGCTGAGAGGGTGAGAAGCTTCTAAGAGCCAGAGGACCAGGCCTGATGCTGATAGGATCCTCCAGACATGACAGGGAAGCTGTATCCAGGACATCTCAGCAACATGGTTACTTGAACAAGACCAGCACAGTGACATCACCAGCTGACATGCCAACACAGACCGGTAATTCCACGTGGCGAGACCCCAAACAAAGAACTACACGTAGTCAATGGCTGCACAGAAAGGGAGAGTTTGTTTCCCTAATTGAAAATGTTTTGAAATATATTATAATGCAGCCTAATATGTACATTTCATTTCTTCTTCTAAGAACTGTGGTGGTATTGTGTTCCCCAACATATTGTGCACCCTAATAAACTTATCTGGGGTCAGAACAGAACAGCCACTAGATATAGAGGTGAGAAAATTGTGGCACACACGCCTTTAATCCTATCACTTGGGAGGCAGAGATCTACCTGGATCTCTGTGAGTTCAAGGCCACACTGGAAACAGCCAGGCATGGTGACTCACACCTTTAATCCCAGGAAGTGATGTCAGAAAGCAGAAAGATATATAAGGCGTGAAGACGAGGAACTAGAAGCTTTTAGCCTGGTTAAGCTTTTAGGCTTTTGAGCAGCAGTTCAGCTGAGATTCATTCTGGATGAGGACTCAGAAGCTTCCAGTCTGAGGAAACAGGATCAGCTGAGAAGTTGGCCAGGTGAGGTATCTGTGGCTTGTTCTGCTTCTCTGATCTTCCAGCATTCACCCCAATACCCAGCTCCAGATTTGTTTTTATTAATAAGAACTTTTAAGGTTCGTGCTACAAAGAACTGTTTAAAATAGTACCCTGTAATGAATAACCTCATGTCTATAACACAAAGAACACACATACACACACACTATATTTGCCAAGGCAGCATGAGCAAAAATGTCGGTTTTAACAGATTTCACAGTATCAGGAAGAAAAGCATTGATTTCTGAGATCACAGAAGGCAGGAAAAAGGTCACTGCCTTCAATTATACATAAAGCACTTTAACGTTTTTGGTGAGCAAGCAGTCACTTGGTCCAAACATGGGAAAAGAGACTTTAATTGGACAGTATTAGCATTTAGGGAGTGTTCTCCTGAACTTACCAGGTGTACTTGTTGAAGAGGCCTTAGAAGTTACAGGCTCCGAATCTTCCTAAATAAATATACAGAAACAGTCACACTAACATCACATCACATCACCAGAGATACTACTCTCTGCAGCTAGGTTTACAAGCTCTCCTCCCATGGTCCTTCTGCCATCTACCTCGTTTTCCTTACATTCTGGCTCACACTGCTTCCTTCTCTCCCTACTGTCTTCACAAAGCTCCTAATATGTGCATTCCATTTCTCTGGTAAGTCCTGAGAACCTGTACTAAGCCATCGCTAGGAACCTGATACGAGACGGATTTGAGGAATGTTACAAAAGGAGGCCAGATGGCCCAGGGAAAACAATGATGGCTGTGTTGAGTGCCAGCACAGAACAGGTGAGAGAAGTTCCCCCAGCTGAAATGTGGAGGAGGACATGGAGGGGAAGGGGCACAGCTAATAAACACAGGGTTCTCAAGGGTGACACATCAACTGTTGTTTTAATATAGTTCTTTACTCTTACATTAGCACAAAGAAATTGAGAAGCTTAACAGATTAGAAAACTCGTAAGAACCGACTCACTCACTTAAAGGTGGGTGTAAGAACAGAAGTAACTTTGTATGTTTGAATTTCAGTACTTCTCCACAACTCTCCATACACAACTCAATTCACTAAGAATGAGATTGTAATTTTATCCGTAACACTCAAGGCATTTTTAATACTTGTCTAGTTAGAAATGAGATAAGCAGACAAGCTCAAGTGAATTAAGTTCAGACTAAGTCATCTTTACATGAGTGTTTCAATAAGGTGGGCTGGAGTCCCGTATCACAAGGTACAGAGGTTTTATGTTCACTTACACTTCTGTCTTCTTTTTGTTCTGTTTCTATGGTTGACCCTTTTTCAGCAATTCTTCTCCTGGAAAGGCAAATTGATGAGAAATTTTTATGTCACCTACCTACCTTTGACTGCCTGCCTGCCTGCCTGTCTGTCTACTCTTGTTCTAAGAACGAAGAGGACAACATCATCAAAGTGTCCTTGACTCTGGACATACCCACTACAGTCATGTGTCTCACCTCCTGGCCAGCAGGGCACTCATCTCCTCCATTAAGCCGCTACCCCCTAGAGGAAGGGGTCCATTCCCACGACCAGCATCTGTTTTGGATGAGGCCAAGTTCACACCCACAGTACTCCCTCCACTTGGGAAAGAGCCATCCTCCACCTTAGTGAGAACACACACATAATAATTTCCTATGTAGATAATGTTTACTAACATATTCAAAACAGAGGAACACATCATTATTGATTTAAAAAAATATTTTTTTTAAATTTGAAGAACCAATAGAGTGAATAACGTTGACTTTATATAAATGGGAATTCTGTTAAAGATCACAGATAATGGGAAAACAGAATTGCCTTTCCATGTGATACACTGAAAAAGACACAATCCTGATGGTATTTCTTTTTACCCTCATCCCAAATATATAATCTGAATCGAATACTAAGGGGGAAATATGATAAACTAAACTCAAAGATAATTTTAAAAAATAACTTTCAGTGATTTTAAAAGGTAATAAAAATTGAGGAACTGTCACAGGTTAAAATAAGAGACATTACAATTAAATTTAACAAATGATTTTGAACTAGAAAAAAATATGCCACAAAAATTATTAGCTATCCCCCTCCAGATTTACACTGAGATAGAAAAATCAGAACATGGTATTTTTGACTTACTCTCAAACCATTTAGAGACTGTGTGTGGCAAACAAGATACACTCAAAGAAAGCGAGACAACAGTGGTGAAATGTTAACAGTAAATCTAGAGACGATGGGGTCTCAGAAACTCTTCACACTAACCACCTTTACACCTGTTCTTAAATTTTACATTAGGTTGGTTTTGAACCAGTAAAGTTAGTGATGGGTTCATATCAGCAGAGCACAGTAATTCCACTGGTGTAGACACTTAGGAACAGTTAGACACACGTTTGGAGGTTCAGTAGCTTGGTGATTTACCCGAGACACTTTCCTAAGTTTGGCTCCCGCAATCGCAGCTGCAAGTCCAGTCAACGGGCGATTGTCTTCTGACAGGGGTCCAGAGGAAATTCCAGATGCAGGGAGGGGCGGGGCGGGAGGGGGCGGAGGAGGGGGAGGAACTTGATTAGGAAGAGGGGGTGGGGGAGGAGGTGGAGGAGGCCCAGTAGATGGCAGTGGAGGTGGTGGAGGTGGCCCAGGGGGGGGAGGAAGAGCTGAGGCATAGGTAGGGCCTGTTGGGAGGGGTGGGGGTGGGGGAGGTGCAGGTGGTCCCAAGACAAGGCCTGAGAGGAAGAAAAGCCAACACAGCCGTCGTCAGCAGCAGAGCTAAATCACTGTTTTACAGGAGCAGATAGACAGAATGACATTCTAAAGTGAGCTGACTCAGACACTGCACACAAGAGATTAATTTATCATAATACTTAAAGTCTAGACTAGTTCTTAACAAAAGAGACAAGAATTGAAAGCCAAAGTGTATACACAGCCATTTAGTGTTTGACCCTTAGTAACAGAACCAAGGAGACCCCTTCCAAGGGATCTGAAAACTAAGGCTTACATTATTTTAGCAAAGTATGCAATGTTCAATGTTACACACACACACACACACACACACACACACACACACACACACACACACACGAGTTAGTACTGCCTAAGATAACAGACCCAAGATAATCCATGTAAAACCTTCCATGCTGAGATAATATACTTAACTATGATGACAAAAAGATGTTTGTTTACAGACAGATGAAAACTGTAGAGAAGTGGGTCTCGGGTTTTAGTTTCTTAGAGGGATTCTAGATGTAAATTTAACACATAGTCTAAGTTGAGAATCACTAAAGAAATAAAATGAACTAATATGGGGCAAAACTCCCCAAGAAATAATTAATAATTTAAGTATAGAGCTGTTTTAGCCCTCAAGGTAGGAATATAAGTATTCAAATCTTGTAAAAAAAAAAAATCAGAGTAAAGAATTTACTTAACATCAAAATACCAAATTAATGAGTATTTACTTAAGACTCAAAAGGGCCAATCTTTGCTTCTGTAAAGACAGAATTGAGTTTGCACACTGGGTAGTCGCTGTCACTTCGGAGGCACACAGAGAAATGAAGGGCTGGAGGTGAACTGTCCCGTCCTGCAGACTGGGTTCTGAGCCACAGCAGGAGGACAGGTAGCCTTGTCAGGCTGCTGGTGCCTCTTGATCAGATGTCAATCACGACATTAAATTACACATGTTCTAATTTGATTCACCTTTTAGAAAAATCTGATAAGACGTCATCAAAGAGTTCGTTTGCATCTAGACTGTAACGCTATTTCTATAAGCATGGATTTATTTTCAGCATCCTCACTACACTGGATATTCCCAAACAACAAAAAGCAGGGCCATCCTGTGTCCCCTTACAGAACTAGGTCATCTTCATGTACATCCTCCACACCTCCTGCTCTATGTCCCTTTCTTGCTGCCTTGCAGCAGGGCTTGTGTGTGGGGAAAACTTTCAAAGACTCTCTGGCGGCCCTTACACCACTACTTGCAATCTGGACCACGGAATGCTCTTGGGGCAAGCACCAAGCCTGCCAACAGCCCAGAGGCTGTCCTACCCTCTCGAAAAGTCGAACACTGAGAGCTCAATACAGAAGCAGCTAAAATGAAATGGGGTCTTAGAGCAAGTGCCCCAGGGCAAACTCTGGGATGATTTATCTGTGACACAGACTCCAACTCTCCAGGAAAGTACTTAGATCTCATATTTACTGCATGGAAGATGAACTGGCCAAGTTTTCCTAATGAAGTTTAAAGATAAATGTATTAGTATAAGGGCCCCTAAATATTAGGTAGCACCTTCTACAATTCTTACTTCAAAAGATCCAAAAACTTAAGTTTAATATGGTATCTCCCATACTAAATTGCTATATACAGTTAAGGCCCCAGGATTTAAAACAAAACAAAACAAAACAAAACAAACACCTTCAATTTTTAAAATTAACAACAAAACCCCACGTAGTACTTTGGTACAGAGATACTCAATGATTAAAAGCATCCGATCCATTCTTCTAGGCAGTCCAAGCTGTCACTACACACTACTCTGAAGTGACTAGTGGTCAGCAGCAGTAGTGAAGGAAGCCTTACCCTGTGGGGTTGGCGTCTCGGCCGGCTGAGAGGCTGCCTGCTGCAAGCCTGGCTCGGAAGCAGAGGAGTCTCCCAGCTCAGGGTTTAGAGGGGTCTCCACAGAGGCAGGGGCAGCTGCAGAGGGAGAAGGGAGAACACTGGGCTTGGATGAGGGAGTTGAGGCAAGAGGGGTGCCTGGAGGAGGAGAAGCCTGTGATCCACAGTGTGAGAGCGAAGAAGCGAGGGGAGGCAGCGGCGGTGGCGGTGGCGGCGGCGGTGGTGGTGGTGGTGGCGGCGGAGGCGGCGGCGCTGCTGGCCCTGAGGTAGGCGGTGGAGACACTGGGTATGTTACAGAGTCCAGCAGCCCATTGGGTGCTGTCGGTGACGGAGGCATTTGGGGCACGGGAGAGGAGACACAGACGGGGAGGACAGGCCTGGGGCCAGTAGCTTTACCAGGAGGGCTGCTAATCATTATCGGAGGAGATGGAGGGAGGGGCGAGAAATTGGAAGTAGACCAGGCACAGGACTTCGCAGCTGGAGGCTGAGAAGAGGGTGTGTTCACAGGAGAAGAAGGTCGAGAGTTTTTGTTCAGAGGACGAGGAACTGTGGCGTAATGGGGAAGAACAGGGTGGAAGGCTGAACCTAGAGATGTTGCAAAACGTGTCGCTGAGTGTCGCAGTGGTGGTGTAGGGGGTGTGGAAGTAGGTGGCAAAGCAGTCACTACAGCGTACTCAGGAGTGGCATCTGACACTGGAGCTGAGATGACTTTAGCATATGATGGAGGAGGTGCCGGAGGAGGCTGGCAACTGGCATACTCAGGAAGTGGAGCGCTACACAGGGAGCTGTCTGAAGATGGAGCTGGACAGAAGGTGGGAAGCAGCACCAAGGACAGGATAAAAAGGAGAGAGAAAAAGGGAGCTAGTGAAGCCACGAAACCAGCAATCAGACAAAATGCATCAACGTCGTCGACTACAGTTAGTACCAGAAAATTAGCCAAATCACGGTCTCCACTTGAGAACACTTAGCGTGTAAACACTCTGAGGCCCGAAGGAGGATGAAATAAGTCCTCTTAAATATGTGGATTAATTCTCTATCTTTCATAAGAAAAGGATAAGAAAGACTTTTCATAAGAAAAGTCTTAACTTTTATTATTTCAATCCACTAAAACAGCATCAAAATTATTACAAACAGCAGAATAAACTGAGTTGTTTCCAACCTGGCAAAATGTCTAGAACACAGGGAAAGGGCACCCAACTCAGTGCTGTGGACATTTCTATCTTCTCAGCTCTAACTCCAGGCAATCAGGCAGTTAAAAACAGTGAATTAACCAACTAGACAATACTGAACACCTACTGGCTTCTGATGTAGCTCAGAAAGATTAAAATTCTTTGATAACCACCCAACCCCTTAAGCTTTACCGTATCATAAACCTCTATGACACTGGATAAATTCCACCAGATTGCTAATTTTCACAATACCAGAAAATGCTTAAATAACTAGTTATTTTTGAGAATATTTTTTATCTGTTTTAATTTTTCCTTCAGAGACCTAACTATAACCAAGCTAACTTCTTGCTGCATGACGCATGATACACACAGTGTGTGATAATTTTAAGCGACTGCACATGGGAAATATCTTCTAAGTTCATTATATAAAAAAAATCTTTGCATAAAAACACATTCACACTTTATAGCTGAATTTTAGGGCAGCAAGAAGAATTAAAATGACAGAATAAAAATTCCCAAGAGCTTTCTTTTGGTTTCTAGGCAATAAAAGAAACACTGAAGCAATAACTGCTGAGTATTTATCCCAACTCCACGCTGCACTGCCGATCCCCACGCACGGCACGTGTGAAACATGGTAATTCCCGATTGCACAGAGCCGCGCCCAGCTCCGAGGCAGGAGACACAAGTCTGCAGGCTCCTTACCAGCATTGGACACTCTGCGCTCCCGCTCCCACTCCACTTGTTCCAGCTGCTCCAGGCGCTCTCGGTCTTGCCTCTCCCGCTCCAGGCGCTCCAGCCTCTCCCGCTCCAGGCGCTCCAAGTGTTCCCTTTCCTGGCGCTGGCGCTCCAGCTGCTCCTGCTCCAGGCGCTCCCTCTCCATCCTCTCTCTCTCTAGCCGTTCTCTCTCCAACCGTTCCCTCTCCATCCTCTCTCTCTCCAGCTCCTTCTGTCGCTGCTGTTCTTGCAGCTGCCTGAAATTAAAAATTGAATACATACAAATAGAACCTGGGCTCACTACTTCCACACAAAAGAGGGCTTCCTTACGGACGGACACCTCGTGCTTTATAGCAATGAAACGAATTCTCGACAGCCACATGGGCTCGATCCAATGGAGAGCAGCAAATAAACCTCCTACGCTAATCAGCAAGTCATTATATTAATCAGATGATGAAATAATTATAAAACGAAGTAATCTCCTTTTCTTAAAAAGGTAACATTTTGCCGGGCGGTGGTGGCACAGGCCTTTAATCCCAGCACTCGGGAGGCAGAGCCAGGCGGATCTCTGTGAGTTCGAGGCCAGCCTGGGCTACAGAGCGAGATCCAGGAGAGGCACCAAAACCACACACAAACCCTATCTGGAAAAAAAAAAAAAATTAACTGCACAAGTTGCAGTTTCAGAGAAAAAACAATGATCATAGCTATAGCTGAATAAAAATTTGCTGAATTGAAAATAAACCCACTTAAGTGAGGAATAAACTATACACCATTGAAATTTCTTAACTATAGTAACTATAGTTAACATTTTGGTATGAACATCTAGACCTTTTGTTTTATAACATTTATAACATTTTATAACATTTATAACATTTATAACATTTATAACATAATTTTCAGCCAAATCAGTGTCATTTCACCCCAACTCTGTAATCTTTTTCTTTGACACAATACATACCGGAAAAATTACCCCAAACCCTTATTCTGACATCTTCAACTGCCATGAGCATATCAACAGCATTGTTTAATTGAGTTTAAGCAGTCTCCAGTGCAGGACATAATTTACCCTGGTGTAGCCAGGACACTGTATATAATAATAAATGAATCTTTAAAGACAATTTTTTCAATAATGTGCACACAATGAAAATATTCAACTAAGGTTTGTATTAAAATTTTAATTAGGAGCTAGGGAAATGGCTCAGTTGTTGAGTACTGGCTGCTCTTTCAGAGGACCTAGTTTTGATTCCCAGCACCTACATGTTGGTTCACAATCATCTGTAACTCCAGTTCTAGAAGATCCAACACCCTCTTCTGGCCATCAGGCAAAACACCCACACACTTGAAAAATAAATTTTTAAAAAAGAAAAGTGACCACTGCTAATTTGAAAAAACGTAGGTTTTTAGGATATTTACATTTTGTGCTTCTGTCTCTTTTCATTCACACACACACACACACCCCTACATACACACATACATATATCAAGCTTACAACAAAACAAACATTAGCTTACCGGAGTCTTAACACGTCCCTACCCATTTCCTGTTTTACCTGATTCTTGTGTCTTATCTTTAGATACCCATTTTCTAATGGCAAAAGCCTTTCACAACCACCATCAACACACACACACACACACACACACACACACACACACACACACACACACAGCCATAAGAAAATAACTTGGCTAAATCAATATTCAGGGTTATACTGACATTATATAATCACTGCCCACAGCTGATCTACATGGTATTCTGACTGCAGTTCATCCCCATTCTAATTGCTGCCCCCCTCCCCCCAAAAAGGGCTGTTAACATCTGTTTCTCTAAGCAACACAATGCTTTTAACACAGAGCAAGTAGATCTTCTTAGTCATCACAGGTAAGCTCGGTATGGATGTGTGAGTCTGGAAGCAGTACTGAATAAAGACATTTATAAAAAGAACATACTGACTTCAGAAGATTGCTCCACCAGTCAAAATAATCTCCAAGGACTGCCAGTCTATTAAAGTTAGGAGTGTCTACACTAAGGAAAAAAGCACAATGCCAGGGAATACTTCCAAGTTTACTGATAGAAAACTCAAGTATACAGACGATACACCTTCAAGAGACTGATGCTTGAAGTAATGAATAGTACTGTTAGCCTGCTCACTGAAAAGATGATGTGTATATGTAATTGAAAAAAGTGTCAAGCACAAATTTTCTGACTTACAAATCCTCAGTGGCATGAATAAATGAATAATTCCTACCTATACTGAATGGCTTACAAATCTGACTATAATGTTTTAACTTACAAAGTGAGACATTCCCAAATCTTTTTAAGAAGTCTCTAAGATTATACAGCTTCCTTTCCTCAGGATCATCACTACTAGCTTGCGTACGGTAATTCATGAAGCCCTTCTTCCTGGAGATCATATACACCTAATTGGTGTCTCCACCATTAGCAGAATGACTTCCAGAGTTTACTAAAGCACAAGCGCCTGAATTCCAGGCCATGGGAAAATCCCAACAGGCTTGTTTTCTTTGAGTATAGATTTTCAATAATTTGAATGTTTCAGAGAAAACAATTACATAACCTTTCTCAGAAATAAATATAAACAAATACTATTGTGGCCATTAAAGTATTTTAAATATATTGAGTAAAAGATATAGTTTTCTTCTATCACCTAAATATTTTTCTCCAAAACAGCAGACCCCAAATGCAAACAAATGCTGAAAGAACTGGCCACAATGAAATATAAATACACACACACACACACACACACACACACACACACACACACACACACACAAACATGCATTTTTATGTTTACTTAAGACACAGTCTTGTGAAGCATGTAAAATATAAATAAAATAAAACGTCAAGACACATTTTATTCATCTTCACCTTGAATGGTGGTTTGGTAAATATAGATTTCAATTGATGATAGGGTCTCACTATGTAGCCCCAGCTGGCTTAGAACTCACACTGACCCACCAGCTTCTGTCTCCCAAGTGCTGGGATTAAAGGTATGTACTACTACACCTGGTGTAGATACATATTTTTTAATGTACAATGTGGGTATTTAATCTATTAGTTTAAAAAACAAAGCAAAAAAAGCGGGGGGGGGGGGGGGGGGGGATGCCTTTAATCCCAGCACTCGGGAGGATTTCTGTGAGTTCAAGGTCAGCCTGGTCTACAGAGTGAGTTCCAGGACAGGCTCCAAAGCTACAGAGAGAAACCCTGTCTCGAAAAAAACAAACAAAAAAACGAAATAAATAAAATAAAAATACAGTTGAGTTTTAACGCCACAAAGCTCCAAAGCTCCTGAGACAAGAGTCAATACTTACAACAAAATCTGATCAGCTCTTGGTCCATCCTGCCTCTGAAGGATAATGGGAGTGCTGTACACTTTCATTACTCCAGTTCCTCAGTTCTGTGCTGGGATTATTATCCCTCCCCCTTTTATAACTTTCAGATAGTAGTGATGATCTGAAAGCTATTTATAGATATTAACTAAATTATTCTCTATGTTGAGACAAGCACAGGACTGACTCATGTTTCTTAGAATATATTTTTCCATCACAGCCAAGGGAGCCAAATATTAATAATGCGTAGGAACCAGAAACTGACTTAATGAATGATAGACACATGAGTAGAAACCTATATTATGGTATAACAAAGGTATTAGGTCAACAAGTTTTAATATTTAAAATAAACATTTATTTTACCAACTAACTTCATACTGATTAAAAAAAATAAACCTATAAAAGCAATGTCTAGTGTAAAACTCAAACAGCATTACAATGCATCTTACCAATACTCATTATTTCTGGTTTCTTTCCATAGAAGTAATTAAGTTTTCAATATTCTTGCATTTACTTCATGTTTCTAAACACAGCAATTTATTTAGAAACACTTCTTCGACTAGAGAGATGGCTCAGTCATTAAAGGCTAGGCTCACAATCAAAAATATAAGAAATATTCCTTCTTGATTTTCCTTGCTCATCCATCATACTTATTTCCCAAGGAAATTTTCTAATATTTTCCTAAGCTTTTTCCCACCTCTATAGCACCGCATCAACCCTATGTATCCTTTATCACTTCAAGCTCTCAATCAGAACTGTAATCCAACTGCTTTATATGGTTCAACATGTCAAATGCTCAGGTTTCTTATTCATTGTATTCTCCTTCCCTTCAGACAAATGCATCAAGAGGCCACAGGCTTCCTGATTCCAAGCAGGGAGGCTATTTCCAGGCTATGAATTACTCTTTCAAGTTCAATCCCTCTTCTCATAGATTCCAACAATGTTACACAATTCTTGATTTCTTCCCTCTTTTTAACAGACTACAACATTCAGTAGCTTCTCATGAAGCTGTGTAGAAAATAAAACTATTTTTTGAGACAGGGTCTCAAATTCAAACAGATACTAAAGGCACTGACCCACAATGAAGTTAGTATGCTCATACAAATGTATATTTATGTTCAAACACACATGTATACACAGTATCAAAATTCAGCCTTGAATTTGGAACCCCCCATCTCTGCCATCGAAGTGTTGAGAACACAGTTCTATGCCACTGTCCTTGCCTGGGAAGATATCTTAAACTGGGCTTCCTCTCAGTACTCACTAACATGAACAACAAGCAAGCACCAAAAAGAAAGGATGTGCTGGCTTCTGAACTTAGAGATCCGCCTGCCTCTGCCTCCCAAGTGCCGAGATTAAAGGCATGCGCCACCACTGCCCCGCACATGCTGCTTTTTAAAAAAGAACTATTTATTTTTATTTTATGTGTATGAGTGGGTGTTTTGTTTACTTGTATGTCTGTGCAGTGTGTGTGCAGAGCCTGCAGGAGCCAAAGGGGGGCACTGGACCCCAGCCAGAACTGAAGTTGTAGACAGCTTTCAGATGCCACATGGGTCCTAGAAGAACAACCATAGCTCTTAACCATTAAGCAATCTTTCCAACCCCATGTAAACTGTCTTAGTGATTGTGTGTGTGTGCGTGTGTGCGTGTGTGCGTGTGTGAGTGTGTGTGTGTGTGTGTGTATGTGTCTAGTCTAGCTAATTCAGAAAAATCTACCCCTAAATGAGGTTATATTATACACTTGATTTTACTAAAAGGCAGAGAAGGGATGAAACTGTGTTATAATTTCAAGTCTACCTCTAGTGCAATCCTCAGTACACATGAAAAAAAAAAAAATCCAGTACATGGTACATGTCTGTAATCCCAGAGGTGGGGATGAGGATTCCTGCAGCTTGCTATGGATCCAGTCTAGCTGAATCAGCTTGCTCTGGGTTCAGTGAAAGACTGTTTGAAAAAATAATGTGGAAAGCAACTGAAGATACCCGATGTTGCCCTCTGACTTCTACATGCATGGGTATACAGGTGCATGTGAGACACACACACTGATACTGAAAAGAAACAGTAAGGCTTACTGAAGGAAACAGACACTTTTATACCCTTAGTCTATTCAATGTATTTTTAGATGTACCACAAGTATGCTTTTTACAAAAAAGCAGATAAAACGGAAGTCACAATTTCAAAGAACTGAAGGACATAATGTATTGTCAGTGTCCTTTGGGTCTGCTGCAAAAGAAGGAAGTGTAAATGTATAGATTTACCTTCTCTGGATTTCCAACTCTTCTTGGGATGGGCCATTTTGAACTTGAGCAGGTAGTTGTGAATTTTGTCTAGGCAATGTTGGCCCTATAAGGGAGGGAAATATTATAGATGAATGTTATCATCCTACCTAGCTGGGTGGAGGAAATTAAACCATGAGAACAACATAAAACTGTCACATATTAAAAAAAATGCATCTTCTTGTCTAGCAAAATAAAATATAAGCTTTATATAACACACAGCAAATGAAAGACTGCAACATAATATTGTCATCATCTTCAGAAGGCTTACTTGAAACAAATGGAAACACCAACAATAAAGGAAAAAATAAACATTTATATATGAGGAGCTGAGTAAAACAAGTGTTCAATGAGCACCTGAATAGGCACCTGAGCTTGACATTCTCTAAGACAATGAGACAATCTGTTCAGGGTAACTGTTCATGAGGTGACGAGAAAAAACTTAAATGAAAAATCAGAATTAAAAAACTCACCTAAATAGAACACTGGAAATGAAAAACAGGAGAGAGAGAGAGCATGAGAACCTCATTACTAGACTGAAGGATGCTAATGCATTATCAAACTTGCTCAACTTAAGCTGCCATTTGTGTTTCATGGCATGGCATTTCCAATACTGGTCAAACAAGCATTTGCTAAACTCCCATATACTATATTAACCTATTTATAATCTTAACAACTTTTCATTTGAGGTTAAGAAAGACGTGGGGTGGAGGGGAAGACCCTGTGTTTACACCAACATGAACTGTCGTGAGAAATCACTGCCCATCCATTCCCACATCTACATACAATGTAGACCTGCCCTTAACATCTTAGACTGTCATTAAACTATGGGAAATCTTATTGTCACTGGATATAAAAACTAAGAGAGAGATGCATGTTGTCCCTAGTATAACATGACTAACCTAAGGTTGAGCCAGAACAACCTTGAAATCCACAACGGCAAAAGCAAGAGAGTAATGACAGTGTTCTTCCATTTTGAGAAGTGGATTTCTGGCTCCTAGTGACCCACCAAAAACACCTAGCAGGAATTCCCAGAGCTCGACAGAGCTCTACTAACACAGTAAATAAATGCTGTGTGCGCTAGAGCATGTGGTCTGGGAGTGAGGATCATGAAAGGAGCTCTTTTCTCCTAGCAGAGCAGCCCCACGGCTGGAAGCGCAAGTCCCTCAGGATGTAATACAGCACTGGCACCTCCCAGGTGGAGAGAACACGGGAGAATGACCTGAACTTACCTACGAAACTTTTCATCTCTTTACATGTTTTTAGATTAATCATTTAATTTGCCCTCTAATGGCAAGTTAGGTGGCAACTGCAGCAATATATTCCATTAGATATTAAGTCTCCGCTTTGAAAATCAAATGTAAAACCAACCCCATGTAATTAACAGGAAAAAACAAAAACACATTTTAAAATCAAAGTCAAATACACACATAAATGTTTACATAAATGAAAATATAACTGTCGTCTAATAAACAGTGTTTGGAAAATTAACACAATGACTTTAAAAAAAACCTGTCCCATTGTGCTCTACTCTCATGTTTACTATTTTATAGAGAGAAGATCCTTTCAGAAAAAGGTAGAGAGCATATGAGTTGGGAGGATAAATTTCAGAACCTATAAAATTGGGAGTATAATTTACATACCCATACTTCTATAAAATGAAAGCATTTGGCAAGGCCAACTTAAAAGACCATTATGGCTTACTGACTTTTAAAAATAACTGTTTGAGTGTTGAAGCTAAAACTTCAGCCAGTATGAATAAGGGAACAGCTGGAAGTCAGTAATCGGACTGTCATGCTCACATCCAAAGAAGGCACTGTATTTCAATGACCCCATTAATGAATTAAATCTATGTATTAGCTGAAATCTATAAATTCAAGTCAAAGATGCTAAAATTTCAATCAAACCTTCTTGATATTATCAAACACTTTTTGTTCGTTTTTTAAACTGACTCTGGGCCCAGCATGGTGGTATATGCCTGTAACCTCACCATCTGGGAGGCAAGCACAGGAAAATCTTGAGTACAGGGTCACCCTGGGCTATATATATACTTACATACTATCAACAAAACAAAACTACCCAAAAAAACCCTAACAATCCTGATATGACTCATAAAACAAACTGAATAGGGAAATTCACTACAGTCTATTCCTGGCACATGAGATGAGAAAAACTTCAAGGAATCATTTTAAAATGGGGATTTCGATCTACAAATAACTCTTATAATTCTTTGCTATGTAGCTTTATGATAATGAGACATTTGTTTTTCCAGGCATTCTCAAAATCTTTCTCTTTGGCATTTTTCACATCTATATTTAATCTGCTTATTTTGTTTTTCCTCATCAATATTGCCAAGTTGTAAAAACTAGCATATTGAAATATATGTGTAATTGAACATAATTTAATTATAAATATACTATAGTTATTAGATAAAAGTTCTAGGTAAATTATGAGCTAGAAGTACACAATTACATTTTCCTTCTTGTTAAACATTTCAAAGGGTTATAAAATTGTTAAGTTGTATCAAAACTATTACACAAACAACAGAAAGCAGAAACTCAGGTTAGGCAAGGCTTCAGTGGCTGTATTTTCTGGAATGTATATTATCTTTTCAATATTCTTAAATGAGTATCAATGTTCTCATAAAGTATAAAATAGGTACTTTCATAACCACCTCAGTGGGCCAATGACAATATTTTAACTTGTATGGTATGGAGGTGTTCAGTTATCTTTATGAAGGGGAAAAGAAGAAGCACAAGGTGCAGAAATGGGTGTCCCTGCTCTGGTCCTCCTGGAAGGGAGGAGGGCAGCTAACTGCCTGCCGGTTTGCTTTATAACCTCACATGGGTGGTCCTGATCTGCCCGAGGGTAGAAGGTGCAAAGCAGCATCTGAGAATGACTGTTCCTAATGCAGACAACAAGGCAATGCTGCTGATAAGCATCCTATAAATGATGGAAATCTGGTTTGAACTCGTTTCTCCAACAGGAATGGCATCAGTCTTGCCTTCAATGTTGAGTTTTGGTTAAAGCACATTTCACTTACTCGCCCATTTTAATTCTCATAAATCTAGTTCCATATTTAGCCACAGAGTATTGAAAAGCATAGGACTAAAATACAAGTAGGTGCTACTATATACAATACAATCAAACTCACACTTGGCAGATTGTAGATGGTACACAATCGAAGGCCGTTATAAAGGAAATCTGTTTTAACCTGTTACTTTATAAGTTTTAAAAATTCACCTTTATTAACTAGGTCAAATCACTTTTTTCCCATTAAAACTGGGTGAACTATCACTCTGCACATGGATCTCAAGCTTTCAAGCACAAAGTTACAGTATCAAGCACGTCTTCAAAATGAGCTGAAGAGAGGTCTGGTCACACAAGCCCAGGGAACCCCAGGAAAAGACACCACCAGAAGTCAAGTCACCAATCATATGCTATCTGCAGTGCTAGCTGGAGTCTGGGAGAGGGGAGGAGACATTTACAGCAAGTCATAAAATAGGCGCTCACTGCTGTGACCATCAGCTGGAGCAAATCAAAATATAACTTAGGTGACCATGAGATACATTAGAATTTTCTTTTTTCCCCTTATTTACAGCATGCTTGTGTAAACCAGTAAGCACATCAACTCAAAGAGGATTTTCCTTAAAGAAACCATATCAACAATACTAAGAAACTACACTGAAAATTCTGAGTCACATGGATAAAGTACACACACTAAACTATTAATTCAATCCCCTCCCCCCCCCCCCCGCATACACCACCTTACAGTTTTTTCTCATGAAATAATCTAGTTAGTCAAGGTATATATGAGTCAAAAAGGCACACATGAATCAATAAAAAGTTCAAATAATTAAGACATTTTTTGAAACTTGGATTTTCAAAATAGAAAGATTCAGAGTCAAATAGAAATAAAAAGAATTCAAACAATGATATGTAGCTACATACTTGTCTATATAAACAATTTCCTTGTGCAAAATTTATATATATATATTTTATATAAAATATGTTTATTTTATATAAAATCTATATAAACTATAAATGATTGCTCCAACCTGGGGTGGCTAAGTGACATACCTAATTTAACCATGCAAATAATACATGTGTGTATACACATGTATGTTTATGAGAGTGAGCATGACAGAAAACTATCTATAAGCCTAGATTCAGTTCTAAGCCACAGAAGCCTAACCTACTGAATAGAGGAGGTTGTCGTCTGAAACCAACCTATGAGAAGAGTAAGTTTACATCTGCCTGTACAACATGCACATCTAGAACTCATCAAGGTAAACAAAGTTCTTTTCAAACAAGAACATTTACATTACTCAAATCATATAAAAAATGCATATACCCTTTTCTTTTAAACTAAATTGAATGTTGGCTCCCAAAGAAAATTAGAATTTAAAAAATCTCATTTATATTGGAAAAGGTGAACAAAAATAATTTGAAGATTCTATTTCTAACTAAATCCTCACTAGTAAGCCAACTCAAAACCACCTACATGAACACAACAAATATCACAACATAAAACAGAAGCTTGCTTTATATCCCAGATACCACAAACCAGACTATGGCCTAGGGACAAAAGTTATGGTAATGTGCAAGTCGTATGTACCACAGCTTGAAAAAGTAATGTAAACATAATGTTGCTTACCACAGAAAATACATCGCAAATTAGTGCTGTCCTGGGTAGCAGTAACCTTGCTCTGGGCTGCAACAGACACCTCCGTGTTAGAAGCTTCGAAAGACAATGGGGCCATCTGAAGAACTTCACATTAACTAAAAGGTGCTTTGAAATGTTCAAAATGTATTTATACATACGTCCTATCTAGATCCTCATTCTGGAAACTTTATCACTTTACAGCTTAAATATTTCCTGAGTTATACAATCAAAGAATGCAATCTGCATTTTAAGACTGTATTCTTTAAAACGTTAGTGAAAATGAAGTATAGAAAGTTAAAAATATATGGCCAATAGAATTAATTTCATGAGGTCTATCCCCCATTTATGAGAACTGCATTAAAAAAAATTCTGGGGAATTACTTAAGATTAATTTAATTATGATTGTTCACTTATATCAGCTGGAAAAAAACAAAGGCTATTAATTAAAAGGCCGTAATATATATTACTGATATGAGATTACTCTGTACTTAATAATAACTAACGAGGCTTACAGAGACACACTTTACTACTATTTTTTCCCTAGATATGAAAACATACTCGACAAAAATTAATTACTAAAAATTTTGTGTAGCCACAACAGCTAGCCATTTAACCTAAATGATTTACATTAAAATTTAGTTTATCAATGAAATAAATTCATAAATTCTTTTTAGGAAGAAAAACTCAAAGAGAAAGTGGTAATTTCTGAAAAGAGGAATGCTTTATCCAATCAAGGCAATACCCAAAATTGGGATGAGAAAAAACTTTCTATTAGTAATAACATGCAAAGGGTGCATCAATAATTTCTCAGAAAACCCTTTTCAGCAAGGCAAAGATTTTCTTTTCTTATGGGTACTACCTAAGAAAACAGTTAATGGCTTACATCCACGCTGGTTTAAGGAAGAGCATATTAAAGCGAACAAGACAGCATTTTAGTATATTCTTTAAATAAGACAACTCCTGCTAAGTAAAAATCAGAACCAAACCAATTTATATTCAAAGGCTTATCTTAATATGGTAATAAGTTATAAATACAAATAATTTTTTCATCATTTTTAGAAGACAACATAATCTAATTAAATCTTAAAGTCTTAGGTACAGTAGGTACTTCAAATACCAATAAAACTAATAATGCCAGCTTTGCTAAGTATTTCCACCCACCCATCTATTAAAGACGCATGCACAATATTTAAGTGTAGTAACATAACCCCAGGCACACAAAGGAAGACAAGCTCAACAAGCTAATGAGACCATGCTAAAGGAGATAAACATTTTAGAAAAATTACGATAATTACATTTTAAACTCCTTTATAAAAAAAAGTCTTTCTCGCTGGTGTTTATAAATGCTACCTCCACCAAATCTTTATTAGTAAACATGCCCAGTCATCAGGTTTACCCTTGAGTTCCTTTAATCCATATTAAACAGAAAAGCATACAAGGACAATTAAAAGGCTCACATGAAAAACCTGAGAAAATATCTTGTTTCTGACAGCAAAGGAGCGTCCCCATCCCATGAGCAATCATTTCAGCAGAAAGTCACCTGACAATTGTCAGAATGCAGGCATCGTTATCACTGCGGACCGTTCCCGACCGAGAACTACTGTCTTTCTCACAACTCAACTACTGAGCACTCCCCGCTTGTCATCGTTAAGCATCTTCTTTCTGGTGACTTTTATTTCTGTCAACAAGTAAAGCACTGACTGACTTTCTGACAGGGTCGCTTGAATTCTACTGCGGTTTGCATTTCCCGAAGACACTGAATTATTCATCCCATCATATCCATAAGGCTAACAGCGTCCTGCTTACCGTTGACGCCATTAACTCTTTCTTTACTGAATCTGAGAAGGTTGATTTATACAGGCAAATACATTATTACCAGTTTTAATGCTAGCATTTATCTATGAAAAGACACTTTTTTTTTTAAAGCAAGCCATACAACAGAAGCTTAGTTAGGGCTAAGGAAACCAGGGTGAAACGCATGGGAAAACAAACCTAAAGCAATGAAAATTAATCAAGAATGTAGAACTTAACATTTTATGATATTTCTGCAAGTAATATAGCCCTCCTCATCAACTCCTTTGGCCTTTTGATCTTGTTCAGATGCTCATCTGTCTCTTAATGTAATTTGTGAAACAGTTACCTTAAGGCTTTGCCCCTGCCTTTACTATTTTTTACCATTTGACTGGTTTTTTTTTTTGTTTGTTTGTTTTTTTTTTAACAAGGAAACAAAAAGACATTAAGTGAGGTGATCTGTAATGGAAAATCACAGGCTTCTTAGCTTTGATCCATCATTCTATTGCATGCATTTTATTATTACCTATAACTACTACAGCAGACCCTTAGAGCATTTGTGCTTTAAAAAAAAAAAATTAGTGAGCCGGGCAGTGGTGGCACACGCCTTTAATGTTGCACTTAGGAGGCAGAGGCAGGCAGATCTCTGTGAGTTCGAGGCCAGATTAGTCTACAGAGTGAGTTCCAGGACAGCCAGGGCTGTTACAGAGAAACTGTAACAAGGAAAAAAAAAAGAAAGAAAAAAACAAAACAAACTAGTGGTTTCTATTATTAACTATTAGCCATCTTAAGGTAATTTGTAAAGGGAACACTATCCATCTCAGCACTTTGTATTTCTAAGGATTGAGTGAGATGTTTCCTTAAAGACTGGTTTGGATTTGATTTGTCTTCCTGGAACCTAGTCACTGAGTGACAGAGCTCAACGTTATCATTTAAAGGAATGGTGTTCACACTTCTGGTCATTTCAGTAAAGACCCTCAGACTCAGAGGAAATGAAAACAAAGCTAAGGTAAGGACAGAATGGAGGCAGGCACAGGAGCTACCCACATTAAAAACAGTTAAGTCCCTAAAACAGACTGAACAGGCTGTATTTATATACTTATGTGGTGGCGTACGCCTTTAATCCTAGCTCTCAGGAGGCAGAGGCGGGAGGATCTCTGTGAGTTCCAGGTCAGCCTGGCCTTCAGAGCAAGTTCCAGTACAGCCAGGCTGTATTAAAGAGGTCATGTCGCAAAAGGAAAAAAAAAAGAGGCCATGAATTTGAAGGGGAATGGGAAGGTTTGGAGGGAGGAAAGGGAAGAGGGAAATGATGTAATTTATATTTTAATTTAGAAAAGTTTTAAAACCTAAAAACAACAACCAAGTTCCAGATTGCAGGGCATTATTCAGAGACATGAAAATTACAAACAATAAATTTATTCAAAGTAATGGGCACTTTAAGGTTTGTTTGTTCGGTTTTTGGTTTTTCAAGACAAGGTTTCTCTGTGCAGCTCTGGCTGTACTGGAACTAGCTCTGGAGACCAGGCTGGCCTCAAACTCTCAGAGATCCACCTGCTTCTGCCTCCCGACTGCTGGGATTAAAGGCGTGTGCCACCACTGCTAGGCTAATGTTGCATTCTAAAAGCACTTTCACAGCATTATTTCAAATTTTGTTTTGAAACATGTATGCTTAATGAAAGAAATCATCTCTCAAGAAATGGAGCACTCTGTAGTTATAACCACATACGAAAAAAACCAACATTATCTAGATCTCTCACTTCTTTGATTTAATCTAGAGCAATATGTATATATGTATTTGGCTTCCTCTCCTTTGCTACCAGAAGGTAATCTTTCTTCAACTTATGTTTTCAAATGTATTTATCGTTTACTTTTAAAAAAAGAAGAAAAAATGGCTGTAAACAATAGATAAATTGCAGATCATTTAGTACACACACCGTACAGGCCCTTCAGTCCACCATGTTTTGTTAGTCCTTTATTTTCAACCAAGGAACAACAGACTGTCTCTAGCTGAAGAAACTTTAGAAGTCAGCTCAACTAGACGCTCAGTGGCCGATAATTTACCAATCCTGTCATATCCTGATGTTCTAAAGACACACTAACCAGTGCCTCCTCATTCACTAGTTCTTCTTCCTAAGCAAAAATCAAGACCTGTCAACATGTCAATCACCTCTCGTGTCTTCCTGCCCTTTATCGTTCAGGTGTCAGGTATATACTCAGAGAAAACAGTGCACTTTCCAGTGGTAACATGTTTAGTGACGAGCAGAGCATCTGCTGACTTTCAACCAGCATTAGCTACTCAGTTGCACAAACTGGAAACACAGAGCTGTGGCACCTCTTCCCTTTACTCTTACTGCTTGCTCCAAAGCTGTCCACGAAGCCTCCTCGCTTCCCTTCGCCTTCACTGACACCGCTTGTTTGATGACCTACTGCTTAGGAGTGTTCAGTGTTGAGAAGTTGAGCGCATACTCGAGGAGAGGAAGGAACAGTAACTCTTCTGTTCCACTTCCCCATTCTTTTTATTTTTCTATTCTTGTTTTATAATGTATATACTATGCCAACACCAAAGTGTGTGTGTGTCTGGTTAAGTAATATCAATTTGACTACTTTTCAGCAAGAATTGAAACAAAAAAAAAATTTTTTTTGAGACAGGGTTTTACTGGATAGCACAACTTCCAAAGATATTCCTTAAGAATATGGAGTTGGAGAGACAGCTCCATGGTTAAAAACACTGGCTGCTCTTCCAGAGGACCCAGGTTTGGTTCCTAGCACTCACATCAGGAAGCTCACAACTGCCTGTAAGTCCAGCTCCAAGGAATCTGACGTCTTCTTTGGGCCTCAGTGGGCAACTATACATACATGTATGGACACTCACACATACACATAAACATAAGAAATTCAATAAAAAACACCTCTGAATATATATACACCCATTTAGGACAGCCCATCAAAACTCAGGACTGTCCTAGTTACACAGGTCAGCTGGCTCCTTCTCCATGGGAACCCAATGCTCCTGGGCCCTTCTTTCTCTCTGCACAGTAATTCACTGTATTTTAAGTAAGTTGCTTACTAAGAAGCCTCAATATCTAAAATAACAAAGGACAGCAAATATATAAATAACAAGAGTTTGAAATTGGTTTTTGAAATTCATAAACTCACAAAATTTTATTGTAATAGTTTTAATGAGTTTAAAATAAACTGTACTTTCCACTGTAAGACTTACTACATAGCATTAAATACAAGGTTTTAATATGTATTATTTGAAATGGTATTTAAAAATTGTTTACACAGGGCTAGCAAGATGGCTCAGAGGTAAAGGTGCCTGTCACCAAACCATGCATGTCTGCCTGGAGGAAAGAACCAATCCCTCAGGGTCCTCTGATCTTCACCTTACAGACTGACATGTTTGTGACCACACCCACACCCAAACACAAATGTTGACAACCCAGATATCACTCTCTCTCAAGTGTAATAACAACAATGTACCTTTGTTTTACTATGCTTTTAAAAGTATGGTGTAGTAGGCTGAAGAGATGCCACAGTGGTTAAATCATTTGCCTCCCAAGTGTGAGGAAGTAAGTTTGGATCCTCAGAATCAATGTGTCAGATGGGTGTGGTAGCCCGCCTATAACTCCAATTAGGAAGTCGGAAACAGGATACTTGAGCAAGACCTAAAATGAAAGCATCCCAGAGTCTGAGGTAGTAAGATTTAGAGTTGGCTACACAGTCAGACTCAGTCTACAAGAGCAAAACAATGTTCTGTTCAAGTTGTTTTTAATGCCATGCCATTTCAAACAAAGATAGTTTGTTGTTTAGTTTGTTTAGTATATTCAAAAATAAAACACACACCACCACCACCACCACCACCACCACATGTTGCCAAACATAAAAATTGAGAGAAATTTAAAACAGGAGTGCCATATTCCTACTCTTAAAAATTCATAAACAAGGTGATGGAGAGATGGTTAGTGGCTAGGAGGATTGGCTGCTCTTCTAGAGGACCCGGGTTCAATTCCCAGCACTCACATGGCAGCTCACAACTGTCTATAACTCCAGTTTCAGGGGATTCGACACACTCACAAAAGCCTACATGCTGGCAAAGTACCAATGAGCATAAAATGTATTTTTTTAAAAATTTGTAAATGTTAATTATTTCAGTTTAAGAAAGCTGTACAATAAATGCAAAATATTCTGATATTTATATTACTTTCTTCATCATTTTGCTTCCTTCGATGACAATTTCCACATTATATTTAGCCTTCTACTATCCATCCTCAAAAAATAAGATACAAAGCAGCAGAAATGTATTCTTTATTTATCAATAAGCCACTATAAAAACCTAATATCCACAGGGAGGATCTAAGGTTTCTCTAATTTCTCATGTAATTGCTGGATAAACTGACTGCCTCACTAGACTTGAAGATGCTCAAAGATAACATATATACCATTCAATGAAAAAAAGAAATGAAGAAGGAAGGACTCGACTCCTCCTGGGTATGGTGGAGGAGGTTTGCTGTAGATAAAGGGGAGAACACAGCCAGAGGCAGGGACATCCTGGAGAGTCCAGAGTGAACAAGACCCTGAGCTGGACAATGAAAGAGAGGGGGAGGCGAAGGGAAGAGCCAGGAGAGTAAAGGGTAGGTAATCAAATGGCTGGATTATATAGGGAAGGGCAACCCAACTCCTGGACTAGAGAAGTTTAGGGTAGGGAATGGGTTATGCCAGCCAAACTCTGTAACAGGTAGAAACTGAGGGATGCTGGGAGAAACTGGCAGCCAAGTCTGCTTTGATCCTGCAAGGGATGTGAAACTCAAAAATAAAACTGAACTGTTCAAACTGAGGACAAAATATATTCTCAAGATGAAAGAGATTATTATTCAAGCAGATTTTCCAATGTTTCCATTAACAGCAGTGCAACAATTCTGGCTTCTTAAGAACGAAACTATGGAGACTCAACATCTATTTATGCAAATATTATATTACTGCACTAAATATACTTGAAAGCTACATTTAGTCTAGCTTAATGGGTCTTTAAGTTCCATTTGAAAAGAAAAATCTATGTTTTTAGCCTGATATAAAGGGACACTTTGGTGATTTAATTTTTACATACAAGTAAGTGCTACTGTATTTGTACTATGGCTAAGTCTGGCTTTGCTGGATTTATTTTATATAGCCCAGGAATTAATCATTCAGAATACACTGAAAAAAGTATGGAAGAGAAAGAAAGATGTACACCACAAATCTCACGGTACTGAAGTAAGAGCTGGGGCGTAGGTGAGTGTGTTTATGGGTCTGGGTCACGAAGGAACCAAGAGAAGCACGGACCAGTCTAACAGAAAGCCGCTGCATGGTTATCTGGGACATATGCCTACCCTACCTTCTTCCTAGGGATGCAATGTCATAGTGTCAGTTCAATCTACAGAGGACTGGGAGACCCTTTCGTGAGTGTTCATCATTTATCTAGTCAATACTTTCAAACTAGGGGTGTATGAATCCAAGGTTTGAGAATGAACGATTAGGACAAAATGTTTCTAAAACAAATCCCTCAGGAAAAATTTATTCTTCCTATATGAATGGCACTGGAATAACAAAATACTCCAGCCCAGTGTGATGGTGCATGCCTTTAATCCCAGAACTCAAGAGTCAAAAGCAAGCAGATCTCTGTGAGTTCAAAACCAGCCTGGTCTATACAGTGAATTCCAAAACAGCCAGGGCTTTGAAGGGAGTCCCTGTGCTGGCTAGTTTTATGTCTTGACACAAGCTGGAGTTATGAAAGGAAGGAACCTCAACTGAGAAAATACCTCCATAATATCCAGCTGTAAATCATTTTAATTAGTGATTGATGGGGGAGGGTTGAGCCCATTGTGGACAGTGTCATCCCTGACCTGGTGGTCCTAGGTTCTATAAGAAAGCAGGCTGAGCAAGCCATGAGGAGCAAGCCATGAAGAAGACTGCTGTGGATGATCGACTGATAAATAAAACACTGATTGGCCAGTAGCCAGGCAGGAAGTATAGACAGGACTAGCAGAGAGGAGAATTCAAAGAACAGGAAGGCAGAGAGGAGGAGACACCAGCCTGCCGTCCAGGGAGCATGATGTAAAGGCAGCAGGTAAAGCCACAGAACACATGGAGACATATAGATTAACAGAAATGGGCTGAGTATAAGAGTAAGAGCTAGACAATGGTAGGCCTGAGCTAATTTAAATAATGTAAGAGTTGGTGTGTTTTATAAGTGGGCTACGGGACTGCAGGGGCTTGGTGGGACCCGGAGAGAAAAACTCTAGCTACAAAGCAGCCCTCCACGGTCTCTACATCAGCTTTTGCCTCCAGGTTCCTGCCCTGTTTGAGTTCCTGTTCTGAATTTCATCAATATGGAAGTGTAAGTCAAGAAACCCTTTCCTCCCCAGGTTACTTTGACTATGGTTTTATCACAGCAACAGAAGAAACTATCTGAGACAGACCTGTCTCCAAAAAAGTAAGAGTGAAACAAAACAAAAAGACCTGAAACATTTTCAAAAGACACAACTTATCTGTGTTTCCTTGTGAATCATCTGCGACACTACACTTACAGAAATAGCATGTCTACTTCAGAAGACCCATTTTTAGTAACTTTACACAAGTAGCATGCTACATTTGCTAAATTTATTTCCCTAACCTATTTCCCAAGCACCACTTTGTGAAGTACTTACACTGCCTTGCAGATATTTCCAACCTAGTATTATCTTCTCTATACAAGTAAAAGCCACATAAGATCAACCGCTTTCAATTATTTCATTGTTCCTTTATTATTCTAATATCATATAGCACAGTATCTAAATAGGAATACAGAAAATTCTGTCCATTGATGCTTTTATTTAAATATAAAATATTTATAAGATATTTAATAATAATCTTATAATAAATATAAGATATTTCTATCTTGTCTAGATTATGAAAACGGGAATGCATGGTGTTAACTGAGAAGCAGTATACTAACGTGTATGTGGACATGAGGAAGCTGGTGCGGCTGCACGTCTAGAGATGAATGAAAACTTTTTTCAAAATTAAAAGGTAAAATCTGTGGGAGAAATTTGGCTGCCATTCTGTGCTGCAATGACATCAAGAGAGAAGTGGTTCCCAGTCATTTCTTATCACTGTAGACGACAGAGGCTACCTAGTTCCAGTCTGGTTGTCCTTTGTGTCCTATACAGAGACCAGACTGATGGAATGACATTCAGTAAAATGCTTCTCTAATTTGTGAACAAAACACCAATTAAAAATTGCAAATACTGGTGAAACAAATGTGTGCAAGTTATTATGCCTGTGGAGGGAAAGTATCCACATTATGAGATGATGCCTGCAGGTCACTGCAGCAACACCGTGATCAAAGCTTGGTATAAGACAAGTCTGAAGACAGCTGCCAGATGCGCAGAGAAACAGGGATGCAAGGCAGACTGCAGCACAGTGAACTTCAGATTAAACTAACTTGTTAAAGGTTATAAATTCCAGATTTACCACAAAAGCAGCATCTGCCTCTGAGTTTCCCTAACTCCACTTCAGAGCAGGATAAGTTCTACAACCAAAGACTAATGTGGTGCTCCCTAAAAATCAGACTTGAATTCAGGAGACTTCATGGAAGAGTGAGGTTGGGGGGGGGGGTGCTATGGGATGCTGTGGTCTAGACCTGACATGGCTACCACACTCACAGGTCACTGCAGCTATGGTTGCCTGCTCGAGGTCAAGGCAACAAGATCAGACAACATTCCATCAGGAAGCACCAGCAGGACTCAATGATAAAAGAGACATGAGGGCTGAAGAGGACTGCTGACTGGACAGTCTGGAGAGGCACATGAGGAGGGAACTGGGGTTGAATATGCCCAATATACATTGTATACAGGTATGAAACTGTGAAATAATAAAAAAGTTCTAAAAAAAAAATTAGACAAGTTATAATCAAACTAAAGTAGCTTGCCCAAGTACTGATGTTCAGAGATATAAAACTCACTCAGGTAACTATTTTAAATTTATTATAATGGTATGATTTATTTTAATTTACATACATAAAAAGAATTCATGTAATATAACTGTGGGGGAAAAAAAGAAAGAAAGTCAGCCAAGCTGTGGTGACACATGCCTTCAATTACAGAACTTGGGAGGCAGAGGCAGGCAGATCTCTGAGTTTGAAGCCAGCCTGGTCTATAAAGCAAGTTCCAAGACAGCCAGGTCTACACAGAGAAACCCTGTCTCAAAAACAACAACAACCCCCACCCAAAAAAAGTAAAGTCATAAATGTACCAAGTACATAGGAAGCAGAGAGCTTAAATTTCTAAAAGGCAAAGCTATAAAAACATCAATGGTTATCACCCTGAAGAGATGGTAGCTTCACACCGTCCCTTCACTATTGGAGGAGGAGGAGGGTGGTGGTGGTGGTGGTGGTGGTGGTGGTGGTGGTGGTGGTGGGTGGTGGTGAAGAGAGGAACAAGAAGCAGTCTTTACCCTCTTCTGATCTGCAAAGTCCTATTTTTAAACACCAGCCTCTTGTGATGTCTTTTTGTGGGGAAGAAAGAAGGTGAAATATGTAAGATGAAAAGAACTGAGGGAAAAAAAATGACAGAAAGGTTTCTGTGTTGCAGGCAAAGCCAGGGGTGTCTACCTATTAAAAAGACAGAAAACAGCAATAATCAATTCCTATCCAATAGGCAGCTTTCATTTTTTCCTTGCTAGATGATGTGAAACTGATACAGAGAATACAGAAACTGTGTGTTAACAGCAGCAGTTCTCAAGGCCTCGCAAAACTTGTACACTTAAAAATTACTGCAGATACTGGAAATCCTGTCTACTAGTTCTATCCACCATTATTCATGAGACAGGGTTTCTCTGTGTGGCCCTGGATGTCCTGGAATGCTCTGTAGATCAGGCTGGCCTTGAACCCAGAAATCCACCTGCTTCTGCCCTGCCTCCCGAGTGCTGGGATTAAAGGTGTGCACCTGCACCTGCACCTGCACCTGCACCACCACCACCACCACCACCACCACCACCACCACCACCACCACCACCACCACCACCACCACCCATTCCACTATGATTTTTAATATTAGACTATTTGAAGTTTAATGTGTAAGAATTCATTTAGGATATAAAAGCTGTCACATCTTGCCAGGCGGTGTTGGCGCACGCCTTTAATCCCAGCACTCGGGAGGCAGAGCCAGGCGGATCTCTGTGAGTTTGAGGCCAGCCTGGGCTACCAAGTGAGCTCCAGGAAAGGCGCAAAGCTACACAGAGAAACCCTGTCTCGAAAAACCAAAAAAAAAAAAAAAAAAAGCTGTCACATCTAAAATAGTAACATGATGAAATAAATAAATGAGTGTATGTGTGACTTAACGACACAGATTTACGTTTTTATAAGCCCTGCTGCGGTCTGTCTCCCGTGATGGATTTGTTGCAGGTTTCCTATCGTGAGGCATGGCCTTGAAAGAAGCAATTGGAGTGGTGTCCTCAGATGGGAGACAGTCACAGGAGGGCTTTTTAAGACAGGGTTTCTCTGAGTAGCCCTGGCTATCCTGGGACTCACTCTGTAGACCAGGTTGGCCTCGAATTCGCAGAGATCTGTCAGCTTTCACCTCCTGAGTGCTGGGATTAAAAGCGTGCACCACCATGCCTGGACACAGGAGGGCTTTTCTAAGAGAAGAGCTCTGTCCCTTGGGACCTTCTAGTCTGGCAAAGTGATCTCCCAATGACATGTGTATGACCACCACCATGATGTCACCTGTTTTGAGGCCTTCACCAGAGTCCAGCAAGAAGCCTGTGCTATACATCCCCACAATGTGCTGAACTGTCGACTAATAAACTGTTCTTATAGTGCAGATGCTCTTTGGCCTTTCATCACAGGAAAATGGGTTTTGATATTTGGCTTCACAGAAGACAACTGGACTATTTCTTCTCTTTGTATTCAATATGCTGCATTAAGTGTTTTCACGCCTTTCCTGGATCTCACTCTGTAGACCAGGCTGGCCTTGAACTCACAAAGATCCACCTGGCTCTGCCTCCTGAGTGCTGGGACTAAGGGCGTGAGCCACCACCGCAGGCTCGGGGAAATTTTTTTTTTTTAAATGGAGCTCTTTGTAGCAATCTAGACAGGAACTCCCTCAAATGTCCTTAAGCCACTTTACTGAATCCCTAAGTGAGGGTTTTAAACTCAAGATTCCCGATTCTACCTCTGGTTTATTTAGCAAAGAAGAAAGTCATAGTAAGAAGTGAGCACAGCAATCTAGGTAGTAATCCTGATGATGACAGTCTGCACAATATCCACTCACTTCTCTTTTAATGACTAGATATGAAATTATTTCAAATATACATCAATACAAATGCCAGAAGATAAAACCCAATGAGAACACTGGCATTTAAGTAGTCTTGAAAACCAGAACCCTTCTTATCCCAGTTCTAGTCCATAACTTCAACGGCTTCCCGTGGGTAAATGGGAAGACAGGAGAGCAGAGGCTAAAGCTGGGAAGGAAGCACAGAAAACAGCCTTCCTACGACAATGCAGGCCGAACGCATCCCGTGCAGGGGAAGACACCAGATTATTCTCTTTTAGAAAAATGGAGGAATTAGGCACCCAAATCATTTTCTGACTGAAAAGTTTAATCACACTGAAATGAAAATTTAGGCTTTGAGGTATAATAAAAGATGTGGGGCACAGAAAGCTAACGTGATTCAGTAGCTCCTGTTCCTTTTCAAAAGTCAGAAATTCTCTCTCTCTCTCAAAAAAAAAAATTCATTTTTGTCCTTTTATGTGTATGAGTAATTTCCCTGCATGTTTTGTCTGTGCGCCATGTCACGTAGTGCCTTTGGAGACCAGAAGAGGGCATCAGATCACCTGAAACTGGAATAAACAAACTGCGGTGGAGGCTTGGAACCAAACAGTCCCGCAAGTGCTCTTACTGCTGAGCTCTCTCGTATTAGTTCTTTCTTTCTTTTTTTTTTTTTTTTTTTTTTTTTTTTTTTTTTGGTGTTTTCAAGACAGCGTTTCTCCGTGTAGTTTTGGTCCCTGTCCTGGATCTCACTCTGTAGGCCAGGCTGGCCTCAAACTCACAGAGATCTGCCTGCCTCTGCCTCCGGAGTGCTGGGATTAAAGGCACATGGCACCACCACCCAGCTTTCTCTTATTATTTTAACAAATCTCTTTAACTTAGTTTAGTGTGACTCTGTCCAAATTAGCTGCATGTGTAATTAATCTTTGTTCTTTCACAAGTCACTGAAAATCAATCAGTTATGTACAGTTCAGACACTGTAGCTATCCTGCCCTTATCAGTATCCGGTGCAACTATAAGACACCTGATACCCTCAGTCATTAATTACAACTTCTGGTTAGTTTCAGGTAAGATTATCTCTACAAAGAGCTGATAATTTTAGCCTCAAAGCATCTTACAGTTTGGGCATTAGGGATATCACTAAAATGCATGATGTGTTCCCGAGATTGAAAACCATTTCGGACTTTCTTCTGTTTTCAAGTTGGCCACTGCTCTGAGTACATGATTATGCATCTCCTATAAAAACAAACATTCACATACATCACGTGAAATGTTAATAAACAGCTAGTTCTAACATTGGCTCTCTAATGTTCTTTCCTTTTTCTATTTTCATGTGTATATGTTTGGGGTGCATCTATGTGCAGGCCCAAGGCTAATGTCAGAATGTTGTATGTCCTTAAACACGACTTTCTCGTATCAGTTATATCTTGTTTGAAGAGCAGAACATTGACAACACGACTTTTCTTTAATTCCTCTATGTACAGATAGATGGACTCAAAACAATGGATGACTTAACTTTTTCTATGGACAGTAATTTTCTTCACAGGGGAGGGGTAAAGAAGCTGGAGGAAATAATCTGACAAAGTGCACTTTTCATTCTCAAAATAAGCTATTCCCCATGAAATCCGAATCAGTCTCCAGAATTAGTACTTTATACTTTAAGAATGGCAATGGCCCCTGTGTTGTCTAATTCCCGTGCCACACTGATGAACCGTCCTCTAGATGAGGAAACCTGTCCAGGGTGTGACCTGCTCAGCCCCCACTGGAGATGAGACAAAACTGTAAACTCAATTCCAAATTCAAGTTTTTCCACAGGTCACATTAAAGGTCTTAAAATTTTACTAAGAAATACAACTCAAGATGAAATGCAAATTTTTTCTAATTTCTTTCTCACCCTAAACTGGCTTTTTTTTCATATGTCTTTGTAAAAGAAAATGCCTTACAGGTTTTGAATTGAAAGGCAGAAAAAACGTGTAAAAAAAGAAATCGACCACTAGAAGATCCAGCCGCCTCCGTGGTGCCTCCCTTTCTAAAGACACACCTCCCCACACATGTGCTACCTGGAAACTGAGGACGACGCCAGACACACTGACCGGCCCTACTCAACCAATGGCAGATGTATAAACGGGAGACACTATTAGAGCTGTGTTAACAAAGTTCCCCAAACACAGTATGCCCAGAAATATTTGTTATCCCCTTAATAATCACCTCTCTAAAGCCTCTTTCTATTCTTTCCACCTCTGGATCATGGCACCAACCTCACCAGTACGCCAAAATCATGTGTCTGGGTATCATCTCAAAACATCATTTACTCTTCCTATGTCACAGTGAGAAGAGGTTGAATTTTAAAATAAGATCTAGGAACAAATGCCACTGTCTGGATGTAGGCCCTAAGGCTAGTCTAGTGGCCATAAGCCCAAATCCTATTTCTAGAACAGTAATATCACTAAACTCATACGGTGTGTATGTATATACATACATACATACAGACAGACAGACAGACAGATAGATATAAAATCATAAAATCACCAGTCAAGTTAGATAGATCAGACAGACAGACAGATAGACAGACAGACAGACAGATATAAAATCACCAGTAAAGTTTATTCTAGATTAAGATCAGAAACATAGTAAGTAAGCAATCAAGTCCAGCTCAGAAATGCTATCCTGATTTACTGAGGTCATACGCAGAAGCTAAAACAGTAACGTGATGGGACGAGTAAGCACTCGATAGAAGCTGGTTGCCTCCGCTTCACTGTGTTCCTTTCCCTCTCTACTGTGTGGAAGACCAGGCCACATCTTTCTTATCAATATTATTACAACAGATGTTGATCCATGCTCACCACTCCACCACTTTTCTACTACAGCACAAGCCTGGCTACCCACCTGAGGGCAAACGATAAAAAGATCCTCAAGACACCACCAGCCCCCTTCAATCTTTCTAGTCCTACCTGTTAGGATTTCTCTATGCCCCAGACCACATAAATTCTCATGTTCTAACCACAACATGGTCTGTTCTTTCTCAATTGTGACATACCTCCATGACAAGCCCACTTAGAATATTCTCTTATCGAGGAGGCCCAAACACCTTCTGCTTGCAAAGTTTGCTCTCTGGCAATCCAAAGGCTTTACTTCGAACCTCATTCATGAACTATCTTGATGTTCCTGGCTTTCCTAGCTGGCTCTAGGCCAGGTATGCAATCCCAGAAGGAAAGGGATGGGCTTAATTATATTGATGTTATTCTCAGTGGCTACCAGAACAGTACAACCCTGAGATTGTAAGCTTAGTGTTGTTCTTATTCATATCAGCAACCTAGAAGACTAGGAAGTAAAACTATCACTAGGAACAAGTATTTCAGGGCCTGGGATAATGGAGTATGACTTTAATCCCAGCATTTGGAAGGAAGAGGCAGGAGGATCTCTGTGAGTTCAGGGCCAGTGTGGTTTGCATAGGGAGTTCCAGGACAGCCAGGATTACACAGAGACCCGGTTTCAAAATAGAAAAACAAAAAACCAAGAATTTCCAGAAACATTCTGAGATTTTAAAAATCGAATCAATTCCAAGTATATCATAAAGATATTATATAATGTTGAGAATGCCAATGCTTATATAATAAGTAATATTAGGCCAGGTTTATGTTAAAAAATTAATATCATCTCAAAATTTATTATAAATCTGATGAAAAGTTATCTCTCGGGGTTGGGATTTAGCTCAGTGGTAGAGCACTTGCCTAGCAAGCACAAGGCCCTGGGTTTGGTCCTCAGCTCTGGGTTAAAAAAAAAAAAAAAAAAGGTTATCTCTGGCTGCGTTCTCATTCACAACAGTTAAAAAACAAACCCACCCAGTCTTTTAGTTAGTGGTAAAATATTTTGAGGTTTTTCTTTTGGTAAGCTATGCTTAATCATGGTTGAACAAACACAGAGTAATCTAACTGGAATAACATTTTCTTTTTAAAAAATGGATTTAAAGACACATTTCCTGTTACCAAATGATTTAAACCATTTACAAAAATGCAACAAGGCTGCATTTACCTCAACCAACCATCAGCAGAATTGACACTGTAGCTTATATAATCTATTGCTATTATCTACAGAAGCCTATAAATATACTTGATAAGTAAATACAGAAATAAAAATTGTTGATCTGTATAATATATTTATTTAAACTGAGATAATTTCCATTGGTGAAAAGAAGTTATACTGGAGCATTTGGTAGAAAAGCAAGCGCACTAATTCAGCTCCTTGAAAAAAAATGTCAGAACATGTGATTCCTGTTTTTTTTAAATTCCAAATATAACTCACTGTATTTAGCACCTCCTGTACTTTCAGTATATTAGATAATTGCATACCACGTTAAAAACAAAATAAAGGAAAACATTCCTGCCACCCACCTTTTCATAAAAAACTGAAAATATTAAACATACACATGAGGGACGCTGTGAAGGTTCAAGTGACTAGTCCAAAGAACACTGCATTTCTCTTCTTAATTAAAAAAATAAAAATCAAAAAAGAGGATTTAGAGGGCTTCGAAGGATGGCAGCAAAAGAAGGGAGAAACGTGGCATCGCTGGCTTGGGCAAAAAGAGACAGTTCTTCAGCCAGGTACACGGTGCTGGCGCACGCCTTTGATCCCCAAGGCTAGCTTGGTCTACAGAGGCGTCCCAGGACAGCCAAGGCTACACAGAGAAATCCTGGAGAGAGAGAGAGAGAGAAGAGAGAAGAGAGAGAGAGAGAGAGAGAGAGAGAGAGAGAGAGAGAGAGAGAGAGAGAGAGAGAGAGGAGAGAGGAGAGAGGAGAGAGGAGAGAGGAGAGAGGGAGAGAGAGGAGAGAGAGGAGAGAGGGGAGAGGGGAGAGGGGAGAGGAGAGGGAGAGGGGAGAGGGGAGAGGGAGAGGGAGAGGGGAGAGGGGAGAGGGGAGAGGGAGAGGGGAGAGGGGAGAGGGGAGAGGGGAGAGGGGAGAGGGGAGAGGAGAGAGGAGAGAGAGAGTGAGAGAGGAGAGAGGAGAGAGGAGAGTGAGAGAGAGGAGAGAGGTGAGGAGAGAGGAGAGGAGAGAGGAGAGAGGGAGAGAGGAGGAGAGGAGAGAGGAGGTGAGAGGAGAGAGGGAGAGGGGAGAGGGGAGAGAGGAGAGAGGAGAGAGGAGAGAGGAGAGAGGAGAGAGGAGAGAGGGAGAGAGAGAGAGGGAGAGAGGAGAGAGGAGAGGGGAGAGGAGAGAGAGGGAGAGAGGAGAGAGGAGAGAGGAGAGAGGAGAGAGGAGAGAGGAGAGAGGAGAGGGAGAGGAGAGAGGAGAGAGGAGAGAGGATGAGGGGAGAGGAGAGAGAGGAGAGAGGAGAGAGAGAAGAGA